>NW_004444091.1:4719632-4823198 GCF_000243295.1 Trichechus manatus latirostris
AAAGAACAAAAAAAGCCCCGGGATCCCACCAGCATGGCAGTACAGACCAGGAAGGAGTTCCACACTCGAATGGAGCTCCACAGCCCCTCAAGAAGAAGCAAAGATGGTGCACGGAGCCAGGTATTTGAGCAAAAGGAGGGGGAGGTGGTGAGAGGTAAGGAAGAAATCAAAAGAAGCAGAAAAAAGCAACCCCAGCGGCCAACAAATGGCACTCAGGGAGTCGGCCAGTGCAGGCGGGTGGAATCCAAGCAGCTGGTGCCTCCCGGCCAAGAGACTGTGGCCACAGGAAGCAGAGGAGGCCGAGTGGGGGTGAAGAAGGGTAGGGGTGGGAGAGCGTATATCGCTGTTTACTGGTTGTTCTGTCTCCTGCTGGAAGCTCCGTGAAGTGGCTTTCTTGTACTCCCTATTTGCTGGTCTCTGACAGGAGTCCAAGATGGCGGATCCGTGCTGCATTAGCTGATAGGGGACCTCTGCATGTATGTCTCCTCACTCTCTGTTCTCTGTCAGTTTCTTATTCCATTTGGTGCTTGGCTGAGTTCTTTATCTCTTCATTTGATGTTTAGGGTTTCAGGATTGCTGTTTTCTCTGTTTGGCTTAGGTTTTTTGATCTTTGCTGTGGAGGGACGGTGTGGTGCTTCTGCCTAGAGTGCCATGTTGCCAGACCTTTGATCCATTTTGAGTTAGTTTTTGTGTATGGTGTGAGGTATGGGTCCCGTTTCATTTTTCTGTGTGTGGATATCCAATTTTACTAGCACCATTTGTTAAGGAGACTGTTTCTTCCCCGAATGGACCTTGACCCCTTGTCAAAAATCAGTTGTCCGTAGATGAATAGATTTATTTCTGGGTTCTCAATTTTATTCCACTGTTCTGTGTGTCTGTCATTGAACCAGTTGCATGGTATTCTTTTAACAGATGTGTATGTGAGCAAATAATGGTGTTAAAGTACAATTTTGCTGAAAAAGAGGCCCAGAAAATGTGGTCAGGATATAAAGCCAGAAGTGAAGAGCTGTGCCTGGAGTGAAGAGCAGTCCATCTGTCATTCCTCCTCAGCTTGACAACTGATATGTGGGTATAGTTTTAAGTGATAAAAGTAGATTTTAATATAGAGTCCTCATTTGAAGAATTGATGTGTACCTGCGTATGTACATACACACGGCTACATACATAAGTTACATAGAGAAAAGACTAGAATGAAATATTCTAGAATAACCATAGTTATTATTTAGTACTGAATTATATAGGTGGTTTTTAATGTTCTGAACTTTCTGAGTTCTTTATAATGAGCGTGGATTTCTTTAATTATCCCTTATTTATCAGGAAGTGCATATTGTCTCTTCAGAAATAATAGATATTTGGGATTCTAACGTGCCTTTTATTGAGCTTCCTTTGGCAGGTCCTTTCCACCCCATGCCAGCATGTGAGTTACTACAGAGGGCTTGGGCAGCCCCAGGTGCTAGGCATTGGCCACATGGCCCTGGAGCTGAGCAGTGATCCTCTCTGGCCTGCCTTGGACTCGGTTTCTCCTGGACACTTGGAGAAAGTCTCTGACAAGATGTGAGGCCATTGCTGTTTTTGAGCACACTGCTCCAGCAGGCTGTATTTAGCTGTAGGCTCCCAGTGGCTGAGAAGGGAACCCCTGGGCCATTGGGCCATGGAGGTAGTTAGCATGGGCACGCCAGATATGGCACCAGGCCTCAGGGACATGTGCTTTGGAGTAACCGAGGACGGTGTTGGCGTGCGTTCTTTTCTGGTTTGCTAAGGGGGGTGTTGAGCTCTGTGGTCCTGAGCAGATGGTTTTAAAATGTCAGTGTTGGCTTGTCCTATGTTGGAGAAGATCCCAGTGTTATATCTGGAGTGTGAGCATTCGGTGCCAGAGTGATGAGTGTTCTTGGTGAGCTGGAGATCCTTCTCAGGGAGTTACTCACATTGGCCACCCTGCTCCCCCTACAGGCTCTCTGCAAAGAAAACGCATGATGTGGTGTTTCCTTGACATGAACTTTCCCATCAGCGCCTCTTGCTCATTGATGAAACACTGGTTCAGCAGCTGCAGTCACTCAGAGCTGCTCCACTAGCCTTAGGACAGTGCGATCTCCTTCCTGGCCTTCTTCTAGTCCACAGGGAAGCAGCGGGAGATGTGTGTGTGAAGCTGCTGAGAGGTGCAGGCTAGTGTACAGGTGAGGAGAGGGCCTGAGGGTACCTGCTAGGTGAACCAGGCTTCCTGGGAAGGGGCCCCTGAGCGCTCTGGAAGGTGGAAAGACATTGACCAGGCAAACATGAAGGTGGCGTGGGGAGGTGGTATTCCAGGCAAGGAGAAGGTGTGGCAGTGTGGGAGCTTGTAGGGAAGTGGTGAGAGGAGGGACTGGAGGTCAGAGGGATGAGGTGGGTTGAGTGCCCCGAAGAGAAGGGGAGTGTGTATCCCTGTACACATGAGCAGAGGAGGGATGGTGCATCACTGTGTCCCTTCACTCAGAGAGTAACTGCACATCCCTGCCATGTCCAGGCATTATTCTAGGTGATGGGGGCAGCATGAACAACGTAGACACAAACCTGCTGGCATTGTAAAATTCTTTATTATGGAAACTATCAAGCATTGAGGGGTATAATAAGCCCCATGTGCCCATAGCCTAGCCTCAGCTTTCATGAGGATCTGGCCAGTCTTGTTGGGTCCCCACCCACTCCCTCACCCCAAATCCTAGACATCAACTCATTTAATCCGTAAGTTTTTCAGTACATAACTCTACCATGAGAACATTTCAAAAACATCACAGGTACCATTATCATATCCAACAAGACTGGTAATCATTACAGAAGATCCAACCCCAACTGTCTCATTTGATGTGCTTCCATCAGGACAAATGCAAGACCCGCATGTGCACATGTGCTTTCTTCCCCTCACCCCCCACCACTGGTTTGGCTGTGCGTCCTCTGGATTTGACCACCGTGCCATTGCAGCCTTGTCCCTCATCTTCTCCTATAAATGGGTAGCTCTCCTGGAGACATGACCTAGGTCGTTGGGTTGGTTCACATATTTTTTGGTGAAAGTGCTTCCTTGGAGGTACCACGCCCTTCCTGTGGCATCTTCCTGGGAGGCAGGCACAGATGGCTGCTTCCTTCTCTGCCATGCTGGGGCTGGCCAGTTGGCCCAGGTCTCAGCAGCAGGATCCACTAATTCCCAGTTTCTCCATCAATGTTGCCCCTAACGGCTTGTAGCAGTTGCCTCTCCATTGTTGCTGAGATTTGGCATTTCATTCGGGCTTGGAAAATGCTGATTTTCTGATTCTGCCATTTCTTCTGCATTTATTAGCTCATGATTGTTTTAAAAAAGAACTTTTGCCAATTAGCTAGTTGGTTATCCTCAGAAACAATAAATGCTTGACTCTTTTATTTATCAATTTTCAAAATAAAGGGTTGGCACCCTGGTGATCACTGAGGTTTCCCTACCTTTTTTAAAGGTCATTTTGCACTCATGAATTTGAAAACTGTCATGGATTGAATTGTGTCCCCAAAAATACGGTCAACTTGCTTAGGCCATGATTCTCAGGATTGTGTGGTTGTCCTCCATTTTATGATTGTAATTTTATGTTAAAGAGGATTAGGGTGGGACGTAACACCCTTACTAAGGTCACAAGCCTGATCCAATATAAAGGGAGTTTCCCTGGAGTGTGGCCGGCACCACCTTTTATCTTATGAGAGACGAAAGGGAAGCAAACAGAGAGGGGGACCTCATACCACCAAGAAAGCAGTGCCAGGAGCACAGCACATCCTTTGGACCGGGGGTCCCTGCGCGGAGAAGCTCCTAGTCTGGGGGAAGATTGATGAGAAGGCCAACAGAGACAAAGCCTGGAGCTGATGCCCTGAATTTGGACTTTGAGCTTACTATACTGTAAGGAAATAAACTCTTTGTTAAAGCCATCCACTTGCGGTATTTCTGCTACAGCAGCACCAGATCACTAAGACAAGAACCTTTGATGTGTTTTGATCCATTACCATCTTTTTTCTTTCTGATGCTCAGATTTCCTTTGTCTGGCCAGTGGGAGCCCCTTCAGATGGCTTCTGTTAGCTTAGACATGGCCCTGTCCTGTCTGAGCATGGCTTTAGGGACAGTGGGACATTCCTGTGAGACACACATTTTTCCAAGAAGCTGGTATTTCTTTCACTGGGAAATGGTATTTCCTGACCATAATCTGGGTTGTCACTGAGACTTTTCAGGAGATAGATTTTTTTTTTTTTACAAAAAGAAAAACTAAATTATGAGTTCATATTGATATTTCCAATTCCCACTTAATTTCACTCCTTTGATTTTTGTATTTGCATCATTCTTTGATGCTGAAAATCTTAATAACAGTAATACGATTTATTTGTTTTATCCTTCACTGTATCTTAGGTTCATAATAACATTGCCAGTATTATTACCAACAATAAGACTACTGAATACAATTGAAAATTTCTTTATGGTTATTTTTGTTCTTGGATTATATCCCACCAGATATATAGTCAAAATATTTACTTTCCTGTCACTTGCAGTAATTCTTCTCTGTGTGGTTATGTTACCAATGTGGTAACAGATTGTTTTATTTGTTTATTTTTATTCTAAATTTAAATTTTCTTTTCAAGTGTCTAAAATATTTGCGAGGTTCGGCTCCAGAGTGACAACTCTAAGACAAGATACATCGAGGGGAGGCCTATGCCCTGGCCCTACTTTTTTCTCCTGCCCCATATCCTTAAACATTTTTATTGGGTTTTGGTTTGCCCTTCATCGTTTCTCTTGGATGTCAGAAGCAGATGTGCGTGTGTAATTATTTACTCTCACAAAGGCGCAGGCTGGAGGCAAGGCTGTGTGGTTTTCTTTTTTCACTCATCGCAGTATTTCTGGAGCACTCCCTGACAGGGCTTGTCGCTGTCCCTCAGCCCTTTCTCTGATTGTCCCCACTAATGGACAGCCATCTCAGCTCTCTTGCTGTGTCTGTTCTCTCACTGTGGGCAGGAGGCTCCCCGAGGACTGGGACTTTCTCTCTCTTACTCACTTTTATATCTTTGGTGCTTAACACAGTGGCCGGCAGATAGATGGGGCTCCAGGAAAGGAATTGTGAAAGAAGGAATTATGAAGATTGAAATGGAAATTATTTTACCTGCCTTCCAGCGGTAGCCACTGCTTGGTTTTTTTTGGTATATTTCTTTGCAGTGTTATGTGGGTGCAACACGTTAAACATTTACAGTCATAATAGTCAAAAAGAAAAGCATGTAGGGTTTACTGGAGCAGTTAATCTGTCTGTGTACAGGGTGACCTCTCTGTTCAAAAGAAACAGGAAGGCTTGTTTTTGGCCAGTTACAATGAATTTTTAAGGAGAGAATATACAGTAGAATATTAACCATTGGTGGATCTTACCACGGAGTCCTGGTGGTGCAGTGGTTAGAGCTCATCTGCTAATGAACAGGTCGGTAGTTCAAATCCACCAGCCGCTTCTTGGAAACCCTATGGGGCAGTTCTACTCTGTCCTATAGGGTTGATATGAGTTGGAATGGACTCAACGGCAACGTGTTTGGTTTTTTATTTTAATCTCAGCATGATGGATTGAATCATACCCCCCCTTCCTGAAATCAGTTGATATCAGACTAGCCTGTGGTTTTTGTGGCCAGGCCAGCTCCCTGGTCATTTGTTCAGATCCTCGGGTGTAGTCTAGAGGTTGTAAATAATAAAGGTTCCTCAACTACGCAGGAAATTCTGAAGGCTGAGAATTGCCTCCCAGGAAACAAGGGAAATCACCTAAAGTTGAATTCTTTGTGTGAGATGAACTGAACAAGTTTATGGCTGGCAGATGTCTTTGTCACAAAGGGGAAACTTGTGGTCACAGAGTCTCTCCACATTATTTCTTCCATCTGTTTCGGGGTACATTCCATAATGACCGGTGGCCTTTGTGAATTTTCATATGTGCTCAGAGGAATCTGTCAGTCTGGTTCTCAGTTTCTTTCTTCAACAGTAGAAATAGAATTTTCTAAAATTTCATATCATTGAATTTGCCTTCAGGAACCCCTTTTGTCACTGATGACCAGAAACTTCATCCTGCAAAGTTAATATAACTTGGCCAGTTTGGGTTATGAATGCAGTTTTTTCAGGGTTTACACCAATTCACGAGATTAATTCCAGCTCTCTCTCCCTTCTTCAGCCCCAGGAAGCTCCCCTGCCTTCTCAGCATTGGGGGTGTGGTGTGGGGTCCCCATGTTGTCCTCTGGCCTCACTAGACTACTGTGTTAGAGCTGGCCGTAGAGGGAGCCTGGGTATCTTCAGGCTCTGGACTCTGCAGTGGGTCTTCATGATCCCTCTGAGTTCTCTGCTTCCTCTGAGACCTCCCTTCAGCCCCTGTTTGTCCCCTGGCCTTCTCAGCACTCCCAGGGCCTTCTGGGATTAGTGCTGGAGAAGGCCAGGGTCAGATATGCTGGAGTGGGTGGTCTCTGTTTACACAGGCCCGTGTGGGCCCAGGGCTTGTCTGCCAGCTTGCCACATTCCTCAGGCCACACCCCGGGAGTGGATGAGAGACTGCTGTACCAGATTTCCCTTCAGTCCTTCTGGAGTTTCTGATGGGGAGTCTGTTGTCCTGTGACTCACCAGTCCAGTCCCCTCCACAGCTGGGAGGAAGAGTGCCGCACTAGACCCCTTTGCTTGGCCCCTCGGGGCCTGAACCCTTGTCAAGCCCCTCCACCCTCCTCCTTTTTAGTTATCTTGGCTGGACCCACGGCTCTTAGGGTGTGGCAGGCCCCCCGCTCCCTGGTGGTCTCAGGCGGGAACTCCAGGCTCTAAGCTAACCAGGCTCTAGCTTTTGATATTTACAGAGAATATTTTAAAATCTGTAAGCCGAAAGCAAATTAAAAACCTTTTCTTTTTTTTCGGGGGGGAGGGGAGGGGACAGGGCATCTCTTAAGCATGCTAACAAAATCCAGGACATCTTGATATTTTTAAAAAATTCTGCATTTTAGTCCATGCATTTTTTGTGGGTGTTTCTGCCACCCGCTGTGGGGGTGAACACTTCCCTGTCTCTCCTCCGCCCACCCACATGGTGGAGGAGGGTCCAGGTGAGAGGAAGCCCAGGCTGAGAGGGCGGTCCTCCCCTCTTACCTGTCCCCAGACACACATCTCACCTTCCAGGAAGCCGTATCTACACACCTCGGTGTCTATAGTATGCTGACCTCATCCTAGTCCAGAAAACTTCTCCAGTATCCACGCTGACCCTATTTTCATATGGCTTCTGAGTGGCTGTATGCAAAGGGAGCACCCCTCTGCAGGTCACTTGACCTTCACACCTGGTCAGAGGCCTGCTCCCCACACCAGCTCCGGCCCTACTGCCTGGCAGTGTCTCACCAAGGTTCTCCATGGCGTTCACGCTGCCCTCTCACCCAGAGTCTCTGCACAGCTCATTCTTCCATGTCATTCCCATGAGGACTGGCATCAGATTCCGCTCACCGGGCCAGCCTGAGGTCACTCCCCTGTCTGTTGGTGTCAGAAACCCTGTGGTCTGGCAGGCTCTAGAGTCACAGTGAGGCTGTTGTAAGCAGCTCCACCCAAGAGCCCTTAATTTGCATTTTAAACCCCGAGGCGCTCCTACCCTCCAAGTCGCCCTGTCAGTGAGGAACCTGCGCATTTACATGCAGGCTAGCCTTCTCAGCAGACACTTGTCCATTCAGCAGACTTTCCCAGAGCAGACTGTGTGCTGCTCTGTGCCTTGTTCTCACTCTCAGAGATGAATGGGGGCAGCCTCACTCAGGGACCTCTAGGAGGATGGGCTGTGAACCCACACACAGCAAAGCCACGAGCCTTGAAGGAAGAGGTGGAGGGTGGGGCACAGAGGGACCCCGCAGTTGCCCGGCACTCGTGACACTCCCCCCTGGCGTGGGCACTTTATTTGTTACAGGAGATACAGAGAAGGTTGGGAGCACGTCTCTCCATGAGGCCCTTGTAGTCTGAAGCTCGGGTCCCGAGAACCCGGTGTGTGACCCTCTGGATGTTGTATGCAAGAATCAGGCATTGTGGTTTTCATGGGCCCCTCAGAGGGATCACTGAGGGAAACCCGATCTCTCAGGGAGGTGGGAGGCGTCAGCAACTCCACAGCAGCGTCCCTGTCTCACCCTGGTTGGCCGCAGTGGCTGAGGAAGGAAGTAGAGTCTGAGAAAGCCAGGGCATGGGAGCAAAGAGGCTTCCCCCCCAACCCCTGGTGCCCACACACTGTGGTCTGGATATTCTCACAGTCTGGGGGACTCCGAGATCCCCTTCTGCTGGGCAGTGACAATGGGAACCTGTGAGAAAGCCATTCTAGAGGCTCCTGCTGTCCTGGAGGCTTGGGTCAGAGGCCTCCCGGTGAGCTCCCCCGGCTGGCCTCGGTGTTACAGGCAGCCAGCCAGCTCATCCGCGGTGGGGATGCAGAGCTGGCCCTGAGGTGCCCTTGGGCAGCCAGGGCTGTTGGATGAGGGTGTCACATGGCAGGTCACAGCACCAGTGGGGCCAGCAAGCTGACTCTGGTCAGGCCACCTGCCCTGGCCTCTTGGACGTGTCTCTGTCCGCCCCATGCTGGCCAGCCTTCTTTGGGACACTGTGCTCTTCTTTACTGAGCACTGACCATGACCCCATCCACTGGTCATCAGCTGGAATCCTGGAGCCACAGTGGCCAGCCACTGTGCCGAGAGCCTCACCCAGGCCATCCTTTGAAGTCCCCACAGCCTCTGTGACATGGGTGTCTCTGAGCCCCATCTCACGGATGACAGAATGTCAACCCTGTGGTCCATGGCCTGCCCAGGGCAGAGTGTGGATCAGAACTCGGCTGTTTTGCTCTGGAGTGTGTGCTCCCAACACCCCCTGGGTGTGCTGGCTCTGAGTTGGGCCTTCATGCACTTAATAACTCCAGCCAAGCCCGGAAGTGGTGTCAGTGGGATTACCTCCATTCTGCAGGTGAGGAGACTGGCCCCCTAAGGTGAGTAACTTGTCCATAGTCACACTGAGTCACGCTGAGACTGGATCCTCCCTGGTCAGATTCTAAACTGTGCCTGTGTGCCTTCTCCCAGCCACCTGGACCACTCTCTGCCAGTGTGAGGGCCGGGGGCTCTGGACAGAGCAGACTTCTGGTCTTTCTGAGGCTGCTTCAGTGCCCCTCCCCATTCATGTGTGTGTCCATGGCCAGGGGGTGTAAAAGAAGAAAGTGCAGAGCCCCCTCTGTGCGGCCAACATCACCCCCCTCTCAGATGAGGGATGGGGGGCGAGAGATGGGGCCATTGTTCAAGACACCTGCAGCTCTGAGCCTGAGAGCCACTTAGGAGAAGAGATGTTTCCATGTGATACAGGCGGACAGACCTGGGAAGGACCCCAGGGCCATTCACCGCTATGGCACCCCTGGCACAGCTGGCAACGTGAGCCTTCAAGGTCAGCTGGGGCCCCTCGCTGCCCAGTCGCTGGACACTGGCTCTGGGTCCTCCTGCCCTCCAGCCCCCAGTCAGAGCCTTAGGCAGAGGTGGAGGATGTTTGAGCACCTGGATACTGAGAGTTGGGAATGCCTGTCTTAAATGTGCTGTGCTAATTCAAAGCATTTGTAAGAAGCCAAAGAACAAATAAATATAAGCTATGGAGTGTGTTGTTTGTGTAATGCTAGGGTTCTCGGTGTGGACCGACGTCCTTGGGGGCCATACAAGACCATCTCAGGAATCTGTGAGACCCTGCCTTATCTAACTACATGTCCGTTTGAGGCCGACACCCTTCCTTTACACCAACACAGACAGTGTATCACAGCAGATGTATGCAGAAGCAGATAATACAGTCCAGCTGTCTTCCATGAAGACAGATATTAAAGAAATTTACAAAAATGTAAAATAATGCCACCTTCTCATTAATTTTTTGTTTTGCAAAATGTCATTTTTCGTTAAAAAATGTTATTAACTGTAATGAATGTACTATTGTCAATTTTAAATCAATTAATAAATATGCTTAAATTTTCTCAGTTGTAGCTTCTAATGTGGTGAATCTCAGTAGATAGATATAACCCACTTAAACAAAAGTTTTTTGTGAGGTCCTCAATCACTGTATATTAAGAATGCTCCTTAGAAGAGAGGATGGCAAGACCTTGTCTCACTTACTCTGGATATGTTTCAGGAGGGACCAGTCCTTGGAGAAGGACATGATGCTTGGTAGAGGGTCAATGCAAAAGAAGACAACGCTCAATGAGATGGATTGACACAGTGGCTGCAACAATGGGGTCAAATATAGTAACGACTGTGAGGATGGCACAAGACTGGGCAACATTTCATTCTCTTATACATAGGATCACTGTGAGTCAGCGTTGACTCGACGGCACCTAACAACAACAACAATCACTGCAAAAATGGAAAGGGGTCCTGAGACCAAATGTAGAGAACTTCTGTTTTAGTGTTTTCCTTGAACTAAAAATAGTAACAGTCAATAAAAATCTCAGCTAGTGTTTATTTATCAGAGCATATGCGAAGTGGTATGATGAGTGCTTTGCATCTGTTATCTCGGTCCTCAAAGTGGACTGGGAGGCAGGTGCTTATTGTTCCCGTTTATCACTGAGTGGGGGCACATTCAGAGAGGTCGCATACCTTGTGAGTGGTGGGTCAGGGCTCACCAGTGGACTCACCGCAGGATGCAGACCCTGCTGCACATGGTTCCTTTCCCGAGAGCTGCTTAGACCTGTGAGTCAGGCACTGTGCTCAAATTGTTGGGGAGAAGTGGCTGCCTGGTGGGGATATAGCACATTCCAGAAGGGCTGACACCGTGATTGGTACATGTGCACTGCAAGAGAGACGCTGTGTGAATTTGGAGAAAGCAGACACCGTATGGGGCTTGGGGTAGACGTCTGATGGAGCTGGCATTTCAGCTGGACCGGAAGGGTCTGTAGGGTGTGACCAAGTGAGATATAGGGCGAGGCGGGGGCAGAGGTTCAGGGTGGCAGACACATCAGGTGGAAGGAGAACCGTGAGGAAGGGGAACGGGGAATGTGTTGGTGTCAGGAGGCTGGCCGTGCCCTCTCGGGCCAGATGGAGAGTGCTGCATGCACTGCCCACCCGGCCCTGGGCTGGGACATGGCGGATGCACATTATTGTTCCGTGTGCTAGATCATCTCCACCACTGCAGCGATGGGGAGAAGATGAGGTCTATGAAGGGTGGCTTGGGGTCAGTTCTGCAAAGCTTCCACTGCTTTAACATGTGGGTCTCACCCTCCCCCTGCAGGAGAACCACTGCCGGCGGATCAAGATCCTGGGGGACTGCTATTACTGTGTGTCGGGCCTCACCCAGCCCAAGACTGACCATGCCCATTGCTGTGTGGAGATGGGGCTTGACATGATTGATACCATCACGTAAGTGCCTCCCGGGGGCTGGGCCTGGGCCAGGGGGTTGTGGCTGCTGACCCCCCTTGTGCCACACGTGCCCTTATGAGCTTAGTCTGTCCCCAGGTGTGGTCACTTTCCTGGGGCTGTGAGGACCAGCACCACATCAAGAGGAAGTTGGATCCAGCAAGTCCCCCTTAGCTGTGGAGTGTTGCTTCAGTGGCCCCTCCTTTAGGTTATGTCTGCAGTAAGCTCTGATCTTATTAGGTATGCATTAGTCTTGCTTAAAGACACTAATCTGTGCTTAGCCAGATAAAATACCTAGGGGAGTCCGCGGGGGCAGTGCTTGCCGCAGATCCAGCTGAATTCCATTTCAAAAGGAGGTGCGCACTCTTGCTCCTCACCAAGGCAGGTAACAAGGACTCAGGTCCTGTGTGGAGAGGGGTGGGCTGGTATCAGGCAGGGTGAGCATAACTGGAAGGAAGGAGCAGACCCATGAGTCTAGTCTGTCCTTTTTTTTTTTTTTTAATCTCGGCCTTGTCTTGTCCTGGTTCTATCAGTGACTGGGATGAAGACATAGGAAGCCTTTTAGCAAGTTAGGGGATGGTACAGAGCTGAGAAACTGACCTAATGGGATGGAGCATAGATCCCATTAAATCTCAGAAGTGTGGAGTGAAGAGTATGACCCAGTGAGATGAGGTTTAGCAGGAACTGGTTCAGAGTTTCACACTCAGAAGTAGAAAGTTTATAGCACGAGAATTGTATGAGGGAGATGTGATAAAGTAGCTGCTGGAGTGAAAGAATGAACAGAACATCAAAATAGAACAACACTTCGGAGATTGGGGTTACCAGAGGGCTTCGTGGGTGAGGGCAGCAGGAGAGGAGTGTACCTTTAGACTGTGGCAGGAAGAGCAGTGCTTTAGCAGAGGGAGGCACCTCCTCAGACCTGGGCTTCCCCTTGTGGGGGCATGAACACCGTGCAGCCTTTCAGGCAGGGGTTCTTAAGCCTGGAAGCACATTGGATTACCTGGGAGAATTTGCAAGCACTGTTCCTGGCCTGCATCTGAGTCTGATGTAGTTCATCTGGGTGACAGTCTAGGCATTGCAGGTCTGAAAAGCTCCCCAGCTGATATTAGGATGCAGCAAAATGAGAGAACAACTGCTTTACAGAAGAGAGACCAGATTGGTGGAAATACTTAAAGCCTGGCCAAAAAAGGTGAAGGAAGTCAGGATGTCTGATTTGAGAAAATTGAGAGGGATAGAAATTTGATACTATCTTCTGTTCTCTGAAAGGATAGCATGTCATATCATCTTATAGCAATCCTATTATATATCAGTCATATCATATCTCATCATTGTGTATCATATCAATCATATATCATATATCAACTATATCATATATCATATGTATCAATCATATCATATATCCTTTCTTAATCTTCTACCATCATGTGTCATACCTATTATATCAATCATATAATATACTATAACATGCATCAGATGTATCCGAGACCCTCAATAAGATGGAGTGACACAGTGGCTACAACAGTGGGCTGAAGCATAGCAGGGATTGTGAGGATGGTGCAGGACCGCGTAGTGTTTCATTCTGTTGTACATAGGGTCGCTATGAGTCAGAACTGACTCAATGGTACCTAACAACAACATCCTATCCTATTCTATCATCTATTCTGTGTAATCTCCTTAGGGTAGCATGAGGTTCTCTGGGTGGAAGCTCGGAGGAGATAAATGTCACTCTTTCACTTAGTAATGCTTATGAAGCCCTGCTGAGTGCCAGGCACAGACTGAGTGTACACAGGAGCCCATGAGCTCCCTAACACCAGGACTGACAGGGCTGAACCAGTTACTAGTGGAACTGAGGCAGATAGCCTCCTATCCTGAAGGTCTGGCCCTCATTGCACTGACTGGGGATCATCCTCGAGAACTCTGGGCCTGTCCTCCAGCTCCTCCTGCTGCCTCCCCAGCTGGCTGGATGCTCCATGGTATGGCGTCTCCTAATGTCACTGCTCAGGACCCCTCTGCAGTTACTTAAGCTGAGAGTCCCCCTCACAGGGCTCCTGGCATGGCTTGACCCGCACATTTATGTATTGTAGAGTGTCTCTGCGGGGGTCAGGAAGCCCTGAGTTGGCTCTTTCTGCTCTGCGCATGGTATTGTGCTGGTTGCGCTGTACTGACTGTCAGAAGCCATTACCTGCTCTGCCTTCCTCTGCTTTGTGGTCCCTTTCCTCTGTGAAACTATAGTGTCCCCTTGGTTGTCCCTACAATTTTCCAAAGTCTTGAGATCCCGACTTCAGTGGCCCTGTCTTTCTTGCCTTGCCCCTTGACCCCAGTGCTGGTGCAAGCATCCTCCTCTGCTCCCGAGGCCGCCCTCTGCTTCAACACCAGAGCTCACAGAATCCAGAGGGCCTTGGGCTGACTGGAGCTGCTGCCCTGCCAGGCACCTGGCTTTGCACAGGAAGGAGAGCCACCAAGCAAACGGTGCTCGGGAAGATTGCCTCTTATGCCCTTCTTCCCTCCTCTGACTGTCCCAAGTCTGGGTCGGGTCAATGTGCTTTCTGTGCGGCTGGCCTTCCTGTGGAGGCTTCGGAGGGACAGCCATCTTTGGCAGGCTGCTGGCCCCACCGGCCACTCGCCCCATCACACAGGAACCCTGTAGGACAAATATGTCCATTTCATGGAGGGGTGTGTCCACACGTAGGTGGATTTTTGTGTTTCTTGGCCTTCTACCTCTGAATGGAGTTTTTAGTTTGAAATTTTGGAAACTAAAGAATTCCTCAGGAAGAACGCCAAAAGACAAGCAAACGTGACCAGAGGCAGTGCTCCACAGGCACGGCCAGCGCTGGGCTTGAGCGGGACTCTGCGTGTTCACGCGTCTGCTGGGGAGTGAGCCTCTGTGCTCTCCTGGCTTCCCTCCTGCCGTGAGCACACATATCTTTCAGGAGGCCCTTCTACCTCCCCTCTCCTAAAGAGCAGGCCATGCCCTGTCAGGCTGAATTCGGGTGGCTGTTGACTTACTGCGTCTTTTGGAAGGGCCCTGAGGTAGGGCCTAGGTGACCAGGACAGGCCGTGGGTGACCAGGAAGGAGCGGTGGGGCTGCCGTTCCAAGATGTCAAGTCTTTGCCAGAGGCCAGACTTCTGAGTGGCAGAGAAAACCAAAGGCTTGAGGTGTGGGCTTGGCTGACTCAGATTCTCGACAGCATATGGTGCAGACCACATGGTCTCTGAGGGTGCTCTGCGCAGAGGGGAGAAGGCATCTGTGGTCCCACCCCCGGCGGTGTGGACCAATATTGTCAGCTCTTCCTTCAGGCTGATATTCCGCTGGCAGCACATCTACCAGGACCGCTGACCTTTGAAAACCTAACAATTGGTTTCTGTACTGCTGAGCATCAGGAGGACTTCTGAAGGGGCAGGGCATTTCCAGCCACTGGACTGAAGAGGAGCTGAACAAAGTAACTTCAAGTTGATAAAGAACTTGCTGCAAAGCAGGAACGTGCGTGTGTGTGGCCACGCCGGAGGCGTCAAGAATCATGTCTGTGTCTAACAAGTGAGGCGTGGTCTATTTCTGTTCACGGAGTAGAATGTTCATTCTTATGGGAAAACATGACTAACAATGTTTACCATTTTCCCCTTTTCTAACCTCTAAACACAAGGATGTGCACGCCTGCCATTTAGGCACTTTTCACTGCAGACTGAGCCCTGGGGAAAAGAGGGTTTAGGATGCCTTTATAAAAGGCATGTTAACATACAGAGACTTCCAGCAAGAATCAAGTGGTGTCGGGGGCTGGGACCTGACTGTTATTCAAGTGGGTCTCTAAGTCAAAGACACAAGGGAAGCTTGGCTGGAAGCGGGGGCCCAGGGCCCTTACACTGCCACAACAGTCCGAGAAGCGCTGCTGCTCTTGGCCCTATACTGTAAGAGGGATCAGAGTCTTTCCAATCCTGTGTACTCCAGGTGGAGAACTTGTTACAGGTGAGGAAACTGAGGCCCAGGAGGGCCAGGATGAGCCCAAGCTGAGGTTATGAATTTGAACACAGTGGTGCTTGAAAGCAATCGCTCTGCCCTTTCCAGCTCCCCAGGGGTGGGAGGTGGCTGGGGGTGGAGGCGGGTACAGTGTATGTCTGTTGTCACCATTTCTGGAGTTGTCTGCCTAGACGATAGTGAACATGTCTCTATAATGTCCACCGTCTCTCTTCTTCTTCCTGTTATGTTGAAAGCTGTAGCCTCAATGCTTAGAGTAATGCCTGAGGTAAACACGCTCACGTATTTGTTGAATGGATGAATTTATGGTCCTTTCATTTTTTAAGCTTCAGTACAGTCGTGGTTAGACTTCAGCTTTGCCAGAGCTCATTTACAAAGGACTGGGGGCTCCCCTGACCACAGATATGGTGGTGCTCACGTCCTTCCTGTCAGGCCGCCTAGAGCTAGTACCTGGGCTGCAGACAGTGTGCATTCTGGACATTTTGCCTGCATTTAAAAGAAAATTGAGATAAATAAGTGAACCTGAGAGAGTAAATAAAGTCAGACAGAAATAAAACCAAGAAAGTCTGGAAATTGTATTCCTTGGGAATGAAGTTAGGAGTCAGTTCTGTTTGGTCTAGGCAAGTCAGCTTGGGCATTCCAGGAACAACAAGGCCAGAGGATCGTGGTTTATTTGGAAGTAATTGCCCCTTTAAGTACAGATTGGATGTTGCCAGAATTGAGATATTGATATTTGATGCAGAACCTACTGGAAAAAATGAAAAGCGGGGAGTCTAGGTAGCAAGTGCTGGGTAGGAAGGACGATGAGGCTGCATGGCAGGCAGGAGTGGATCCTGGAGCCGGGCACTGGGCACCAGGACCTGGTGGGGCATCAGTAGAGCTGGAAGAGGAGGTCAGGGCCTGCTGTCCTTGTCTGCCCACCCTCTCATAACTACAGGAGCGGAAGTGCCAAAAGTACACAGAAACACCTTGGCAATTTTAATGATTTACAGTGTTTTGTACTGATGTACATTTGTGAGTTTTGAAAAATGAATTTTAACTTTTTTTTTTGTTTCAGTGCCTCTCATTGATGGTTGGCAAACAACTGAAAAAACAAAGTTGAAATTAAAAAAGTTCATTCGAAATTTATAAGATTAAATAGGTGTTAAAGAAATGTCAGTGGTTCAGCTTTCAAACAGCGTTTTCTGTGAACATGTGGCTCACATCCTTCTGGAGTTGTCGCGGCTGAACCCCGCACGGGGACCCCAGGGCTGTGTGAAACATCTCTGGCTGACAGGGTCGCTGGTTTGAGCAGAGGCCAGTGCGGGCGAGCGGAGGGCTGCTGGGCTGCAGGCCGGTGTGGGCAGCGGTTGCCGGACGGTGCTCTGTGCCACTAAGCCATTTATAACCTGCAGCTGTATGGAGACCGGGTGGAAGCGGCACCTCACCTGAGCCAGGGCGGGAATGAGAGGCGGCCTGGGGGCAGCTCCTCACTAGACAGCCCTTGCTACCACGTCCCAGAGCGTCTCAGGGCATCCCCAGGTCCGCCACGATTCAGCCCGACTTGTGTGGCCTCTGCAGGTAGGAGAGGGTGGTCAGGGCACCAGCATGGAGCAGTTCTACTGCTGACTTGTGCTGTCATGCCGGTAATCTAAGTGACGTGGGCAAAGTGAGGACGGGCTACTGCAAAGAGGGATCCGGCAGGCTCACGGGAGGTGACATCTCTGCTGGCCTCATGCTACTGCCTGAAGTCTTATTTGGAGTCACATGGGGCCTTCCTCAGTGGATCCCAAGTCTTGAAGTAGCAGTCGAACTTGTATGAGCAAGCCTGGGGCTCGGCTGGCTTGATGTATAGGGGTGCTGCACCTGTGGTTGGGTGCAGGGTGCTTGCCTCTGGAGAGGGAGCAGACGGGATGGAGGAGGGGTTGGCACTGTCCTACGGGTAGGGCTGTGTGGCTGTGCCCCCACTGTCCCCTTGCTTATCACTTGGGCCGCTGACAGGTAGAGCCACCTGGCCCGCCTGTCTGTGGACACCTGCGCAAACAGGCCCAGGTGCACTGACACGTGAAGTCCCTGGGGGCTGGGTGGGTACTTTGGACTGATCAGAACAGAGAGCTGTCCTGCCTGCTTCCAAAAAGGAGTCACAGTAGCTTGAGCCACTTCATGTTTAAACTGTTAAATGCTTAGGAAAGATGAAGGGACAAGAGGCAAGTGAGGGCAGATGGGGTGGAATATGGAGAGTTATGTCCAGAAGGCCAGGATCTGTCACCTCGAGTTCTTCGATGTGTTCAGGAGGGATAGGTGAGGGGAGCCTGGGGGACAGACTTCTTGGACAGCCCCCAGCCCTCCCTATTGGTTTGCAAAGCCTCCAGGCCCTGGTTGAGCAGGTGGCCATGCCCAGGTCTGTGAGGCGTGGAGATGGGGCTAATAGATGTCTTGGGGCACCCAGGAGGCACGCAAGGTTTCAGTCACGCAGGCAAGGGTCTAGGAAGGGCCTGAGGGAGGGACAGCAATGGGAGAAGAGGAGAGTCTGCCTGGCTGCCAGGTACAAGTGTCTGAGCGCCCCTCAGCCTCACGCCTTCAGTTTCCGAGGGCGAACTGTGGCCCTTATGTGCCCACCATTATCCCATTTCTGTCCCTTCCAGAGCAGCAAACATGCCTGACACTTTCCCTACTGACGGATTTCCCTTTTTCTTTATTTTATTTTTTATTGTGGCAAAAATATATATATAACAAAACATTAGCCAATTCCAAAAATTTTGCAGGCACAACTCAGTGAATTAGTTATATTTATCATGTTGTGCACCCATTACCACTGTCAGTTTCCAAATTATCTACCACCATTAGCAGAAACTCAGTGTCCCCCTAAGCCATGAATCCCTCCTTCCCCTCCCACCTCCGGTAATAAACTCTGATCTCTGCACCTTTGCCTATTCTAGATATTTCATATAAGGGGATCATATAATATTTGGCCTTTTGTGACTGACTTATTTCACTCAGCATACTCTTTTCAAAGTTCATCCATTGAGGGGTATGCATCAAGACTTCATTTCTCTTATGGCTGAGTAATAGTATTCCATTTTGATTATCCATTCATGTTGATGGACATTTAGGTTGTTTCCACCTTTTGGCTATTGTGAAAAGTGCTGCAGTGGACACTGGTGTCCAGGTTTCTGTTTGGTTTCCTGCTTTCAGTTGTTTTGGGGCATATACCTAGGATAGGAGCCCTGGTGGTGCAGTGGTTAAGAGCTATAGCTGCTAACCGAAAGGTCGGCAGTTGGAATCCACCAGCCGCTCCTGGGAAACCCTGTGGGGCAATTCTACTCTGTCCTGTAGGGTCACTGTGAGTCAGAATCGACTTGATGGCAACAGGTTTGGTTTTTTTACCTAGGATTGGGATTGCTGGGTCGTATGGTAGTTCTTTGTTTTGCTTTTTTGAGGAACCACCAAAACCGCTGACAGGTTTTCAACTTTTGTGTAATAAAACAAATTCTGCCCTTTGGGGATAAGGTGGAAAACACAGAAAAATAAAATGGCCGGCTCTCAGCCCCAGAGGGAGCTGCCACCACATTTCAGCACATTTCCTCTGTCTGTCTGTCTCCTTGTGTTCTGTACTGGTGACCATGGCAGTTTACTTCAATGTGCACTCCATGTGGTTGGAGCAGAGGCTGCCAACTCTTCCAGGAGTCCCTCTCTAAAGATTTCAAATGCTGTCTGTCCTAAGTAATTCTGCAGTAATCTCTTTACTGTGGAGCTTTGAAAACCAGCCAGATAACTTTGTACAAGAGCTTCCAGGGGTACAAGACTCCTATTGACATGCGGTCCTGGCTGGTCCTGCCCTGGGCAAGGCTCCCTCACACAGCCATGCACACGAGGGGCTCGTGTTTCCCTATTTCCCAGAGGACAAGCTGCTGCCCAGAGAAGCCAAGTGACTTGCCCAAGGCCACACAGCATGGGACGATGGAGCTGGTATTGAGCGCAGCAGTCTGACCTCAGAGTCCCCACTTTTGATGGAGAATTTATGGAGGTGTCATTCACACACCATCGTGCTCACGTGTTAAGAGCACAGATTTTCCGTGTGTGCAGCCCTTGTCCTGGGCCTGGCCTCACTGTGTGGAGCTGAGGGTCAAACATCTCACTGTGTCCAGGATTCCAGTTGTCTCCAGTGGGGTCAGCACCTACACCTTGCGCCTATGCAGGCCCAAGCCCCTCGGTGTCTCGTCGGGGGTGGGGGGAGTGCAGACCCCCAGGAGTGGAGGTCACCCCTGATGTCACACCTTCAGAGGAGTAAAGTATGGCAGCACACTCTTTGCTTCCTCTGGCCATGGAAGTGGTGATGAGTCACTAGCGGGGGGTCCTGGGTTCAGTTCAGTGTGGGGACCCCTCTCAGTGAGGGGGTCATGGAGGGTGCCCACAGAGCTGGTTTGGATACTGTGCTAGTCCAAGGTGACCTGGGAGCCCTGCCTGCCTGGCACCTGGACTTGGATCGTCAGCTCCCAACTAGGGTGGGCAGGCCCCCAGTTGACTTACGGGTTCAGGAGGCCTCTTGGGCTCTGACCCAGTCCTGGGCACTGAGTACAGTGCTGGGGCGAAAGGTGTGCGGCCTGCTGTCGTGGAGCTCACCCCCCACCCCACTTCCCAGGAGCCAGGCAACTCTCAACAGTTTGGCGGGTCCCCCTCTGCTTGTGTTGCAGGTCCGTGGCCGAGGCCACTGAGGTGAACCTGAACATGCGTGTGGGGCTGCACACAGGCCGGGTGCTCTGTGGGGTGCTGGGCCTGCGCAAGTGGCAGTACGATGTATGGTCCAACGACGTGACCTTAGCCAACGTTATGGAAGCCGCTGGCCTGCCGGGGTAAGTCGGATCGGGAGTGGGGCCGCCCAGGGCTGTGCACGCATTGTTCGGGGTTCTTCCCTCCTGCTGGCTCCCACCAGCTTCCCTGCGGCATGGAGTCCACAGAGGAGCTGGCCTCGCTCAGCCTGCACTTGCCAGTGTGCACCCTGGGGGTGGGTGGTCTGCTCTGGGGCCCCGCTAGGTCCCTTCACCCCTCAGCCTCAGGCACTGTCTGCAGGAGCCGGCTCGGCTGAAGATGTAGTGCATGTGAGAAGCTGGCAGTGTGCATGCTGCTAGGGTGGGCTCTCACGGCCCCTGTGCTTTCTTCTGTTTGTTTTCTCAAATGTCTCTGCGGGTGGTGTTGGGACAGATGGCTTTTGAGTTCCACAAGGGGAGTTGCAGACCTCCTCCTAGAACTGGCGTAGACCTCCTATGTTGTTGTTGTTAAGTGCCGTCGAGTCGGTTCCGACTCACAGTGACCCTATGTACAACAGAACAAAACATTACCCGGTCCTATAGGCTTGTGCATTGAAAGTGCCTCCTAATTACAGTGGCCTCCTTTGGTCTCTTTTTTTTTTTTCTCCCCCCACGCTATTACATAACATCAGTGCCTAATATTCTATAAAACATTGACTTGAGAATGGAGTGGAAGTTACTCCTTTATTTCTTCCTTTACACAGCAACGGACAGAAGGAGAATATTGCTATTGCAAGAAAGGGGGCTTTGTGGCTGGCCGCTAGTCTGTCACCACACACAGTTAATCCTCTTGATCCCCATTTTCCTCCTCTAAAAGGAGGGGGTAGAAGGTGCCTTGCAAGGTGGTTGCGAGATTAGCTGTTGGTGCCTGAGCATGCGATGGAG
Organism: Trichechus manatus latirostris; assembly: GCF_000243295.1. Lineage (NCBI taxonomy): Eukaryota > Metazoa > Chordata > Mammalia > Sirenia > Trichechidae > Trichechus > Trichechus manatus. The sequence goes on from NW_004444091.1 coordinate 4,740,621, forward strand.
CATCAGGCTCAGCCCACCAGGGTCTGCGTCTGTAAAGCCCCTGTTTGTGTACCTCCTGTGTAGCTCGGAATCTGCAGGCCAACATCTCCACTGTTGGGCTCGGGCCCTTCTGAACAGCACTGGGCTACCCTCTGCCTCCCCTCTCCCTGAGGGGTGGGACCCTCTGGCCCTGCATCTTTCCCTCTTCCTCCTGGTCCCAGGGTAGGTGGGTTGAATCCGATGGCACTTTTCTTTATGCTGAGCCTCCAGCATGGCCCTAGGACAGCAGGCCTTCCAGAGAAGTTGCCAACTCAGGCAGTGGCCCAAAATCGCAGAAAGTAGATTTGTCAGATTCATGGAAGTAGCACGTACAGAAATTAGAAACAGGAGAACAAAGGGAGGAGGCAGGCAGAGATGGGGCTAAGAATCTTCGCTGACCTGTGGCCAAGCTTGCCAGGGACGGTGGTGGGATTTTTAACAGAGCTCAACCATAGACCACTGTGATCTCCAACCAGACAACCATCCACCCCCAACTGGGCGTGGTGTGGGTGTGCAAGGAACGGCCATTCCCCCCCCTCCTCCTGCTCTCCACCTCCCTGTCCCCTTCCTTTCTTCTTCTTTCCCAATACTTCCTCCTTTCAGAGATATGCTGCAAAAAATACTGCCAGCCTGCAGGGTAACATTTATAGAGCCCCTGGTATGTGCAGGCATGGTGCTGGGGCCCTGCCCTGTGGAGTTTACATCCTGTGGGGACGTGAACAGTGACCCCTGTGATTGGATGATGAGAGGAGTCCACGTGGCACACATGGAATGGTGCACCCTGGCTCGGTCCCACTGGGCAGGGACATTGGCCAGGGAGGTTTGAGGCAGGAGGTCTGTCAGGTGCCAGGCAGGGGTCTCAGCAGGGGGTGTGGATTTGGGAGTCATCAGCATATGATGGCATTTAAATCCATGGGACTAGATAAGAACCATAAGGGGGCATTGTTGAGGAGGAAGTAGGAGGAGGAAAACAAGAAGGACTGAGCCCTGGGCCCTACCACTGGAAGGGTCAGTAGAAGGAGCAAGCATGAGGCAGAAAGGCCACAGGACAGGTGTGGTGTCTGAAGCCAGAGGACAAGCGTGCCTCGTGCAGGAGGGAGTGGGCCCCTGGGTCTGGTGCTTCGGCTGTCCGAGCCCTGTGAGAACTGAACTCTGTGTTAAGCCTGTGGTGGTCAGGAGTGGCCTCAATGGAAGAAGGCTCAGGAGAGGGGCTGCTGAGGCAGGAGGTGGAAGATGAAGCCGGGCGAGGGGTGGAGTGAGCAGGGCCAGGGGCTGCCGACATGCCTCCCCCAGTACCCTCCTCCCTGCCAGGACCCCAGGGGGTTGCGCTGTGTCCTCACTTGCCTGTTGCTAGTTCTTTGCTCTTGTGTTATTTTCAATTTGGTTCTTTTCTTTGCTGTGTTCATCCACCTGTTCATTCATAAATGTTTATGGAGCACTTCTTCTGTTGCCAGAACGGGGCTGGGTGCTGGGACTGGCGTCAAACATAGCACAGCCTTCATCCTGACATACCTGACACCCTGGGCGTTCGGTGAGGGTGGTCGGAGGGACAGATGGACAGACAGATAGACAGATGTATTTTTCCAGCATTTCATCCAGGACCCCACGGCTGAGCCAGGGGGCCCTATCTGAAGGCCTTGTGCCCCAGAAGCTGTCTTGGAGACCCTAGACCTGAGAAGGATGAAGCCTGCTGCTTGCTCCTTGCCTTGCCAGAGCCGATTTCCTGGTAGGAGCAGTGCACATCATGCTCTGCTTCATGGAGGCGCCAGAGATCACGCACACCCGGAGACTGCACAGCCCCATCTAGACGCATGTCACCCCCTCCCAAAATGTACTGAGCTCATTCTCCAGTCTAGCTTGAAGCAAACAAAATAGGGTCCTAAGGCTGAGCCCCTGCCACTGCCCCTCAGGGTCTGCCCCTCTGCCGGCTGTGGCACTGGAGGACTGGGACTCACCTTGTCGCTGGCACCTACGGCCATGGTGACTTTGCTTCTGAGGTGCACCTGGTGCAGTCTCAGGCCAAGAATCTGGGTGAGCAATGTGCCTACGGGGAGGAAGGGTGGCACCTCTCCTCACTTTGCCCAGCTCCCTTGCGTGGGTCGGCTGGTAAGGGCAGGTCAAGACCTCTGATGACTTCTTCCCCAGCCCCACCCTACCTTGGCTGGGACAGTGGTGCGAGTCTCACGACCCACATGGTCCTCCGTGTGTACTGGGGCCTCCGCTTCTCAGAGCAGTTGGAACCCTGCGTTCCTGGAGAGCAGCTGGTCAGCTCCTATAGGCCAGCGCCACACCTGCCAGCCCGTTGTTGAATGAAGGAAGGACCAGATGAACAAATGCATGGATACACAAGTACAGTTCTGGAGACTTTTGACACTGGAATGTTTTCAGACCACTTGGCTGTCTCCAGTGGAGTTCAGGCCAGCTGTTGGGGTGATGGCAGGTCTCCTGGGCACCCACAGGGCCCTGGGGAGAGACTGGCGAGCTGCAAGTGCTGGGGCAGCTCCAAAGTGAGTGCCTTTCATGCCCTGGGCCCAAAGGATCACTGGTCAGGGCCCCAGTGAGAGCACCGAGCCCTCAGCAGGGGCATGCCAGGAGCCTGGGGCGGTGCCAGTGGACAGGTGAACAGGTGTGGTACCAAGAAGGGCCAGAGTCGGGCTGGCTTTAACTCCCTCTGGGCCCCTTGCAGGCTCTTGTCCTCGAACCTGATAGGAAGCCCCTGAACAGTAAAAGGTCTCTCTCTCCTGACCCTCCTCCTGAATCCTGCAACCAACCCTCTCAGTGAGGCCTCTCAGCAGTCCCTCCTGGGCCCTCCAGCAGCCTCATAGCATACTCATGAAATCAAGGTTATTCCTGCAGGGAATTCAGAAGAGCTGCACTAGTGTTAGAGGCTTGGAGCAAGGCTTTCAGAAGTGGATGTGGAGGTGGGAGTGTGTCTGGTGCCGGAGTGGCTGCGTGCTCAGGCCTCCTTTCCCAGGAGCAGAAGCTGCGCTTGTCTTACCCAGGTTCTGTGGGAGGCCAGGCGGGGAGTTTCGTGGTTGTGTTCTTTGCTCGTAAGGGTCAATGCTGCATATGCTAACCCTGAGGGCATTCTCCTTCCCTCTCAGAGACGCCAGTGGGCAAGCGTGAAGGCCCCGCTGCACCCCACCCCCTCCCGCCCTCCGCTTTATGGGGTGGCAGACCCCTCTGCATAACTGCAGCGGCGGTGGGGTCTGACTGCTGCTTCTGCTGGCTGCCCAAACCTTTCTGCCCTGGGGGTCCTGGGGGCAGACCCCAGGCCATTTCTCTCTTCCTCACCTCACTTTCACTTTTTATTTTCTCACTTTCCTTGTGCATCCTCTGACTGTTTTCTTTCTCACTTTAGCTCCTCCTTTCTCCTCCGGCCTCTTGTCCATCCTGCCCTCTGCCACCCTACTCTCTCTACCCTCCTGTGCTAGCTTCGCCTCTCACTCTGCTCTGTCTGCCTGTGCCCCCCTCTTCCCAGCTGACACGCGCCATGCAGTACATGGAGAATGGGTATGCCCGTCCCATGAAACAAGCTTCTCGGGGAGGAGGAGCCCCTGCCTATGACCCTGCAGGCCCCAGATGCCGACCAACCAAGAGGAGGGCCCAGGCCCAGGGCCTGCAGCAGAGCCCCCGGGGCCCCTGTTACAGAGCGGCAGCGGTCCATGATGCCATTCCAAATCTCTGCCTCCTTTTTTGTAGGAAGGTTCATATCACAAAGACGACCCTAGAATGCTTGAATGGGGACTACGAGGTAGAACCGGGTTATGGACATGAGAGGAACAGTTTCTTGAAAACTCATAATATCAAAACATTTTTTATTGTGCCATCCCATCGGCGAAAGGTAGGCATCGGAACTCCTCCCTTGTTTGATTGTACCCTTGAAACTGCTGGGCCTTACAAAGCCACCTTAAAGTCTCACCTGTGGTACTTCCCCTTTAAATCACTGCTTGTCAAGGCCATGAACTTTGCTAAAATGGGAAGGGATGGTCATCATTCAAGTGCTGTCCTTGACTTTGCCTTTTTATGTGTATGGGGAAGGGGAGGGGGAGGGAAAGGAGTCTAGAACTCCAAGTTAGATCTGGGGTTTGCCTCATCACAGCCTCCAAATGGGCCATCTTGCATTCTCCCCTCACCTCTCTGGGCCTTAATTGCCCCTCCTGCAAAATGGGTATGAAAATTCCTTGCAGGGGTTTCCCAAGGGGGGTGTGCTCAGTGAACTGTAAAGTGCTGTGCCCAGCTGAGGGCCTGGGATCCTTGTGATGCATGGCATCTGCAGAGGAAAGTGATCTGGAGGGATGGTCGAGGGTGACCAGACGGTTTCTACGGTACAGGCGAGGGCTGGCTGACAGTCACACAGGTGACTGATGCAGGCAGTGAAGCCTGGCATGTTGGGTGGTGGTCTGTGTTCAAACAACGTCATTGCCACCACTAGGTCCCCTACGGGCAAGACCAGGAGCTAGGGCCTGTCCCCACATGCTGTGTGCCCTCCAGCAAGGCACTCATTCCTCTGCGTCTGTTTTCTCCCCTGAGGTGTGGGGGCAGGGTGAGTCCAGTGTTTCCACTCTACCCAAAGCTAGGGCAGCCGCTGTGCTCTCGGGAGACGTCTACTGGGGGTGTCGAGGGCTATGACAGGCATAAAGTGATTCCCAACACCCACTAGAGATTTCAGCTACCTGGAATATCTGCTTTCCATTTTATGTTTTATCTGTAGATATCATGTAATTCCTTCCAAAGGTTTGTTTGGAAAAGTCAGGCTGCTGCCACGCATGTTTGAAAACCTCTGACCTGGGTGGCCTTTGAGCTCCCTGCCGTGTTCTCCTCCTTGCTGTGATGAGATGGCCCTCTAGCTTCTAGGGCTCCAGGGTATTAATTACTTTCCAGCTGGCCTTGGAGCCCAAGAGGAGGTCTGCACTTCTCCCCCTCTTCATCTCGTCCCTCCAGTGACTCACATCTCAGTCAGGGTAGAGGCACAGGAACCCCAGGGCTCACCCCTACAATTAGTAAAGAGGAAAGGGCTGTCTTTATAAAGGCAAACCGTAAGTATTGATCAGTTTGCCTGCTTTCTGCATTTTTAAAAAAAGAAACACTTTCTAGTACAATTTCAGTCAGTAAATGAATGGACGTTTGGTTTTCCACCTCTCTCCCTAACTAGCCCTGTCCTCTGACCCCTCACTCTCCCATATGCAGATTTCTTCCTGTAGATGTCTCTTCACCCGAGACACCGCCTTACAGGTGTGAGGTGGTGCTGACGAAGTGGACAGCTCTGTGTCCGAGCCTCTCAGGGGGCTCCTTTGCACTCCATCACCACCTCCCCAGCGAGGGGCCTAGGTGATTGAAAACCCCTCACCCCGAGAAAAGCACCGGGTATCTTTCTAACTCTAAATTGGCCCTCTGTAGGCACTGAAGTCCTCAGTCGTCTTTCTGTGGAAGAAGCAAATGAGAGAGAACGTGTAGATAGTGTCTCATGAGTAGTACAGCTTCTCTGAGAGGTCCCCCCTCGTTAGGAGCTGCCTCATCGTTTTCTCACTGGACCAAGGCCTGGCAGTGGCCTGCTGATCACTCTGAACCACACAGTGGGGGATCCTGCAGACACTGGCAGGATGCTCACAGTCCCATGCTTTGCTCTCTGTCCTGCATGCCATATGTTCTCCATCCCCACAGTCCCACACTCTGCTCTCCACTCTGTGTACTGAAGTGCTCTCCGAGCCTGTGTAAGGAGCCATCCCGGAGCCCTGTGAGTCCTGTGAGTCCTGCTGGCCCCACCGCTAGTCTCTCGAGGCCCAGGGGCAGGGTTGTATGTAAGTGGTTCTCGGGAGCGCTGGTTGAGCAGAGGTTCCTGGCTTCCTGTGGTCACTGCCTGGGCTTCTGTTGGAGCCAGTATGGATGCCAGTGGAACTGGGGAGCCAGCCCCAGAATTTTGATAGACTTAGCTTTGCTACTTGGGTTCACATGGGCAAAGTGTCTCCTGGGCCTGGGGGCACGGTGTCTGTGACGCTAAGACTGATAACCACAGCAGGTTGCACTTACCCTGTCCTGTTGTAAGTATTTACTCAGCCCCCATGGCGTGCTCAGGCGAGAAGCTAGGGGTGTGGGTATGAATCCAGCCCGATCCCCGCTCTTCGGGAGCTCACAGTCCAGTGAGGAGAAAGACACGGACAGGCTGGCACATGGCACTTGCCCTAAGATCAAAACACAGAGCAAGGACAGCAGGGAGCAGAGGTGGAAATGTGGACTGAGGGACTGTGGGGTAGTTTTTGGAGGGGGAAACCAAGGCTCAGAGAAATGATAAGGATACAGATCTCCTCTGGCAAGGCTGCTTTTGTTCTGAAGCTCTTTCCTCAAATACCCTTAATGGGCAGCCTGCTGGCTCAAAGGCACCAACACAGCCCCCCAAAACCCCGATTTTACAAGTTTTGATGGGAAGATTTGACTCATGGGGTCCACCCTTCTCTTCCTGCTGCTTCCCAGTTACAGCTCCCCTGCCCTCAGAGGCCCTTATTTCCTTGCCAGGCTTGGCTGTTGGTGGCGTGTGGACATGCCTGGATCAGGGCCACACCTTGTTCTTGAGGTTGCTGGTAGAGCATCTTACAAATGGGGGCATGCTGAAACAGCTGTGTGTTTTAAGTTGTAACCTTTACCAGACCAGCATGAACCACAAACACGCTGACTGCGTGGATGATGGAGCTTATGGAATGTGAACAATTGTGGTAGAGGATCTTCATGAGCCCCCTGTGGTCACCCTCGAGGGAGCCCGCGCGTCATATGGGTCACACCCAGTGGTGACGTGTCAGGGCACGGGTGGATGGAGCACCTGCCAGGAGGCAGACTTGGGGGGCAGGTAGAGGGAGGGGATCAAGCAGGCAGACCATGGTGGCTGGAGATCTTAGTGGCAGGCACCAGGCAGGGGCCAGGCCAGCAGGGGTCTGTGGGGAGGTCACTTAAGTCGTATCGGGGTCCATGGACCTGGAGCCTGGCCGAGCCTAGGCTGGGGTCAGGGGTTGCAGCGTGGGAAGGAATGCATGTATGGGCCCTGCCTGACAGCTAAGCTCACAGGTCCTGGAGCGAGCGAGAGTTACCGTTGAGCCTGTGGAGTTCAGGTGGATACCCAGATCAGGTTGATTCACCTTCCCCACCACTTTCTGAGGAGGACTCTCAAGTGGTCTCTTGCACACAGAGAGAAAACTATACTGTATAGTGTTCCTCCTTTTGGCTTTCAAAGCCACTCCGTCCGGCACCCACCTGCTGGGTGTCTGCTGTGTTTGAGCCGGAACCCAGGCGCTGGCCAAGGGCATGGGCACCTCGGGAGCTCCTGTTGGGAGAGGGCCTGCTTAGCTGCAGAGAGGGCAGAAGCAGGAATGTCCAAGAGGCTGTGGCTGCTTGCCTCCACTGAACCACTCCTGGAACAGGATTGTGGTAACTCCTGCCTTCTTGGCTTAATGGGATTCTCAGCATGGCAACAGGTAGGCAAGCACTTTGTAGGTTGAAGAAGTGCCAGGGGCTGGTTTTGACCTACAGCCCCCATCCCAGTCTCAGGTTACAGTGAACAGGAACAAGGAGGGTTCAGGGCCACAGGGCTCAGGCAGGCAGGGACGGACAGAGTTATCAGAGCAGACTTAGGGCTCTGCGGCTCAGAGCAGACTCAGGCCCCAGCTCCTCCCAGAGCTCTGACATCCTAGGCACCCCGCAGGTATGAGTGTGAAGGCTCACTGTAAACAGACCTCTTGGAGCTGTGCCAACAACCTGAGGACCAGTGCCATCACCCAGCTGTCCTATCCCCCATGTGGCTCCACCCTGTCCTGTCAGCATCTGGACAGAGGATGTCCCATTGCCCTATCTAGCGGACAAGCATGTTGAGACGCAGAAAGGCGTCCCACAGCTGCATAGGGCAGGGTCAGGTCTAACCTCAATGCCCTTACCAGAGCAGGCTGTGCTGGAACACCCCCACAGCTCTCGTTCAAGTCCAAGTCGCTGACTCCCGGCTTCACTGCGGGTGTCCTTTTAATCAGATGATGCCAAGGAGGCAGCAACATGGACTGCCCGTCACCGATACTTACGAAGTAGCCAGACAATCGTTGGTTAGCTGCACACTAAATCAAAGTACAGTGCCCCGGGGAAAAGACATTCTTGGAATGATTGGGTGGGCAGCAGCTTCAGAGGCAGCATGGGGAGGAGGAGACACAGGAGGGTAAAGCTGCACATGGGCTTGTGTTGAGTTAATGCAGGTTGGTAAACCTGGAATGCTGAGGGCCAGCTCTCCTGCTGGATCACCTGAGATAATGTTCTTACCCTGGTGTGTGTAAGCAAAGAATGGGATTTAAACACATTTGACCTTTTTATTATTTGAAAGAGAACACATATACATGGCAGAAAGGTCAAAAGGTACATCATGAGAATTGTATCTCCCTCCCCTGGTGATTCCCTGCCTTCAGTTCCTTCCTGTCTTAGTTTCTTAGTGCTCCTGTAACACGAATACCACAAGTGGATGGCTAATGAGCAAAATTTTATTTTATCACAGTTTGGGAGGCTAGAAGTATGAATTCAGGGCATCAGCTCTAGAGGAAGGCTTTTTCTTTCTGTTGGCTCTGAGCGAAGGTCCTTGTCTCTTTTCAGCTTCACCTTGGTTCTTTGGCAATCTTCATGTGACATCAGTCATCCCCAGTTTGTCCTTGCTTGCTTCTGCACCTAAGCTGCTCCTTTTAGATCTCAAAAGTGAATGGCTGAAGACATACTCTACAATGACATAGCCTCATTAACATAAAGAGAACTCTTATTTCCAGATGGGGTTATATCCTCATGTTTAAGGGTTAGGGTTTACAACACATATTATGGGGGTACACAATTCAATCCATTACACTTTCTCAGGTAACTGCTGTTGCCAGTAAAAATGTTTGAAAAATAACTTGTTAAATACAGAGCTGTACAGGACAGTGGTGGCTCACATTCAAGGCTGGGTCCCTGAGCAAATGTGCAGGACACACATGGCTTCCCAGGCGTTGGTGGGACAGGCGACCATTCTCCTCAAGAAAGGGGGATACAGAAAAGATGCTGAGTATAGGCCACCATGGTTGTGCCTGGTCAGTGTGCCTACTGAGAAGTACAGACACGGCATGCATGCACTCGTGTGTGTACACACATACACACATGCACACACATACATGCACACATATATACCTACACACACGTACATGTATACCTATATATGTGTGCACACATACATTTATACATATGCACACATACATGCACACATGCACACACATGTATACACACACCTATATGCATGCATGCATACACCCATGTACATACACACATATACATGCATACACATATACTCTCATGCACACACACATGCTCACATACACAACACATACATGGATACACATATGTATGCACCTACTCTGCACTGGGCCCCGATCACAGGAAGAGCTCACAGGGATCACCCTGGCCCTGCGGAAGAGAGCTGTGAAGTGGAAGGCAGGTGTGTGGGTGAGGCAGAGGTCCCCTTTGAACACAGTGTCCAGTGGGTGGGAGTGACACCAGCTGAAGGAGAGAAGGGAGCGGGGCAGGTTGGGGGGTGGTGAGTTTGCTTTGGAGCAGGTATAAGTCTCAGAACCTCAGCTTGGGGAGGAGGGCAGGCTAGAAATGCAGGGCCGGGAGTCAGGGTGGTGATCCTACAGACAGATGTGGCCACCTAGGAGAATGGTGGTGGGAGCAGGGGCTGAAGAGGGAAACCTGATGACGCATCATGAGTCACAGGGGGTTGTGGAGAGCGCAGAGTAGGTGCACGATGCAGGTGTGTGTATATGTGTATGTGTATGGGTGTATATGTGTATATGTGTGCTCAGAGTAGGCTGCAGAAGTCATGGGGACCAGGAGGGCTATAAGGGAGGGGAGGAAGCCACAGTGCTCCTTTTATTTGAGTAGGGACAGTAGTGTGGAAAAGTTTATTTTAAGGTACATTCAAAACCTCAGCCTCTAAAATTAAAAGAGATATATGTATATAATCTCTCTAAAAGTAAAACTCTTGCTTTGGCTCCATTTGCAAGGTCGTCCCTTTTTCTTTCCCATGACCCACTACGCCTGTGGGGCTGGTCAGCATAAACAGCTGACAGGAGGGCTGTTTAGTGTTAGGTTGGCATTAAGGTGCCCACACATCAGGTGAGATGCAGGAGCCGATAGGGGCACTTGCAGTAAAGTCAGAGGTGGGTGAAGCTGGTGAGGACTCCTGCAAGACTGGGCACCATGATGTGGTTGAGAGCCAGTGTGGAGGACCCCAGGCCACAGTGGCTGAGAGTGGGCAAGGTGGTGAAGTTGATACAGAGTACAGTCCCTCTTTAGGCGTTCAGATGGATGAAGTTCGGGGGAGAGAAGAGAGAAAGTACCAGACGCTAGAAGGGGCATTGGGTTGGCTGTGTCTTAAAAGAGGAGAACTGAGCATCCTCATGGGCTGAGGAAGGAGACGTGTGACCTCCAATCTGTCCCCTCTTTAGGACAGGAAGTGTATTGAGAACTGGCGGATTTGTTGGGGTCATGAAGTGGTCTCCCCTGCCCGAGTCCCCACCCCTCCCTCTGCTCAGCCCCGGGATTCAGAGACATCACTGGTTTTTAGAGGCGTTTGGTGTAGTTTGAAAATTGAGTGCAGTGGAATATTGGGGTTGCCAGTTCATCTATGGGTGTGTTTCTGGCATGTGCCATGGTACCTAGGTCCTTAGGTTTGGAATGCTGCTGTGTGGCTTCCCTGCCAATGCCTGCGGGGCTGTCTTGGGGTGGCCACGCGCCTGTCACTGCCAGGATCACAATATTCCCAGCAAGAGAGTCAACGTGTGTCTTCTTTACAGTGTTTTCTTTTTGGCTGTTGTGTGTTTGGACAGATATTTCCAGGATTGATTCTCTCAGATATAAAACCAGCCAAGAGGATGAAGTTCAAAACCGTCTGTTACCTGCTGGTGCAGCTCATGCATTGCCGGAAGATGTTCAAGGCCGAGATCCCCTTCTCCAATGTCATGACCTGTGAAGACGATGACAAGGTAGGAGAGCCTTGGGGACGTCCCCTCCCCACTTGTACGCTGGGGCCCCTCAGGGGTCCTGCTCTGCCTTCTCAAAAGTCTCCAGAGATGAGCTCTCCAGACTTTTCTGGAAAAAAATTGTATAGTTCAACATGCGCATAGTTGGGTTGTCTGTTTTACGCCAGCCTCATATTTCTGAAAGGATGTTGTGCAGAATACTGGCCCGGCTAGGTGCTCCAGGTGTGGGAAGGCTGCGGCCTCCTGCCCTCTCAGGTGTGACAGTGCAGGCTCAGGAGGATGTGGGAGACTCCCGGGAGTCTGCACTAAGTACATCAGTTCACTTTGTTTAGCGCCACGCCTCCTAAATTTATTTGATTAATGGAACTTTCTTTTCCTAAGATCCTATGACGCTAGAGTTCCCTGGAACCCAGGCTGGGAAATTCTAGAGTGTGATTGACCCTCCCAGTACAATCTAAGTCATTTCACAGGTTCCGTCAATAACAAAGGAAGAAAACAAGGAAAGTGGTTAATCTTCACCTGCTCCTAGTTCCTCATTTAGTACTGCTTGTTGCTACATCCTCTTCACACTCCCCTCTGCATGGCTCGCTCAGGCCTCTCTCTCCTCAGATGAACTACTTCTCAGGTTAACACAGTTTTGGGGGGTGCCCTCCTTCTGCAAGTTTTCTGATGAAAGGCAAGCTCTGCCAGAGGCCTGGTTTCTGGAGGATACTCCTAGGGGTTAGCCCCAGGCACAAGGAGGGTGGAGTCTGCAGGAGGAGGCCTGCAGAACCTCGCAGGTGCACGGGGGTGGGCAGGGCAGGGCATGCTGGTGAGGTGAGGGCTGTGATGGGCTAAGGAACGTAAACCACCAGAGGAGACAGCCAGGCGAGTCAGAGGGAATTTGAATGCCCTGAGTAATTGGGGCTTTCATCCTCTGATAAGCCTTGCAGCCAGCAAAGTGGTTTAAAAGGGGCGACATGATTTTCCTGGATCCGCAGAGAGAGACTGCAGGCAGAGTATGGGGTGAGGAGGCCACCTCGGAGTGGCTGGGAAATGTCCTGGACTAGATCCCTGATGTGCTGGGAGCCTGGCATCCAGGCCCCAAGGTGCTTTTGGTCCAGATCTCTGCAGGAGATGCCAGGAGTCTCTTTACCTGACTTCCTCAGTTCCCTTCTCAGGTGACTGACTGTGTCTTGTCAGGCAGACTTCAGCCTGGACCAGGAAAGACACCTGCCCTCCTCTCTGGCTGGCTTTCCTCTGGGATATTCTGACAACATTAGTTACCAGGTGGCCATTGAGTATCTGGCAAATGCAGGCATTCCTTGCAGACCCACTGCGGGTCCCTTGCAGCTCTTCTGCTCCTAGCTGTATGTATTATGTGCTTTATGCACACAAGACCCAACTGCAATGCCAAGGTTTGTCTTCCCACTTGAAGCACAGCTGGAAAGGCTAGCACCTTGGGGACTGTTGACAGCACAGTCACGTCCGAGGCCTGAGCCTTCTGCTCACGGGGGCAGGTTGGTGGCCACCCCATGAAGTCTGGGCCAGGTTGGAAAGGGGTGTTCTAGGTGAATCTCTCTGTCTCAAAAGGGGAGTACTCTTGTCCATCCTCTCAGGTCCTTTTGGGCAGAGTGAGATCATATGCTGTCCCTGGTGGCACAGTGTTAGCCATGGTTATTCAATACGGAAGATGAGGACTTAGTCTTTATCCTGTCCTCCCCTCCCCACCCTCCCGGTGCAGTTACATTGCAGTTTGCTAAATGAATCTTCACTGTATGCATTTTTATAATTTTCTAAGTGCTGTTCTGAGCTGTGCTACTTTTATTCCTGCAACAACAACAACAAGAACAACAACAAAAATTGTGGTTTTTTGCTACTGGGTATTTTAACTATTTATTTATCAGCAGTCGAAGCCAGAATCCCCCACCTGTTGTCTCCATTTCCTCTCAGGAGGTCCATTCATGTCAGATGTTCTATCAGTGTCTCCTTGAAAGCGGCTGCTCGGAAGCCTCCTGACCCTCCTCAGGCTGTGTCCTCTGAGCCACGGGACAGCGGTCATCCTAGGTCTGCCCTTCACCACCTTTAGGGCATGTCTGGCCTCTGTCTGTCTGTGGTGGCCTCGTGTTTCTTGTGTTACATGATTTCCTCTTCCTGGGTTTATTCCTCAATTTGATGGAACATATATTCTAGCAATTTACTGTGAAAGGGTGCAAAGGAGGAAAACATTGCGGGCTGTGCGTGTGTAAAGCTGCCTTTACCCTCACACTTGATAGTTTTGCAGCCTGATAGTTTGCCTGGGTCCAGAGCAATGGTTTTTCTCCCTTGGACAGTTTTGCTTCACTGTGCTCTGGCCCCCAGGGTTCTGCTGAGAAGTTCAGTGCTGTTCCAATTCCCAATCCTTTGACGTGAAATTTTTGTTTGGTTTCACTCCCTGAAAGCTTGTAGAGCTGTTCTTTGTGCCCACAGTTCAGAAATTATATCATGTTGTGCCCTGGTTTAGGTCTGTTTTCATGTTTTGTGCCAGGAACCCCTGGTGAACTCAGAGGGTCTGCCTCTGGAAGTTCTTAAGAATTATCTTGTTAATTATTTCTTTTTCTTTACTTTTCCTATTCTTTTTTTTTTTCATTGAAACTCCTATTATATAGACGTTGGACCTCCTAAATTGATCTAATTCATTCTCATATTCTGTCTCTTTCCATTTTCTGGAATTCTTCAACTTTATCTTCCAATACTTTGAGTGTTTTCATTTCTACAACCACATTCTTTTAAAAAAATTTCCAGGAACTCTTTTTTTGTTTGTTTTTTAATGGTTCTTTTTATGGCATCCTGTTCTGACTAAATAATGTGTTTTTTCCCATATTATCTCATTGATGATATTAATGAAAGATGTTTGCTATTGTTGTTTTTAAGTTTTCTCTTCCCAGAAAGATCTTTGTTTTTTCTTAGCAGTTTTTTTTCTGTTTGTTATTCATTTATATCTCTATCTTCCATAGGTGTCTTTAACCCTTGTTTTTCTGTTCTTGATTAAGAATGGGGGATTAGAAAGCTGACTGGAAGCCCTGAGCGTATGGGTAGAGCTTCTCATCTCTGCCTTTACTGCTGGTGATCTGGGCAGGCCGTGTGCCCATGGTGTTAGAATTTCCAGTCTTTCTTCTTAGGCTGGTAAGATTCACCTGAGTCCTCTTCTCATCTTCTGCTAGGAGGTGGGGGTGGGGGCCTTGGGGGTAAAGATCTGGAGTTGAGTGGGAAAGTCTTGGGGGAGGGCAGGTCTCAGCATTCTGTTGGAAGCATTCGCTTGAACCACATGGGCCTTGTCTGTAAGTCTGGGCCAGAGACCCTGCTTTCCCCACTGGGGAGGAACTCTCTATTCTTCTTTAGGTCCAGGAAGGACAGTCTCCCAGGAGCCTGGAGTGGAACTTAGGGCTGTAATGTTTCTTACACAGCTCTCAACCAGTCCTATGTATTTTACCACCCCTTTAAGCCCTGCTTCCATAAGTAGCTGTTGTCACCAAAGCCTGAGCCTTCTGAAAATTCTCAGCACTCTCCATTGCTGGCTGTTTCAAGGCCTACTTTGTCAGTTATCAATTTTCATTTTTCTAAAACTCTGCTGATGCTTTTTCCATTCTTATTTTCTCTGATTTATGGGCTTTATGCCTTTTAAAGAAATTTCATCACCGTAGTTGTAGAAGATTTTCAGGAAGAAGCAAGATTCTGCTGACTCTCACTCATGATGGCTTATTGTCTCAAGGTTTTTTATGATTTTGATTGAACTCTTATTTACTAGAACTTTACCTGGCGGTTCATTAAGAACTAGGTTTACGGTGTATTCCATTAAAGAAGATTGATCTTTACTTCTGCCAGGCATCTGGGAGTATTTCCTTTTCAAGATATTTTTTTAAAAATAATATTTGATTGTGTTTTCAGTGAAGGTTTACACAGCAGCTTGGGTTCCCATTCAACAATTTCTGCACAAATTATTCAGTGACATTGGTTACATTCTTCCCAATGTGTGAACATTCTCAATTATTTCTGTTCTGGTTGTTCTACTTCCAGTAATCTAATTTCCTTTCCCCCTTACATTCTCAGCTTTGTTTTAAAGTAATTGTTGACCATTTGGTCTCATATAGATGATTTTTCAAAGGGGCCTAGTTCTC
This sequence comes from Trichechus manatus latirostris, assembly GCF_000243295.1. Classification (NCBI taxonomy): domain Eukaryota; kingdom Metazoa; phylum Chordata; class Mammalia; order Sirenia; family Trichechidae; genus Trichechus; species Trichechus manatus. Next base: position 4,755,799 of record NW_004444091.1, read on the forward strand.
ATGGGTGATAGTCTTTATTTTGTGAGCCAGCCTATTTAGCTAAAAGGTGAACTCAGGGGCTAGTTTCAGTTCAAGGTTTAAAGAATATATATCAGGACAGTAGTCTAGGGAAGTCCTCCCGTCTCAACTGGTCTAGTAAGTCTGTTTTTTTTTATTTGTTTGTTTTGTTTTTTTTAGGAGTTTAGATTCAGTTGCACATTTTTCTCACGCTCTACTTTCTCAAGACATTTTAAACTAAATGCTTGGCTTATAGGTTTTAGATATCCTAAGTAGTGTGAACCATGGCCTCAGGGAGGCTGGCTTGTGTACAGTCATACCTCAGAGATATTGTGGGTTCAGCTCCAGATCAACGCAATAAAGAGAATATCGCAATAAAGCGAGTCACATGAATTTTTTGGTTTCCCAGTGCATATAAAAGTTATTATACTATTCTGTAGTCTATTAAATGTGCAGTAGCATTATGTCTAAAAATACCATGTACCTACCTTAATTAAAAAATACTTTATTGCTAAAAAACGCTAATCATCATCTGAGCCTTCAACGAATCCTAATCTTTTTGCTGGCAGAGGGTCTTGCCTCGATGTTGATGGCTGCTGACTGATGAGGGTGGTGGTTGGTTGCTGAAGGTTGGGGAGGCTATGGAAATTTCTTAAAATAAGACAACAATGAAGTTTGCCACATGGATTGACTCTTCCTTTCATGAAAGATTTCTCTGTAGCACATGATGCTGTTTGATAGCATTTTACCCACAGTAGAACTTCTTTCAAAATTGGAGTCAATCCTCTCAAACCTGCTGCTGCTTTGTCAACTAATGTTATGTAATACTCTAAATCCTTTGTTGTCATTTCAGTAATGTTCACAGCATCTTCACCAGGAGTAGATTCTATCTCAAGAAACCACCTTCTTTCCTCATCCATAAAAAGCAACTCTTCATCTGTTAAAGTTTTATCATGAGATTATAACAATTCAGTCACATCTTCAGGCTCCACTTCTAACTCTAGTTCTCTTGCTGTTTCCACCACATCTGCAGTTACTTCCTCCACTGAAGTCTTGAACCCTTCAAAATCATCCATGAGGGTTGGAATCTAACTTCGTCCAAACTCCTGTTAAATGTTGATATTTTGACCTCCTGCCATGAATCACTAATGTTCTTAACGGCATCTAGAGTGGTGAATCCTTTCCAGAAGGTTTTCAGTTTACTTTGCCTGAATCCATCAGAGGAATCACTATCTGTGACAGAGCAGATTTAGCATAATTCTTAAGGGCCCTAGGATTTTTGGAATGGAAATGAGCATTGGCTTTAACTTAAAGTCATCAGCTGCATTAGCTCCTAACTAGAGAGTCAGCCTATCCTTTGAAACTTTGAAGCCAACCATTAACTTTTCCTCTCTAGCTATGAAAGTCCTAGATGGCATGTTCTTCTAATATAAGGCTGTTTCATCTACACTGAAAATCTGTTGTTTAGTGTAGCCACCTTCATCAATTATCTTAGCTAGATCTTCTGAATAACTTGCTGCAGCTTCTACATCAGTACGTACACTGCTTCACCTTGCACTTTCATGTTATGGAGACGGCTTCTTTCCTTAAACCTCATGAACCAACCTCTGCTAGCTTCAAATTTTTCTTTTGCAGCTTCCTCACCTCTCTCAGCCTTCATAGAATTGAAGAGAGTTAAGGCCTTGCTCTGGATTAGGTTTTGGCTAAAGGGAATGTTGTGGCTGGTTTGATCTTCTATCCAGACCACTAAAACTTTCTCCATATCAGCAATAAGGCTGTTTCACTTTTTTATCATTCATGTGTTCACTGGAGTAGCACTTTTAATTTACTTCAAGAACTTTTCCTTTGCTTTCACAACTTGGCTGTTTGGCTTAAGAGGCCTTGCTTTCAGCCTGTCTCGGCTTTCGACATGCCTTCCTAACTAAGCTTAATCATTTCTATCTTTTGATTTAAAGTGACAGACGTGTGACTCTTCCTTTCACTTGAACACTTAGAGGCTATTGTAGGGCTATTAATTGGTCGAATTTCAATATTTTCATGTCTCAGGGAATAGGGAGGCTCCAGGAGAGGGAGAGTGGAGAGGGAGAGAGATGGGGAATGGCCTGTTGGTGGAGCAGTCAGGGCACATACAACACGTATCGATTAAGTTCGCCATCTTATATGGGCACAGTCCATGGTGCCCCAAAACAATTACAATAGTAACATCAAAGAACACTGATCACAGATCAACATAACAGATATAATAATGATGAAAAAGTTTGAAATATTGTGAAAATTACCAAAATGTGACACAGAGACACGAAGTGAGCACACACTGTTGGAAAAATGCTGCCGACAGACTTGCTCGACACAGGGTTGCCACAAATCTTCAATTTGTAAAAGTCGCATTATCTGCAAAGTGCAGTAAAGTGAAACGTAATAAAAGCAGATGTGCCTGTATTATGCATTCGCAGTGGAAGTATCCCGCCTCCATTCAGAGCTAGGTCCAGGACACGGAAACTTCTCCACTATGTCCGGTTCATTATTTCCTGAGGATGGAGACTTTCAGGGCTTTTGAATTAATTCTAGAGGTCTTTGATCTGACTTACATACCTTGCTTAGGTCTTATGGTTTATCTCTGATTTTCTGTAAGTGGCGTATTAAAAATAAAGCCCCTTAGAAGCCCTCTGGGTCTCGTCAGATCGCCAGGGCAGGCTGTGGCTCTCCCGTTTTCTCACCATCCCTGTGCCTCAGGCTTCTCTTCAGCTCTGCGCTTCTTGTCTCCCTTTTACAATTTAGGCAATTGGTTCAACATGGATTCTTTTGCATTAAATTTTATTTTTAAAGATATTACACTATCTTGACTTTTTTTGACCTCTGAAAAAATTTCCTTACTTTTTTGCTAGTTCAGATAGGCATTTTAAAGTGTATGTGTTTAAATATATTTCACTCCGAATTTGTAGCAGGAGAATTTTTTATGTTCTCTTGTTTGCCATATTGCCAGAAGGAGAAATACTGATTTCATCTCCGTCTTCCCTCAGTGCCTGGCACCTCCTCAGACTCAGCACAACCCACAGGGCTAGCACTAGGGTGAGGCAAGTGAGGCATTCACCTCATGTACAGAATTTAAGGGGTGCCAAAAACTCAGTCATCAAGAGAAATAATATTTAGTACAATAATCTTTAAAAACAAAATTTAATGTGAAAGAATCCATGATGAACAAATTGTCACAATTGTAAATAGAGCCAGAAGTGCAGAGCATAGTGGCGCCAGAGGCACAAGGAAAACTCTGAAGCCAGGGCATATTTCCTGCCAAGACTTACACAGAGAACTGGGGGCAGGACTGGGGAAGGGGGCGACACTTAGTCCTTGTTGTTGAGATAGCTTAGGGGGCCCGAGTTTATCAGACTTAGGAATTCAGACATATTTCTGGGCAGATCATGCTGATCTGGAGAAAGCCAACTCTGACTCATATGTTCAGACTGTACCTGATGAACCAAACCTTTAGGGTGACATCCCCTCCCCCTTCACAGAAGAGAGGAGCATAGCAGTGTTTTGAGGAAATACATTGTCCAGGCTGCTCTCCATTCAGATTTCAGACTCAGAGAGGAGGAAGGAGCTGCAAACCCTGGATTCACCTGGCTCCTGCCTTCTTTAGGGCTGTCCCTTGGGGCTAGGGCCAAACCCAGCCATCTGCAGCCCCCAACCCATCCCTTGATGCCCCATCCTTCTCCCTTCAGCAACCCCTACCAACATGAACTGGTCTCTGCCTCCACCCACCACTGATATCACTCTGGCCAGAGCTGGCCTTCCTCCCTTAGAGACCTTCCTTTTCTCTGGTGACACTAGCGATGGTGTCCTTGGTTTTGTCCTCGGCCCCTTCTTTCTCACCAGTCTCCCTGGAACATCCCGCCCATCTGTATGCTGGGATTCCTGAGTCCCCCAGCCCACAGCGCCCCCACTCACTGTCTGGCGGCCCCACAGATGTATAAAAAGGTATCGAATAGGCTTATCCCCATGACCCAGGGCCCAGAGTGAGCTTGTTCCTCAGCGCCCTCCCTCTTCATTACCACTGCCGTGCCTCCATCAGACACCTGTCCCGTTCTTTGGTGACAGTGGCTTGGGAGCTAGGCCCTGCTCCTAGCCTGGGCCCTCGTGAGAGACCTCCTCTTCCATGTAACCTCACCCTCTGCTGTGCCCTTCTAAGCTCTCTGTGACTGCTGTGCTAAGCATGGTGGTACACAGGGCACTTGGTGATCTGGTCCCACACACCTCTCTAGAGCCATCTCTCCACTCCTGTCATCCTTGTCACCGTGTGGCTTTCACACCAGTCATCACAGCTACCAGCTCTTCTCCAGACCCGCCATGCTGCCCCACGCCTCTGTCACTGCACAAGCTTTCTGCTTGGAAGGGTCTTTTTCCAGCCTACCAGATTAGCAGCTCAGCCAAGCCTCTTCTCTGGGACCCTTGTGCCATCCCCAGTGTCCCCTTTGGAGGAGGTTGATTCTGGCCCCTCTGCCCCTTGGGCCACCTTTTTGAGGCCCAGGCAATCCTCCTTCTTAGGACCACGGATCTCCTGTTTGGACAGAGGAGAAACGGTCCCGGGTCCAAATGGGAGGTGGCTGTGGGTTGGGTGGAGTCAATTAGGAGCCGGGGCCCCTGCATCTCTGATGTTTCCCTTCATCGCCCTCTGCCTCCATCCTGGAGCTCAGTTAGTGAAAACAACTCCAAATGGGAGTAAAAATGATGTCTTTGTCGTGGGAAGGTTTTGCATTTTGGGGCGACCACATGAGTGGCACACGTGCGATGTGTAGAGTGGGACCTGGCAGGGAGCAAGCCCCAGTGCATGTGGCTCCCCTGCTGGGGTGCTGCCTCGCACCTCCAGCAAAGTAGGCTCTCCCTGTCCTCTGTTGCCTCACCAGAGCCTGTGATTGGCTCTTCTGTGGTTTGTCTTGGCATGTCTATCTCCCTCACTGTTAGCCTGATTTTTCCTTGTATCTTCTGTTTATTCATGTCTCCAGACCTACACATGTGCCTATGTGCCAGTGATTAATGAAACTGGGCCCCAGAGATGCAGTTAGGGAAAGCTGTGGTGGAGTCAGGATGGGAGCATCCACTCTGCCCAGAGAGCCTCCATCCCTCTGCTCACCTGGAGTCTAGTGTTTTCCAGACCTTTCTTCTTCCAGTGGTGTGCATCTAATGGTCCAATGGGAGATCACAGAAGGGGAAATAATGTGGCTAGGTGGCAGTGTTACACAATGGGCCGGACCAAAAGTTCTCCACAAATGACCCTGCCTCTTCCTGGTGGTATGTGGAAGCTTGCCAGGCCTGGCCCCTCTGCTCCCCTTACTGGGCCCTTGACTTCCCGGCCTGGGGATTTGGTCTCCTTCATTGGTGCTTACCCTGCAGGCAACATGGGCCATACACACTGCGCTTCAGCTCACCTTCAAATGACTGATGTCATTAATGCCCCAAGGACGAGCTCCTATGTAAATGCCTAAGCCCCTCCCAAAATGTACTTATACTTGTTCTGTTTCTTTTTCAATATTTTTTCCAATTATAAAAGCAATTTATTGTAGAAAAATATGGAAAAAATATAAAAATGCATGAAGAATAAAACAAAAAGCACCCATCTATATCCTATCACCCCACAAAAATCTAGGGTTAATATTTTGGTCCTTCCAGTTTTTTAAATATATGTGTGTATATAATATTTTTCATAAAATTGATTTGATGATATACAAGCAGTTTGGTTGCTTGCCTTTTTCATGTAAACATTTCCGTATATTGTTAAATATTTCTCAAAAATATGATTTTTTAAATAATTGCAGATTGTTCAGTCTGAGGATAGACCATTTATTTAATCAACTTCAATGGATATTTGGGTCATTTCTACTTCTTTTTTCTTTGATCAAAGTAAACAATTCAGAGCAATTTTGTTCATGAAAACGCATTTACGTTTCTGATCAAATATCTAGATTAGCAGATCTGTAAGGAGCCCTGGTGGTGCAATGGTTAAGTGCTCAGCTACTAACCGAAAGGTTGGTGGTTTGAACCCAACCAGCTGCTCTGCAGGAGAAAGTTGTGGCAATCTGCTCCTGTAAAGATTATAGCCTAGAAAACCCTATGGGGCAGTTCTACTCTGTCCCGTGGGGTTACTATGAGTTGAAATCAATTCGACAGCACTTAACAACAACAATCGTAGTTAGAGATTTTAAGGCATATCACCAAAGCAGGCCCAGTCAGATCCCAACAGCAGATAGGAAGCAAGCCAGCCCTGGTCCATGTTATAACACTTTCTCTATTTGAATTTCCTAATATTTGACATTAGATTTGTCCCTTCTAAAGTCTATACCCAGGAGCTTCCTGATTCCTCTTTTTTTAATGCTGCTTTTGTCTTTCTCCTCACACTTAAAAATGCCTAAACATATTACTAAAAAAAAATTGAAGGAATATGTACACATGAAAAGTCAAATCCCCTGAAATGTTTACCATTAGTGTTTCCTGTCAGAAAGTAATTTATGTATGTACCAGAAGGCTAAAGCAATGGGAACGTCATCCTGTTCTGTGTTATGACTTTCCACTCAATAATAGATCTTGGAGGTAGTCCTTTGCCAGCACATGCAAATCTTAGTCATTTTTAAAGAGGCCATATGGCTTTCCACTATAGGCACAATAATGGATTTAGCCAGTTGCTTGTTCATAGACAGGGACTTTATTTCTAGATTTTTGTTCTAGTGACCATTGGTACTGTGAACATCCTTTTTTACATGTGTCTTAGGCTGGGTTCTTTAGAGAAGCAAAACCAGTTAAGTGTATAAATATAGAGAGAGAGAGGTTTATAGTAAGGAAATGGCTCACGTGGTTGTAGAGGCTGGAAAGTCCCAAGTCCGTGGGTCAGGCTGGAGGCTACTCCTGACTCACATAGCCACAAGTGCTGGCGAATCCAAGATCAGAAGGTCAGACAGCAGACCTCTGGCTTACAGGCTGTGGAGGCTGATGAATCCAAGATTCATCAGCAGGTGAGATGGCAGGTAAACTGCTAGCTCAAGTCCCAAGAATCAGAGGTCAGATAAACAGGAGCTAGCTGCAGGAACCAGAGTGAGCAAAAGCCAGCAAGCTTTGACACAAAGTTCATATATATTGGAGGCAGGCCACACCTCCAAGGAAACTCCCTTTCATCTGATTAGCTGCTCACAACAGATCGCATCATGGCGGTGATCACATTATATCAGATCTCATTATGGAGGTGATTACATCATTAAAAAGCTGGAAAACTACATAACTGCTAAACCACTGAGGATCATGGCCCAGCAAGGTTGACACACAACCTTAACTATCACAACAATCTTAGTGAACTTTTGTAAGCATAGCCAGGGGTGATTTCCTTGTAGTGAAATTGCTGGGCTAACTGGTGTGTATACTTTAATTTTTGATTTGTTGTTGTTAGTTGCCGTCGACTTGGCTCCGCCTCATGCTGACCTTGTCTATAACAGAACTAAACGTTGGCTGGTCCTGCCCCGTCTTCATGATCGTTGGTATGTTTGCGTCCATTGTTGCAGCTATTGTGTCAGTCCATCTCGTGGATGGTTTCCTTCACCTGCACTGTCTCTACTTTACCAAGCATGATGTCCTTTTCTAGCAGTTGGTCCTTCCTGATGACATGTCTAAAGTGAGCAAGATAAAATCTCACCGTCTTCACTTCTAAGAATCATTTTGGTTGAGTTGTCTTTTTGTTGTTGAGGTTTTGCAGTAGCTTGTAGATTTTAGAGATTAGATGCCGATCGGATTTGTTGTAGCCAAAAATTTCTTCCCACTCTGTAGGTTGTGTTTTCACTCTTCTGGTGAAATCTTTTGATGAGCATAAGTGTTTGATTTTTAGGAGCTTCCTGTTATCTAGTTTCTCTTCTAGTGTTTGTGCATTGTTACTTATGGTTTGTATTGTGTTTATGCCATGTATTAGGGCTACTAGCATTGTCCCTATTTTTTCTTCCATGATCTTTATCGTTTTCGATTTGATATTTATGTCTTTCATCCATTTTGAGTTAGTTTTTGTGCATGGTGTGAGGTATCGGTCTTGTTTCATTTCTTTGCAGATGGATATCCGGTTATGCCAACACTATTTGTTAAAGAGACTGTCTTTTCCCCAATTAATGGACTTTGGGCCTTTGTCAAATATCAGCTGCTCATAGGTGGATGAATTTATGTCTGGATTCTCAATTCTGTTCCATTGGTCTATGTATCTGTTGTTGTACCAGTATCAGGCTGTTTTGACTACCGTGGCGATATAATAGGTTCTAAAATCAGGTAGTGTGAGGCCTCCCACTTTGTTCTTCTTCTTGAGTAATGCTTTACTTATCTGGGGCCTCTTCCCTTTCCATATGAAGTTGGTGATTTGTTTCTCCATCTCATTAAAAAATGCTGGTGGAATTTGAATCGGGATTGCATTGTATCTGTAGATCGCTTTGGGTAGAGCTGACATTTTCACAATGTTGAGTCTCCCTATCTATGAGCAAGGTATGTTTCTCCACTTATGCAGGTCTCTTTTGGTTTCTTGCAGTAGTGTCTCATAGTTTTCATTGTATAGGTTTTCTACGTCTCTGGTTAGATTTATTCCTAAGTATTTTATCTTCTTGGGGGCTATTGTATATGGTATTGATCTGGTGATTTCCTCTTCGAGGTTCTCTTTGTTGTTGTAAAGGAATCCAACTGATTTTTGTATGTTTATCTTGTATCCTGATACTTTGGTGAAATCTTTTATTAGTTCTAGTAGTTTTCTTGTGGATTCTTTGGGGTTTTCTGTGTATAAGATCATATCACTAAGAATCATTTTGATTGTATTTCTTTTAAGACTGATTTGTTCATTCTTCTAGCAGTCTATGGTATATTCAGTATTCCTTGCCAACACCACAGTTCTAATGTACCAGTGTACACAGCTCTGCCTTCCTTTTTCATTGTCCAGCTTTCACATGCATATGAGGCAATTGAAAAGATCATGAAGGTAGCTGTTGCCAAATTGCTCTCTAACAAATGTGTCTACCCTGCTCACTCCCACCAACAGTATATCTAAGGGCTGGCTTGCTTCCTCAGCCCTCATTCACCCTGAGTTTCATCACATTTGAAAAAATATTGCCAATATGATCTAGAAGCCCTGTGGCACAGCGCTTAAGAGCTCGGTTGCTAACCAAAAGGTCAGCAGTTTGAATCCACCAGCCACTCACTGGAAACCCTATGGGACAGTTCTACTCTGTCCTGTAGGGTCGCTATGAGTTGGAATTGACTCAACAGCAATGGGTTTTTGGTTTTTTTGGCCAATATGATAGGTGCTGTGTCTTCTGTTTTCTTTGTTTCAGGTCCACCCAGAGTTTCTCCCTACCCACTCTGCAGATCTTTTTGTTTTAACTGTGGCTATGAAATTCTTTGAAAAACATGATTTCCGTGATTGCTGTCTGAATTTAATGAGGGTAAAATTTCAGTATATGTTTGGTCCACCCTTATTGAAACTGATTGTAACTGCTTTTTACTTAATTCTCTTTGGTTTTCTGCTTTTAAATTTTATTTATTTTCTTGTTGTTGTTGAGAATATACACAGCAAAACATACACCAATTTTTAACAGTTTCTACATGTACCGTTTAGTGAAATTGATTACATTCTTAGAGCTGTGCAACCATCCTCACCCTCCTTTTCACTACCCCCTAAGGTTCCTGTCTGATTTTTCAAGTTGCTTTTGTCAATTTGATCCCATATAGATAGTTCTTAAAAGAGCATAATGCTCAAGGCAGACATTTTTTACTAGTTAAGCTTAACTATTGTTTGGTTCCATGTCTGTCAGCCCCCCTGACCTGAGGGGAGGTTCCATGTCTAACAGCCCTTGACCTGAGGGGAGGTTCCTCGTCTTATCAGCCCCCTGAACTGAGGGGAGGTTCCTTGTCTTACCAGCCCCCTGAACTGAGGGGAGGTTCCTTGTCTATCAGCCCCCTGACCTGAGAAGAGGTTCCATGTCCGTCAGCGCCCCTGACCTGAGGGAAGGTTCCATGTCTATAGCACCTGACCTGAGGGGAGGTTTCTTGTCTATCAACCCCCTGACCTGACGATCATTTTGGACCAGACCTCTTCTGTTTTACTTTTCTGGCCTGCTTAGTGCATGGCCCAAGATAAATGCTGGGGCTCCAGACATTGCATCCACATTCCAGTCAGTAGAAAGGAGGTGGGATGGGGAAGATGTTTCCTATTATCCTCAAACAGCACTCTGCTTACAGCGTATTGGACAGAGCACAGCCACATGGCCACGTCCAGCTGTAAGGGCAATGCGGGGAGTTGGCTGCATCATCGCCTCCATTACTAGGGAGGAAGGCCCTTGTGGTGGATGTTGGGAAGCAGCAGCAGGCACTGCTACACATTCAAGTCTGAGACCTGTGTGTCAGTTGTCCCATGGCAATACTGTCATGTGGACTGAAGTCCTTTTGCTTTCTCAGTGGCAAGCATAATTCAACCTCTAAGTTCCTTCCCAAAGTCTAACTTTGCTAGATTAGGCCTTCCTGGTTTTCTTTTCAAAAAAGGGGGTATAGTAAAGCAGTGCCTCTTGGACCTGATGCCCCAGGTCTGGGTGGGTGGATCAAGTGTGTTTATAATGAGTTCTTGGTGGTGGTGAGGCTACAGGTCAAAAAGCTCAGCCTGAGAACTGCCAGGGTTAAGGACTCAGGCTCAGAGGAGTGATGTCCCAGACATGGAAGGAGACTAAAAGTCGATCTAAGACAGAATGTGAGACACACCTGAGAACCAGAGTGCGGGAGGGAAGGGAGGCAAAGAACAAAGGCCAGACCACGCTGATCTCAAGCCTCTGCTGCCTGCCCAGTGCACCCGGCCGGGCTCCTCTGCAGATCTCCCCAACAGCGCTCCCAGTGAACAAGAGTGACGCCTGCTGCTCTCTCGTTGTGTGCTGGGCAGTACACTAGAAGTCTGGTATGACTTCCAGGAACCCCCTCTACGAAGACTCCTCCTTTTCCCTATGAAGAAACAGAATGTCAGAGTAGTTATCTGATTTTTCCAGGGTCACCAAGGTGGAATGGGGACACTTAGGGGTTGGGGAACACACTCCTAAACCATCCCTGGGAACTTTCCTGTTCAGTGTGGCTTTGATGGATTAAGGGCAGAGTCTCCCTACTGCTGTCACCAGTGGTGAGAGCCAGCAGTGAGGAGACCCTCTGTGCCAGGCACTGCTCCAGTCATTAGAGATACACGGGTATCTGATCCTCCCAAGAGTACTATGTTGTTGTCTGCTGCCATTGAGTCAGCTCGATAGTGACCCCGTGCACAATGAAACGAGACACTGCTTGGCCCTGCACCATTCTCATGATCGGTTGCTGATCAAACCTTTGTGATCTATAGGGTTTTCATTGGTTGATTTTTGGAAGCAGATCTGCAGGCTTTTCTTCCTGGAGCCACTGTTATTCCCAATTTACAGATGAGGAAATTGGTACACAGAGAGGTTAAGTAACTCACTCGAGGCTGAACAGCTGCTGAGTGGCCGAGTGGTGACACACCCAAGCAGTCTGGTTCTGCGGCATCTATGCTGAAACCACAGTCCTTCCCATGTAGAGCAAGGAAGAAGCTCAGAGAGCCAAACTCCACTTCAAAATGAGCAAGAAGATTTCTTTTAACCTAAATTCTGATTTGTTTTTCAAGGAAATATATGTTTGTTGTCAGAAAATAGAGAAAAGCATGAAAAGAGGAAAAAATCTATAGCCCCCCACCCAGAGATGACTGTAGTTAACACTTTGTCACTTTGAAGGAGTGATAGTTTAATAATTAGAAAAGTATCCCAAGAGAGGTACCGAGTGCATACTGGGTGACTGTATAATGGAGGCACGGTGAGTTTCTACATCTAGAAGTTCTTTAGGATCTTATAAGGGAGGGAATCTCCTCCACCAACTCTCTCATCATTTTGCCATTCTGAGCAGCAAGAAGGACTTCAGGCTGCCTAAAGGCAGTCCTTCCTACTGCAGCCTCCTAGACCAGCTGAGGTGCTTCCCCTCACAAAATGACTTAATACAAAGCCCTTATCCTCAGTAATTAAGGTCCCTGCCAGCATTTGCCTCCAGGCTAGATGCCCCACACTGCAGGACAGCCCACTCACACTCTGGCAGACACATGATTCAGCAAAATTACATTTCTGGGGTAGATGTTCAGGAGTGTGATTAATGGGTCATATTTAGTCTTAAAAAAACCTGCTGAACTATTTTCCAGAGTGACTGTACCATGTTACCTTCCCACCAGCATTGTATGAGAGATCCAGTTTCTTCACATCTTCGTCAGTACTTGGTCTTCTCACTGTGTTTTATTTTAGCGGTTCTCATAAGTGAGCAGTGGATTTGCATTTGCCTGATGGCTAACGACGTTGAGCGACTCTTTATGTGCTTATTTTCCCTCTGTACGTCCTCTTCTCTTTGTTGCAATGTCCCTTCATGTCTTCTGTTCTTCATATATTCTAGATACAATTTATGTGTCAGATATGTAGTTTGCAAATATCTCCCAGTCTGTGGCTTATCTTTTCATCCCTTAACAAGGTCTTTGGCAGAGCAAAAGCTTTAAATTTTGATGAATCCAATTTATTTGATTTATTTTTCTTTTTTGAATTGTGTTTCTGGCATCACATCTGAGAACTGTTTACGTCGTCCCAAGTTCCAAAGATTTGCATGTGTTTTCTTCTAAAAGTTTTGTAATTTTATGCTTTATATTTAATGCAGCCCTGGTGGTGTCGTGGGTAAGAGCTTGGCTGCTAACCCGAAGGTCGGCAGTTCAAGTCCACCAGCTGCTCCTTGGAAACCCCATGGGGCCATTCCACTCTGTACTGCAGGGTCGCTATGAGTCGGAATTGACTCAATAGCAATGCGTTTTGGTTTATATTTAAAGCTGTGACCCATTTTGAGTTGTGTTTTTAGAAGGTATGAGGTTTGGTTAAGGATCGTTTGGCCTTTGCTGGCGGGGTTCGGGTTAGGGCCACAGTTTTTTCTGTGGTGTTTGGCCAGAGTAGGGCAGCTTTCTAAAAGTTTTCTGTCTTGTTAGGTTTCCACTTTCCGGGTCCTGTGGCTAGAGAGAGCAGGCTCTTCTTGGCTTTTTTTTTTTTTTTTTTTGGTCTGCACCCATTGGCATTTCTGGGTTACCAGCTTTCTAGTCAGCAAATATGAGGGCAAAAAGAACACGAGGGACTCACTGCTCTGTTTATCTGCGGGTCCCGAGGTCTGTCTACTTTTTTCCCCCTTTAATGCTTTCCTCATATTTGTTTCATATCTAGCGTCAGGGTCTTTAGCTCTACGATACTCGGCAGCAAAAAAAGGGAGAAGTGTGTTTATACTATCTTTTCTGGAACTGAAGAGATAGCATCTTTTAATTTTCTTCTTTTCACTTCAGATGTATGAAATATTTAATGAGCCTGCTTATAAAGGCACTGCCAATCAGATCATGCCAGGTGGTTTCAAGACTCTGTTTTTCTTTTGGCAAAAGGATGCTTTCTTGGCCCACACACGTGACTTAGCAGAAGCAGCAGGAGCAGAGATTAACACTCTGTCCCCTCAGCCACTATCAGAAGTGAGCGTTTGGTTAAAGTCCGTTGGACCCCCGCTCTAATTGCTCCAGGGCCTCTCTCTCCTCATGGAGTGGACTTTTCATGAGAGCAGATGGCTGCTCTGTGCGGGCACTGTTCCAGCCTTTCACCTGTGTAATGTCCTGTAGCCCTCAGCACAGTGCTTCCAGGTAGATGCTGTTTCATTCCTGTTCTACAAACGTGGAAACAGGGTGCTTTAATAACTTGGCTGAGGTCGTACTTTTAAGAAGTGGTGTGGCTTTGATTGCATCCTGGATTCCCAAACCAGACCCCAGACTGCTCAGTGGATGAGGATGTAGGCTGTAGGGAGAGCAAAAGCTCTTTTCTTTGGTAAGTGGAGGATCTGACGATAGTCCTTTATTTTCACGGTGGCTGCAGCGGAGGGCATTGAGAACAGCCTCAGAAAAACTCAGAAACCGGTCATCTTTCTCTACCAATGTTGTCTACACCACACCTGGCACCCGTGTCAACAGATACATCAGCCGCCTCTTGGAGGCCCGGCAAACAGAGTTGGAGATGGCGGACTTGAACTTCTTCACCCTGAGGTACAAGCACGTTGAACGAGAACAAAAGGTTAGTGACTCTAGGCCTCAAGTGTAAGCCAAAATCCCGAAGGCCCACTGGATGTGGGGTGGACATCCCAGACCATTGCTCCTTTTCTCTTTGGGCAGGGGTGGTGTCCTTCCTGGACAATGTGCCAGGTGTTTGGGAGACTGTTCTTGTCACTTGGCGGTTTGTGGCCATTTAGCGTTTGGTCTCTCTCTCTCACAGTACCACAAGCTTCAAGACGAGTACTTTACCACTGCTGTTGTTCTCTCACTCGTTCTAGCTGCCTTACTTGGCCTTGTCTACCTTCTCGTAATCCCACAGTAAGTGCTATCCCCACTTTAATTGGTTACATAAGAAGGCCGTCAGGAGTGTGTGTGTCTGGTGTTGGATGTGTTTGAGGTTCGTCTCCCATGGTTACTCTACCTGAGCTGCTGTTGCACCCCAATGTTTGGGGAAGACATCAATCTCACACAAATTCTCCACTTACTCAACAGTTTTACAAGCCTTGATGGCGGATAGTGTGTGACTGCTCACTTTTCACTTTTAAGCTCACATTACGCAGTTCTAAGACACCAGCAGAAACCCTGGTGGCGTAGTGGTTAAGTGCCATGGCTGCTAACCAAAGGGTCAACAGTTTGAATCCTCCAGGCGCTCCTTAGAAACTCTATGGGGCAGTTCTTCTCTGTCCTGTAGGGTTGATATGAGTCAGAATTGACTTGATGGCAACAGGTTTTTTTCGTTTAAGATGCCAGCTATTTTCAGTTTCTCCATCAATCCAAGATGCGCCATTGGCTTAATAATAGCTTTTGCAGGAGGAAACAGTCCACAAAAAGACACATTGATGTTCAGGTGCATGGCACTTTCAGAAACCTTCAAATGAGAAGAAGTACCTCTTTAAAGGGAGGATACATACTAATTTTAGTAATATTTAGTCATCAGGTTAACTCAAGTGAGTTTGGCAGTTTTTGTTTTTTGGTAAGGAAGACACCAGAAAATCTCCACTTCTCACTTTTCTTCTGGATGTAACACTAAATTGGAGCCCTGGTGGTGCAGTGGTTAAGCGTTCAGCTGCCAACCAAAAGGTCAGCAGTTCGAACCCACCAGCTGCTCCTTGGAAACCCTGTGGGGCAGTTCTGCTCTGTTCTGTAGGATCGCTAAGAGTTGGAATCAACTCGACGGCAATGAGTTTTTTGGTTTTTTAGGGGAATAATATCTCCCTCGAGTTTCCAGAAAAAAAATATAAGCCACCCCACACCTACTGAGGAGGAAGACACCACTCTTGGGAGCTGTGAACACACCCTCGCCCGCCCCCACCTACACAGACACAACTGTGAACACACAGGGAGTGGCCTGATGGCCCTGTGTGTGCATCAGCATAGTCAGCTTTTCCTAGAAAAGCCCTTCCCAGATAAAGCTCAGTAAAAGGACAGTGATCAGCAGCTAGGACTTGAAGTCTGGGTACCTTCAGTGTTTCCTGGAAGGAAAAGGGCCTCTAGCCAAGTTGGTAGCTCTCAGGCTGGGCTGAGATCTTGGTGGTGGGTGGTGGTGGGATGGAGTGAGGTGGACATGAGAAGGGCCCTGCTCAGCCGGGAGCCCTAGTGTGCCCTCCTCTCCATAAGAAGCAGCCTCAGGCAAATCCCCAAAGACTTGGTGGCTGGCAGCCTTCGTGGGAGGGGATCTCTGGGATGTGTTGGGTGGGAGAGGAGGGGGTACACCTGGCCCCTGGACAGCAGCGAACCACGTATTCTTCTGTCTCCCCAGGAACCTAGTCGCCTTGATCCTGCTTGTGTTCTGCCTTTGCTTCTTGGTGGCGTGTATCATGTATCTGCACATCACACGAGTCCAGGTATGTGCGTAGCTCTGCCGTCCTTCTCGGCAGGATGGTGGGAACAGCAAGTAGAGCGTAGCTTCTCAGCGAGCAAGTATGGGGTCTTGGGTCATGCCTGATGTGAGTACAGGGCGGTGATGGATACAAGTAAATGAACTCGAGATCCTGACCCTGATTCCACTAGTGGGAATCTGGCAGGGACACAGACGAGAAATGGTTCCTTGTGAGTTCAGTTGATAGACTCAAGGGGCAAGAGCAGGAGATGGTATTTTTCTAGGAGGACTGTCCATACTGATCAATAATTCAGGTCCTGGCACTAGTTCTTCACTTGACTTTGTTTTTGTGGGCATTTAGAGTGAAGGGTTGAAATTTGCAGCCTTGTACAGCCCATGGCTCTTTTGAAGAGTTTCTCTATTTTCCTAGGCCTGCCTGCATTCTTTTGCATGAGTCCCTGGGTGGCACATATGATTAAGCATGTGGCTGCTAACTGAGAGGCTGGTGGTTCAAACTCACCCAGAGGCCCCTCGAGGAAAGACCTGGCATGAAAACTCTATGGAGCACAGTTCTACTCTGACACACATAGAGTTGCTATGAGCCTGAATTGACTCAGCTGCAGATGGTTTGTTTATTTTGTTTGTTTTGCATTCTTTTGCATCATATCTCTAGCTTTCCTTTCCACGTGCCGCACTTTCACCAGTATGTCCTCTATTATCACATCTGGCTGACCCAGTGTTGTTTTTGCATAATTGTTGAAAACATCAATTTCTGGACAAGATCAAATCTAATTTTATTCATTTCACTTCTTACCTATCTGTAAGTTATTTTTTGATTTTTTTTTAAATTAAAAAATACCACGTCTTAAAAACAAATTCCCAGCTTATGGACATTTATAGATTGAGTGGTATTTGGAATGGTAAGCATTAAAATTATCAACTTCAGATAGGGTTGCTTTATTCATATAACTTCACGTAAAAGCATGACAAATGGATGATGATCTCTAAAGTCTGTCACGTCTGTCCCCAGGATTGGGAATCTGTGCAGCCAATGCTGTAACAGTACCATGCTACACGCAGAAAGCAGAGTTAACTGTTGGGGGAAGACAGCAACTACAAGACAATAGTTGCAACATTGGAGCCACATGGTGGAGGACTGCCAGGAATGATGGTTTTCTTGCATAGATTTCTCACACCTCTGCTGCTTCATTAGAGCCTCCCAAACTGGGCGGAGACCTTCCGTCCATGAAAATAACATTGAACCTTGAGAACCACTTGGTCCCACAAATGTGTGTGTTCTGTGAGAGGCTGGCAGCTGTGACTATTTTACTGCAATCAGACCTCCTACTTTGATGAGGCAGCTACTTTTGTGGCTAGAGAGGTGGCCAGAATGACTCCTGGTCGATGACATGAAACAAGATCACCTAGATTGTCCCGCCTACATCTCCCCTGCTCTGGTGTTTGGTTTTCTCGGTAGGCTCTGCAATGGGCTCAGTTGGCTCCTTTCTTTCTGAATGTTTACTCATCCCTCCTTACCCTCAGCCCAGGAGCAGGGCATGAAGCATTTTTTTCTAATCATGTGTTTTTGAAGCGTCAAGCTTGCAAAGCCGCAGGGAACTCGATGTTGCTGCAGCTGCAGTCAGCTGCACTCACTGCTATTGAGAAGTAAAGATCATGGCCAGAGACGGAGTGTGCAGACCGTTCTCACGTGTGGAAAGAGCTGGGATCCAGTTTATTCCACAAGTGTGCAGCCATTCCCATTCTGAGCCAGGCCCTGTGCCGGGCTCTGAGATTCACACATGGGGCAATTAGGGTTATGGTAGGGGCTGTGCAGAAGGCTGTGGGGACAGAGGTCAGGAGGAGAGGGACAGAAGAATTCAGGCCTGGGAGGTGTGTGGGAGAAGCCTGGCAGGCAGGAGGACAGGGCCCCTCGGACT
Organism: Trichechus manatus latirostris; assembly: GCF_000243295.1. Lineage (NCBI taxonomy): Eukaryota > Metazoa > Chordata > Mammalia > Sirenia > Trichechidae > Trichechus > Trichechus manatus. The sequence continues at coordinate 4,773,686 of NW_004444091.1, forward strand.
GAGGGAGAGTAGGCAAATGGGCATGTCTCCTCAGGCAGTGAGTATCCAATGGGCATGTCTCCTCAGGGAGTGAGTATCCAATGGGCATGTCTCCTCAGGCAGTGAGTATCCAATGGGCATGGATCCTCAGGCAGTGAGCACTAGGTGCAGTTGCCAGTACCTTACACCTCACAAAGCCTGGGGTTAAACAAGGAGTGTTTCCCTCACTGATATCACAGAGGTCCAGAGCTGGACATCCAGGCTGGCATAGCTGCTCCATGGCCGTTGGTGATCTTCACTCACCCAGCATCATCCCCAAGGAGTGTGTACCAGCTCCCGGACCCTGGGCAGTGCTTCAGCTCACTGGGCTTCAGTCTCATCCTCTGCTAAGTGGGGACAGTACTAGTCCCCGCCTCGTTGCCTTGATGTGAGAATTAAAGGAGTTAATGTTCATAAGGCCCTTGGAGCAGGGTAGGGAGCCCTGTTGGCACAGTGGTTAAAGTGCTTGGCTGCTAACCAAAAGGTCAGTTGTTCGAACCCAGCAGCTGCTCCACAGAAGAAAGATGTGGCAGTCTGCTTTTGTAAAGATTTACAGCCTTGGAAACCCCATGGTGTAGCTCTACTCTCTCCTATAGGGTTGCTGTGAGTTGGAATCGACTTGACGGCAGTGGGTTTGGTTATGGGTTGGAGCAGAGTCTGGCAGATAAGAGGCTCAATTTAACTGTTTTTAAGTAAAATAAGAAGACTGGGGAAAGGACTAACAGTTAGCCCCCGCTTCTTGGAATGGGGAAGGGGGCTAACCCTGTTAGTCCTGAAGGAAAGCAGGGGTATCAAGGGATCCGGAGGGTGAGGAACAAGGCTGTCTTCAGGCAGGAGGGCCCGCTTGGAGGGCAGGATAAGGGTTGGAGAAGGGGGCTGTAAAAATGGCTTGAAGGCAGTATCTGACCTCCTCTAGCCTCCGAGGGGGGAGGAGAATCAAGATCAATAGCCCAAGGCTGATTCCCCTGAGGTGGAGGTCAGACATGCCTCCTCTCTCTGCGATCTCTACCAATTCTGACAACTGTCCCTCAACAGCACTCTCTGCTGGGCTCGATAATTCATTGGAATGGCCACACAGAACTCACAGACCATACTCACAATTATGGGGTTCATTAGGGAAGTAATAGTTACAATTCAGGCTCAAGAACACTCAGGATACAGTTCTTCCATCAGGATAGCCACTCTGGAACTATGCTTGCAGGCACGCCTCTCTCTGGCCCTCGGTCTCTGCCCAAAGGCACTCAGCTTTCTCTCTCCATGAGCTGGGAAGCCTATCTCACTGTCTCCTGCTGCCAGTCTGCTGCTAGTTCTCTCTTTCCTTGGTGGTGGGCTCCTCCTGTCTGCTCTAGAATTGGCTCTCTTTTAAGGCAAAACTGACCAGTCTCCTTGGTGGGCCACAACTACCCTATCACACAGTCACCTGGGGGGGAGTTACAAGACCATGGCTAGAAAGGCACACACAAACATAATCAGTCTCACTGCAGGGGGAGAGTTGGACATGCTGTGGTGGAGGACACAGCTAAGGCAGTGACCATTGCTGCCTGGGCTCTTGGCCAAGTGATGTTCCTGCAGCACTGCTGGCCCTGGCTGCAGGAATGTCAGGGGAGGCTGCTGGACAAACCCAGGGGAGGTCTGGATGGCTGGGCAGAGAGGAGGAGCCATCAGGAGTGCAGGGAAGTGAGGACTCCACTGGACCCCAGGAGCCGCCGGGCATCTGTGGAGAGGGAGACTGAGCCAGGTGCAGTCAGGAATGCTGCTTGTGTTGACTTGAAGTTCCTCATGCTTCATACCGAAGCCTGGTGCTGGAAGACCTGGATTCTGGCTCATTTTCTCCATTCTCCACTCTTCTCTCTGGGGCAGATCTAAGCTGTTCAGAACTTGCCTTCTGAGGTTCTCTAAGCTAAGGCAGCAGGCTTAATGGATGGGGTGGGCAGATGGGTCCTGGACTGGTCGTCTTCCTGTCCTGCTGCTCAAGGCAGGTCCTGACCATGCTCGGGTGCTAGGCTTGGGTGGGTAGACATGCAACCACCCCGTTACCCCACCCCATGCTTATACCATGCCCAGGCCCCACAGGCCACAGCAGGAGTGGCCAGGGAAGGGGAAGGAGATGAGATTTGCATCCGTTTCGAGGTTAGCATTCTAAACTAGATGGACTCTGAAGAACTGAAGGTGACTGGAAAGTTATAAAACAAGCTGCAGATATCCTTAGAGGCAGAGGAGAGCATTGACTGGAGGAAAAACACACGTTTTCCTTTTAGCCCCTGTGAGTGCAGAACATTCTGCGAACGGTCACACACGCCTTCTGGCTGGCCTTCCTGTCCCTGTCCTCCTGTCATGTTGTTGCTCTCTGTGACCCACCAGCAGCTCCCCAGAGCGAGTCTATGGGATAAAGCTCCACTTACTTAGCATACGTTAAGGCAGCATTTTTTGAACTTCAAATTGCAACTGACTGGTGGGGCTGTGAGATCAATTTAGTGAGGGGTGAACAGCTCCGTTTAAAAATGGAGTAGAAATGAATTTGAAGATGTCCTCGTGCATCAGATGTGGTAAACATGTATTGTGTCCTGGGAGTATTGGTTTCCGTTGAGTGTGTGTCTGGGTCATGATATAAAATACATTTCCTAGTTTGATACCCACTTCAAAACGTCTGAAGGCCACTGCTCCCAGCAGGCCAGCACTCTTTCTATTGCACTGTAAGATTCATGGGCTTGCCTGTCTTCCCTTTCGATGTGCTACCTAGTGAGAGGGGCCATCCCACATTCTTCCCAGCTTCCTTCACACCTTGCATAGCCTGGAGACAAAGCTGGGAGCATGCTTGTGGCTGGAGGGAGAAGGACCTTAGCTGTATCATCACCAAACGTAGTGAAAGTGATGCATTTAAAAATACTCCTCTTTGTTGTGCTTGCCTAAATCATTTAAGTCCTTCAGCCATATACCTCACGAATAATGGAAGCATCATTTCCCAGTGCCTTACCTGGGGGTGTTAGGGCTGGCCTTCTGTGTTGTTGCTGTTAGTTTCTGTCAAGTTGGCTCTGACTCATGGAGACCCAGTGTCCAACAGAACAAAATATTGCCCTGTCCTGGGCCATCTTCATGATCGTTGATATGCTCGAATCCACTTTTGCAGCTATTGTAGTGCCTTCTAGCCTAGGGGGCTCATCTTCCAGCACTATGCTAGATAATATTCTGTTGGGATCCAAAGGGTTTTCACTGGCTTATTTTCAGAAGTAGATAGCCAGGCTTTCTTCCTAGTCCATCTTAGTCTGGAAGCTCTGCTGAAACCTGTCCACCATGGGTGACCCTGCTGGTATTTGAAATACTGGTGGCATAGTTCCAAGCATCATAGCAACATGCAAACCACCACAGTTGGACAAGGTGACAGACAGGTGGTGGCCTTTTATAGGGCAAGACGCTAGTTTTCCTCCAATTCACTCTACTGCGTTCCGGCTTCCTTTCTCTGAAGAGGACATGTATTTTGTTCTCAGATTTGCCTTGCATCCCACTTGTGCTCTGTGGTCTCATCACACGTTTGCCTCATTTGCAGGGCTGGCTCCCAGATACCCGCATTCCATGGGTGCAGAGTTGCACCCTTCCAACCTACGGGGCTCTGCCCTGTGCACCTGTGTGGACAGCATGCTTTGAAGGTGTTGGGAACAGCCTACTGGGTTTATGCCTGACTACTTGTAGGTCATGTTCCTGAGGGAATTTTCCATTTGTTCACATCAGAACAGCCATCTTTTTTTCTGTATTATTACAAACTGTTTTCCATGGTGTTTTTTCTTTGTGGAAATATATTTTTTGTTTTGCTTGTGAAAAAGAGTGTGGGTAATATGGTGATAAGCATCAACTAAATGGATTCTTTAAAACTAAAAAAGAAAAAAAATCACTTAGTCTTAAAAGACAGCCCTCCTTGTATTGTATATTTCTGTTCCTCTGAGTGCCCACAGGAAACAAGACCTAACTCCATTTTGGTCCTTATGATCGTCATTATTCAATTTCTAGGAAAACATTTTAACTCTTGTCTATTTGATTAAAAAACATTTTTTAATCATATAAAATATTGATAAAATACTCGGTATCAAACAAAGGAGACCTTAAATACTCTATGGCTAGTGGTCACAGCTCACTTACCTTGTGCTCTGGACCTGCCCCCAGCCCCACACAGCTGCCTCCACTGTAAAGTATGTGAAGTAGCAGTTGTTTTCTTGTGAGTAGGTGAGTATCCAACTCAAAGTGACTGAAATGATAAGGGAGTTATTGGCTCATGTGTTCAGAAACACCAGAGGAAGGGAGGGCTCAAGGCTGGTTTTATTCAATGACTCAGTCCTAGCATCCAAGGCCTCTTTCTGGGTGTTCTAACTGCACCTGCAGTGCCAGCCCATCCTAACACTGGCTCCCCATGAAGAGGCAAGAAGATGTTAGCAGTCCCCGCTTCACGCCCCTCCACCCCCACCGTCCAGGAGGAGCAGGACGTCTTTCCGGCCTCTCAGGAGAATGTGAGCCTTCTTCTCAGTAGCCCCTGGCAAACCCGTCCTATATCCGCCGGGGTTCCAGCAGAGAAGCAAAACCACTAGGATATACATGTATGTGCCCTATATGTAAAGGACTCAGTAAAGGGATTTGACCTTATACAGCTGTGGGGCTGGTTTAACAGTCACTGTGGTGGAGTTTGACATCCGCAGGGCAGGCAGAGAGAAGAGAGAAGGGTGTTATGTGGGGGGAAGCACGGACATGCTTTTTCTACCATGCTCCTCAGAATTCTTCCAGCCTCCACCCACCGCCCTATACCAAAGCCATTCCCACATTTTGGGTATTTGTTATGGCACCTCCTCACTTCCAGGTACCAAAGTCTGTATGAGTTTTCTGTTGCTAGTGACAAATTATCACAAACCTAGTGGCATAAAACAATATCCATTTATGGGCTCACAGTGCTGTAGGTCAGAAGTCACCTTGGGACATCACCAGGCCAAAGTCAAGGTGTCAGCCAGGCTTTTACCAGGAGGCTCTGAGGAAGAACCTTATTCCAGGCTCACACAGGCTATTGTCAGACTCCAGTTTTGGCCCGGTGTAGGACTGAGGCCCCTGTTTCCTTGCTGACTACCACTGGACCGTTCACACCAGTTCTTGCATGTAGCCTCCTCCATCTTCCAGCCAGTAATGGTGTGTTGAGTCCTTCTTGTGCTTCAGACTCTTCTGACTTCCCCTTCTGCCACCTGTGAGAGAAGACTCTGCTACTAAAGGGCTCATATGGTTAGATTGTATCTACCTGGATAATCTCCTGCCTGATTAACTCAAAGCCAACTGATTAATTACCTTAATTATATCTAAAACATCTCTTTTTCCATGTAATGTAGCATAATCATTGGCATGATATCTCATCATAGTCACAGTCCCAAGAATTAGGGCAAGAAATCTTGGAGGATCATTTTAAAATTAGACCTATCACAAGTGTACTAAATAAATATTAGAGCTACTATTTCCCTATAATGAACACACTAAGAGAGTTTTTAATGTTTTGACAAAAAAATTTTAAAGGCTGTGGAACAATCTCAAAATTCCCCATTGATTATTAAACTCGTTTTGCACAGTTTCAGTTTGCACGGTGGTTTTTATGGTCCTGCACTACTGTGCAAAGCGAGGAAACAAGTACTGCCTGTGTTGGATACTGACTTACAGCAGGGTGTTACCCTAGCCCTTCAAGATGCTGCCACTTAGTTGGCACTGTAACTGAATTCTCAAAAGGCTTTCCCTACTGTCTTAGTCATCTAGTGCTACTATAACAGAAATACCACAAGTGGATAGCTTCAACAAAGAGAAATTTATTCTCTCACAGTCTAGTAGGTTTCAAGTCCAAATTCAGGGCATCAGCTCCAGGGCAAGGCTTTTTCTGTTGGCTTTGGAGGAAGGTCCTTGTCATCAGTCTTCCCTTAGTCTGGGAACATCTCAGTGTACAAACCTCAGGTCCAAAGAAGCGCTCTGCTCTTGGCACTGCTATCTTGGTGGTATGAAGTCACCAATTCTCTGCTTGCTTCGCTTTCCTTTTATCTCTTGTAAGATAAAAGGTGGTGCAGGCCATACCCTAGGGAAACTCCCTTTACATTGGATCTATGATGTGACCTTAGTAAGGGTGTTACAAGTCCCACCCTAATCCTATTTAACATAAAATCACAATCACAAAATGGAGGACAACCACACACTACTGGGCATCATGGCCCAGCCAATTGATGCACACATTTCCAGGGGGACATAATTCAATCCATGACACCTACACTTTTCTGTCAAGCCAGCTGTCTATGAGAAACATGGTAAGACTAGTAAATTCTATGAATATGGACCCATTGCTGCACTTCACTTGCTGTGAAGTGATGGAGGATAAGGCCACAGAGGGTCGTTTTCACAGACACATTCCCCTAACCGAACATCTACAGGGAAGGGGATTCTGGGAAATGTAGTTTAGCCTGACCAAGTTGACACATCACAAAGCCAAGCATCCCCTTTTCTCTTGTTGACCTAAGTCATGTTACTACCTCTTGTTGCCAGGCTGCCAATTTAATGTGCTGATTATCTTCAGCTAAGCAGAACCCTTAGGAGCCCTGGTGGTGCAGTGGTTAAGAGCTTGGCTGCTAACCAAAAGGTTGGCAGTTCGAATCCACCAGCCACTGCTTGGAAACCCTATGGGGCTATTCTACTCGGTCCTGTAGGGTCACTATGAGTTGGAATCAACTCGACGGCATCGGGTAAGCAGGACCCTCAGGAGGCTGGGGTGGAATCATCAGTCCCTGAAGCAGATGGGCTTTGTGAAAACATTGGCTACCTGAATGAAATTCTGTGTGTTGTTGACAAGATGGGAGAGAGGAACAGATGCTGGGAAGCAGCCAACCGGTGCCCACTGCACTGGGAAAAAATAATGCTTCCTGGCCTGCCTCAACAGCATGGTTGATATAGTGAAATGAGATAATGCTTAAGAAAATGATAATGACTATAAAATCTCGAGCTGTGGATAATTCATTGGTACTGTTGCTACCAGGAAGTATAGTACAGTCCTGGCACACAGGTGGCAGTAAGCAAATAGTTGTTGAATGAATTAACCCATGTATTAATGATTAAAACTCTGTAAATAAAAAGTATTAGGTGAGTAATCATAATTTTCCTTGTTTGGTGTCCAGTCAACAGAGCCCAACGAAGAGAACAGTTCCAGAGAGTTCACTCTTATGGGTTGTACTTATTGTACTTAGCTACTGCGGTTGAGTCGATTCCGACTCATAGCGACCCTGTAGGACAGGGTAGAACTGCCCCATAGGGTTTCCAAGGCTGTAAGTCCTTACGGAAGCACACTGCCACATCTTTCTCCTGTGGAGCGGCTGGTGGATTTGAACTGCTAACCTTTCGGTTAGCAGCTGAGCACTTAACCTCTGTGCTACCAGGGTTCCTTCCCGATTGTCCTGATTGGCTGTGAAATTGCCCATTGGAAATGACTCATGTCTGGTCATGTTGACCTTGGCAAATGGCAGTGTCACTGGCTCAGCCTGATAGGTTGCTGCCTGAGTGTCCCAGGGCTGCCATAACAAATACCGCTGAGTGGGTGGCTTTAAAGGACAGACATTTATTGTCTCATGGTTTTGGAGGCTAGGAGTCCAAATCAGGTCTGTGACTATGTTGATTCCTTCTAGGGGCACTGAGAGAGGAACTGTTCCCTGCCTCTCTCTTAGTTTCTCGTGGCTGCCAGTAATCCCCAACATTCCTTTGCTGCTTATAAATGCATCTGCTTCTGTCATCACATGGTGTCTGTCCTCCCCCTGTGGGCAATTCCTTTTTTTACAATATGCAGAAGGGTTAGGACTCACCCAACTATTAACTGGTAACATCTGCAAAGAAAAACTCATTTCCCTAAACAAGGACACATTCACAGGTATCAAGAGTTAGGACTTCAACATACACAATTCAATCCACAAGAGTTGCTGTCAAGCATTTCCATGCCTGAGTCATTGCATACACCAGTCCCTCACCCTCAATAGCTTTCCTGTCTCTGCTCCTGGCAATGCCACCACCCCCTTTCAGACCAGCTCCGTTCTCCGAGGACATCACCCCTCTGAGGACATCCCTTCTCCGTGGCTACTGGGAAGCTCCGCCCCCGCCAAGGACTCCACTCTCTGAGGACTCCTCCGTCTGAGAACTCCACTCACTGAGGATTCCTTCCCTGAGAACTCCACTCTCTGAGGACTCTTCCCTCTGATACTCCCCCCCGCCCCGAGGACTCCACTCTCTGAGGACTCCTCCCTCTGAGGACTCCTCCCTCTGAGGACATCATCCCTCTGAGGACATCCCCCTTCCAAGGACTTCTCCCTGTGAGCACATTCTCCCTCTGAGGACATTTTCCCTCTGAAGACATCTTCCCTCTGAGGACTCCTCCCTCTGAGGACATCCTCCCTCTGAGGATATCTTCCCTCTGAGGATATCTTCCCTCTGAGAGCATCTCCCCTCTGAGGACTCCTCCCTCTGAAACTCTACCCTCCCAGGTGGTGTCCGTGCAGCCTTGGCCAGTGACCCTCCACGCACTGCCTCCTCAGGAGACTATCTTCTGATACCGACTATTATGGATTGAATTGTATCCCCTAAAAATATGTGCTGTAAATCCTAACCTCTATGCCTGTGATTATAATCCTATTTGGGAATGGGTTGTCTTTGTTATGTTAATGAGGCGGGATTAGTGTAGGGTGTGTCTTGAGTCAATCTTTTACAAGATATAAAAGGAATAGATTAAGCGAGCAGAAATGGGGAAAGATAGATGCTAAGCCACGTGGAGGTCTCCAAGGAACCAGGAAACAGAAGTTGAAGAGACAAGGACCTTTCCCAAGAGTTGACAGAGAAAGAAAGTCTTCACCTAGAGCTGGCACCTTGATTTTTGACTTTTAGCCTCCTAAACTGTGAGAAAAAAAAAAAAATTCTGTTAAAGCCACCCTCTTGTGGTATTTGTTATAGCAGCACTAGATAACTAAGACACTGACTCTTTCCTGGATCCCACTCATGGTGGGCTCACCCACGGTGAGGGCTCTGGGGGCAGATCTGGCTACTGGGAAGCTCTGCTGGTGTCTGTGGAATGAGTGAAAGAGCTGGCGTTATGCCTTGTCTAACTGGGGATGGGAACCACGTGGCTGCCATGGGCTGAGTCAGAGATATGATCAGGACAGAATTAAGCTAAGGTCACTGAAAAGTTTTGGCCTAGACTACTGCAGAGCAGCTCTTCTTTCCGAGAAGGTTTGGGAGACTGGTGTTTCTGTGAAATAGAAGAGTGTGAGGACTGAGGTAGCCTAGCACTGGGATCCAGGTGTATAACCCACTAGCTGTGTAATCTAGAACAAGTCACTTTGTTTCCCCATCCATAGGAATAAGTGATGGTGGGCTTGGTGATCTTGGGGCCTCATTTCCTTCCCCTGCTAAGCAGGGGCAGTAGGATCTGACCTCACAGGACTGGGGGTGAAGGGTTCATTACACGTGGACTGCTCAAAACAGTCCTGCCTCGCCACCCCTGCCATCAGTGCTAATTGCTTTTGTCACCTGTGAGGGCCCTGTGAGTGTTGATGCTCATTTTTCTTTCTCATTTCAGGAGTGTGAGTGTAGAAAGGGCTTCTTAACTTCATCTTTGAAATTGCTTGTTGAGTATCTCAATATGTATTCAAAGTAAATAGGTTTAAAATAAAATTCCTAAGAGTAACTCAAGAATTGTATAAAACCTCTGGGAAGAAAATGATAAAATATAATCAAATCATATAAAAGATTACACAAATAAATGGAAATTCTTACCATTTTGAAATGGAATGATTAAACATTATAAAAATGTCAGGTTTCCCCAGGTTAATCTATTCAGTCAATTGCAATACCAGTCAAACTCACAGTGTGGGGGAAACAGCTGTTCTTTTTCATTTAAACAGCTCAGGGTTTGTTTGTTTTCGTTTTTGTTTCTTTTTTGTTTGTTTGTTTTTTGGCAAGTTTTTCACCTGGGAGAAGAAATGTATGAACACAGCCAAGAAATGATTGTAGAAGATGAATAAAGAGGGTGAGAAGTAGCAGCATTCAGAATACTCCGGACACCTCCTTAATGTGTGAATTACTTACTTTGTATGTGAATCAACTTTGTAATAAAGTGATACTTTTAAAATATTTTATTGGTCAGTGTTTTCCAGGGTGCCTGACGATTCAGATCCGTACCACTTTGTGTATTTTCATCGTGGTCTTAATCTATTCAGTGGCCCAAGGATGTATGGTATGTGTTTTTAACTGGCAAAAAGAACTGGAGTTGGGTGATGGGTTGAGAAATGTCCCAGGGTGAGGGAAGACCTACACACATGCGGAGGTGCCCCCTGGAGCACCCAGCCTAGGGTGGGTGGAGCCTTAGGGGGCAAAGGAAAGGAGCCAGCAGATGCCAGAGACCAGCCTAGTAGGGGAGAGGACACTGCCCCCTCAGGTGTGTGGAGAACTGAAGCTGGGCGTATCAGTGGCAAGATGGAGCTGAGGGGGTGGGGTTGGGATGATAGGCCTGGTACCGTAGAGTTGAAACCCGAGTGGCTTCCGTCTTAGGCTCAGGGGTCAGAAGGGCTGATGGTGCCAGTAAGGGTCAGAGCGGGGAGCCAGGAGGACACGGTACAGGAGATGGCCGCAGTGCGTTAGTGGGTCCCGCGGCTGTGCCTCTCCCACAGCGCCCCCCATTCCTCTTCCCCGCAGGTGGGCTGCATGCGCTGGGCCTGGCGCATGAGCCCCAACAGCTCCCTGATGGTCCTCTTTCCCGGAGGCCGCAGTGCCGCACTGCCCGCCTCGCCCTGCACGTCAGCGCCGCACGCCCTGCTCTGCTGCCTCGTGGGCACCCTCACACTAGCCACCTTCCTGCGCATCCCCTCCTGGCCCAAGACGCTCCTCCTGCTAGTGCTCACCTTGCTGTCCGTCCTTGTGCTGGGGCTCAGCGGGCCCCCTGCAGTAGCCGGGTGAGTGCCGCCCAGGAGGTGCTCAGCCTGGTCACAAAGCCATGTCTTCCATTTTCTGATGAGAAAACTCATAACCTCTCGTGAGGTTTCTTTTTTTTTTTTTTCAGTTTAATGGTTTCTCCACTTCTCCCTTCAGCCCCATATTCCATCTGGGCCTGGACTTCAGCTGAGGGGTGGCTCTCCCCCGGGATGGTCCTCTGCCCCTTGTGGGTCCAGGTTATGGTCTGGGAGCCCCCTGACACTTGCTGTCCTGTGGTGCCGAGCTCACCCTGAGGTCTGAGGGCCCCCTGAGAGCCACTGTCCTGTGGTGCCGAGCTCACCCTGAGGTCTGCAGGCCCCCTGAGAGCCGCCGTCCTGTGGTGCCGAGCTCGCCCTGAGGTCTGGGGGCCCCCTGAGAGCTGCTGTCCTGTGGTCCCGAGCTCACCCTGAGGTCTGTGGACCCCTGAGAGCCACTGTCCTATGGTGCCGAGCTCAGACGAGCCTGATTTCTCTTCTTTCCCAGAGGTCGCGCTGTCTCCTTGCACAGCTACGAACCCATCCTGGCCGTCCTGCTCTTCTTCTGCGCTCTGGGCCTGCACTGCAGGCAGGTGGACCTGAAGCTGCGGCTGGACTACCTCTGGGCTGTGCAGGCAAGACACGCCCTTGTGGCTCTGGTGTGGGTGGTCGTGGTGAAGGTGGGTTCGCCCTGAGCATCAGGGCAGGGCTGTGAGCTGAGCTAGCCACTGTGTGGGGGCAGCAGAGGCTCCTTACCTAGTGGAGAGAGCCCAGCACCACCAGGGTCAGGGTAGACCTGTGACAGGGGCCGCAGGTTTGGGACAGCGTCTGGGGAGACGGGGTAGGAAGGCTGCAGAGTGGCTGGATGAAAACTGTCTGGTGGCTTGAGGTGAGCCGGCATGCCAGGTGGTGTGTCGTGCTGCAGAGCAGGGGGCTCCCCATCTGCTTGGGAATGACGGTGGCAGGGGGTCCATCAGGTTCATCAAGACACGTGTGAAGATGCAGATTCTTGCACCATCCCCTCAGGTTCAGTAGGTTTGCAAGGGGCCAGGAATCTGTGTTTTAGCAAACACCCTGGGCAGTTCTGAGGGCCCCGCTTTGAGAGAAACCCTGGATGGCAGGACCTGTAAGCCGTCCGGAACCCTGGGCACTTGGGTGGCAGGTGCAGTGTCACAGCCTCTGCAAATCTGTGGGTAGCTCCCTGTTGGGCGCAAGGCAGGGTGATGACTGCCAGGGATTGTGAGGATAGGCTCTCCACCCAGACTCCACGTTCAGGGCTTACGTGTAGTCCCTCTTCACAAATGAGGCCCTGGGCAGGTGTGGAGTCTGAGAGTACATCTCTGCACCAACGGTGTGCACCTGCCCCAGTACTCCAGGGCCTCGGGGCAGGGGGCGCAGCCACGGAGGCTCCTAGTTCAATTCTCATCTGCTTCACCTCCAAACTTGTTGGCCTCAGGCAAATTGTCATCTAAAAATGGCAAGGGACAAGAGAATGAAGACTGATAGACATTAGCTCTTGTAAGAGATTCTTCTTATTTTGACATTGTAAGAAGTAGCTTGTCACTGTTGTAGATATTTTTTTTCATGTAGTCCTCATGGCAGCATTACCTGGAAGGTGTATTACAGGTGAGGGGACTGGGCACCTGCCCAGGGTTATGTGGCTGAGCCAGGCTCCAACCGCAGTCTGTCCAACATCCAAGAGTGTTTTAGGTCAGCTGGTGGCATCCTCGTACCAGTGCTGCCCCTGAACCCGGACTTGAAGTGGGGCCCAGCCTGTAGTTGGGGTACGTGGAAAGTCAGTGTGTCAGATGCTAGACGGAGGACCCCTGGGAAAAGCCAGTGACGGGGTCCGCCTGTGAGCTTACTGCAGTGACAGGAGCTCTGTGTGCTCACGGGGGTGTAGGAAACCACCCCTTGGTTGCCCTGTGGTCTCTTCTGGCAGCGAGACCAGGCTTAGGCTACCCCTGATGGAAGAGGCAGGGCTCCGGTGTTCAGCCCATTGTGGTGCTCTGGCTCTGGGAGAGTAGGATGCAGTGCCACATGTGGTGTCCACATTCCCCAAGGCTGGGTAGAAGTGTGGCAGGAGCAGCAGGCACTGAGGTCCGGGGGAGCACCACCAGCCATGGGTGAGAGTCTAGGCCTGGAGTTAGGTAGTTCTTGTCCTAAAGCCCAGCAACACAGTGTGAAGTCTCTCCAACACCAGGAGGAGTCTCTCCTACAGTCTTTCCTCTTTCACCCATAAAATGAGGGGTGATCACCCTAATCCAGGAACAACTGGAATTGTACTCATGAAGTACTTGAGTGTGGGCCTGGTGCATAGTGGGTGTCAGAGAGGCTGAGCCGATTTTAGGACCTCGTGGTCTCTGACTTGTTCCAACCAGGCACCACCAGGCCACTCCACAGACATAGTTAGGTGAGTCTCCTAGAAAGGGGAGACAGGGAGGCTCTGAGGATGGGTGTGGGGAGCACCTGGGAGCTGCCATCCTGTAATTGGTGAGCAGAGAGGCAAGTTAGTCACTCAGAAAAATGCTGTTTTCTCTCTAATTTTCTTAACTTGAAAAAGAAACCAACGAAGCAGATTTTCATAAGCACATCAAGGCAGGTTGCATACTTAACATAAAGAACACTAATATAATTATTTTGTTAGTTTGGGTAAACAAATGAAAGAAGATGGATGGATGGGTGGGTGGGTGTGTGGGTAGGTGGGTACATGATGGATGGATGATGGATAGATGTATGCATGGGTGGATGGATAGATGGTAGATGAAAAACATGGTTCATTTATCTTTTTATAACAGGTTTATTTTGATATAATTCACATCCCATACAATTTACCTATTTAAAGTGTTTAATTCAGTGGATTTTAGTATATTCACCAGGCTTTATAACTATCACCACAGTCAATCTTAGAATACTTTCATCACTCCAAGACAAAACCCATACTCGTTAACAGTCTCTCCCCATCCCGCACTCCCGACCCTAAGCACCAACCAGTCTACTTTTGTCTCCATGGATTCACCAATCTCATTTACTCTTCAGCGTGTATATAATGCAGTGCCTCCTGCATGCTGTCGGGGGCAGCCCTGTACAGCGGGGTGGGCATGCAGGCCTCCCTGGCCCTCAGGAGCCTGTGGTTCAGGGCCATCCTCTCACTGCATATGGGTGCCAGAGCAGGCGGGGACCTCTGAGATCACTGTACTACCTGTCTCCTCTCCTGGGAAACAGACCCTGAGTGATGGCTCAGTCGGGGCCCTGTCAGGGGCAGGTTGGCTGGGGTCGCAGGCCTCCCGATTCCCATAAGAATGGAACGGCCTTGGGTGTGGGCATTCCACGGGAAACACGTTTGGCCTGACTCAGTCCTCCCTGTGAGGGACTCACCAGCCTCACCAGCTTCAGTGGGGATAAGAAGGCAGGAAGAGTCACCATGCAAGAGAGACCCTCAGGATCCCACGACTGGTCCCACAAGACTCAGCTGAGGCATGGGGAGAGCTGGTGTTTCCACTGGGGTGGAGCGGGGGAAGGATGGGCTGCTTGGGACAAGGAGCAAGGCAGAGGGAGGGGAAGCCTTGGCAGGGGCTCCAAGGGGAGGGTGTTACAGTGCAGGGAGGCCTGATGGGCAGTGCCAGGCAAGATTCAGCACCGAAGTGGAGGCCTGTGCGTCTACTCTAGAACCACCCTCTTCTGTGGGCATGGCACTGAGATCAGAGTCAACTCTGGGAGACAGGATCAGACGCCTGACTCAAGAAGGTGCCCTGGTGGGGAGGGTTAGAGGGAGCCGGGGGCAGGCTGGGAGCCCCATGGTGGCCACAGGAGGCAGGGTGGAAGCGTCTTGTATGGTCACAGGGTGCAAGGAGGACCACCTTTGAGGGAGTTCTTCTGAAACCTGACCACGATTCACAACACTGGGATGGGCACCATGTGTCACTCAAGTGTGGGCCTGCTCCACTTGAGTGAGAGGAAGAGAATTCAGTGATGGGACTATTTGCAAAGATGTGGTCAGGGTGTAGGGAAACCACAGGCTGGACCCAGGGCAGTCAGAGCTCCCAGGGAAGGTTCCCACTGCAGGCCTCAAGGGCAGGGGGGCACCTGGCGGGATGCATGACCTTTGGCACGGGCGCAGCCAGTCCACAGTGACCAGGCAGGGATGGAGCCAGTGCACTCTCCTCCCTCACTCCCATCTCCTGCCCGTGCTCCCCATTGGCTGAACCCAGAGGAAGGAGGAGGGCAAGGAGCCTGCGGATAGAGTCCTCCGGGTCAGACTCTAGGACAGGTAGGTGCAGACGGACCGCAGGCGCCAATGGAAGATACCCGGCGTGCACTGGTTCCTGGAAAGAAGACCTGGCCTCTACACTTTGCCAAAGCCACATCAGGTACTGGCCGACAGCCCCTTTAGGCTGGCTGTGCCACTGAACTCGGTCTTTGTCTGGCTCCAGTGGCTCTCCAGAACCTGAAGATGGTCCTTAGGACACGTCTGGGAAGACCTGTTGACCCAACCATCAGCTGGCTGTTGGGCTTAGGTCTTTTAGCTAAGAATGCCTACTCAGGAAAGAAAAGAATGCCTCCTCAGAGCCTGAGAAGAAGAAACTTAGGATGAGCTAGGAAGTCCTAGGGTGGTCTTGGTGCAGCATGTACAGGATTAGGGCTTCAAAATTATTTCCTAGGGCACATTGTCAGCTCCTTGCTCTTCTATAGGGGGGTTGAGGCTTGGCACACTAGCTCCTCCAGCCAAGAGACCCTTCCCAGGTGAGCCACTTTCTTTCATCCTGGTTGGCAAGGAATTTTTGTGTTGTCCCTCTAAATGTTATTAAATGCAGTATTTGTCCTGTCATGGGCTTCCGCATCCAATAACCCCACCTAGCTCTACCCCTGCCCCAAACGTAAAGGAGGTTACCAGATATGACAGTGGAAGAAGGAATACCCAGCCTCCGAGCCACCCAGGTAGAATTTTGGTCCCATGTGCACCCAGTGTGTCATGAGGTCGCCTAAATGGAACACACTGACATATTTTTTCACAGACACATAACAACAAACGCTAACTTTTTCCTGTAACCCTAGGAAAACAAGGAACCTTCTAGACTTTGCCTGTTTGCCCTCTGGACATTTAGGCATGTCATGCAGACCGAGTGCCTCAAACTCTTGCAAAATTGACCAGTCAAATACTGGTGGGTTAATTATTTATGGAGGCTTGATAGAGAATCTACACGCACCCACACCTGTTGCCATAGAGTCGATTCTGACTCATAGTGACCCTACAGACTTGCATAAATAGATGAGCCATTCCCTTGGGATGATGTCCTCAAACTCTTAATCTTTAACTGTTTGAATGCTTTTATTCCAGTGTTATGTTGCCTTTGAACTCAGTAGATAACATGATGGTGATTGTAATTTTGATGTTTATGCTATTTAGTTTGGATACAGCTACAACGACTTATTTCTTGACCCACAAATGTGTAATCCACGTGTGATTCCCATTTGTGCAATGGCCATTGTTGGTACTTACAGAAGATGCCAAGTGTGTGCAGGAGACACATTGTTCCTAGGCATGGAAACTGAGGCAGAGGCCTGAGTCTGTCGTCATCCCCGAGCCTCAGTTTTTCCACACCCATGGCAATAAGTTTGCATGTAACACATGCTTCAAGAATGCTCTGCAGACCTTGACATTCTGTATCCGTGTTCATCCACATCTTGTTCTCTGTTCCTGGCCCAAAGTTTTATCTCTGGGACTTTGAGTGAGCACATCTTCCAAAACAGCTTTTGTTGGGGTACAAGTGATCTCAGATGTATCACAGTTATATTCTGCAGCACAATACTGTAGCAACTCCAAGGAGCCAAGCCTTAATGCTGCACTTTAGGCCCCTGGGTCCCCTAGTTACTGGAAACAAGAACCTTTGCCATCCAGGAAATGCACAGCCTTTGGTGGGCTGTCACTCTGTACCTGTGCCACTTAGCTTCTTCCAGCAGACATCGATTGAGCCCCTGTGGTATATCAGGCGCTAGATGTGCTCACCTGATGCGGATGTAGTCCTTGTCCTTGGGAGCTCACAGAGCATTAAAGGAATCAAACACATCACAGTTGAGTTCAGTACAGTAAGGTAAGTACCAATAAAACTTAGCCCAGGACTCTGACCCAGCCCAGAGACCAGACTGTATCTGGCCTCTAACGATAATACCTGAACTGAGTCTTGAAGAATGCGTAAGAATTATCTGAGGGAAGGTGATGGAGTGCCAGAGGGGAGAGAGTTTCTGCATCTACTAAGATGATCATGTGGTTGTTGCGTTGCTGTTTTAAGTCCGTTAATATGGTGAATCCACCACTCATCTGTGTTTGTTGTACTGTGGTGGCTTGCATGTTGCTGTGATTCTGGAAGCTATGCCACCAGTATTTCAAATATCAGCAGTGTCACCTACAGTGGACAGGTTTCAGCAGTTTCCAGACTAAGACAGACTAGGAAGAAGGACCTGGTGGTCTACTTCTGAAAAAAATGGCCGGTGAAAACCTTATGAATAGCTGCAGCACATTGTCTGATATAGTGCCAGAAGAGGAGCCCCTCAGGTTGGAAGGCATTCAAAATACAACTGGGGAAGAGCTGCCTCCTCAAAATAGAGTTGATCTTAATGAGGTGGATGGAGTCAAGCTTTTGGGACCTTCATTTGCTGATGTGGCGTGATTCAAAATGAGAAGAAATAGCTGTAAACATCCATTAATAATCAGAATGGATATTCAGGTTTTCTATTTCTTTTTGAATGAGCTTTAGAAGTTTAGATCTTTCATTTGAAGTTATTGGATTTATTGACATAGAATTGTTTATAATATTCCCTTATCTCTTAAATATTTGTATAATTTGTACTGATATCACCTCTCTCATTCCTGATGTTAGTAATTTGTGTAATTTCTCTCTTTTTTCTGTTCAGTCTGGATAGAGGCTTATACATTTTATTGATCTTCTCAAGGACAGCTTTTGGTTTCATTGATTTTTCTGTATTATTGTTTTGTTTTCTATTTCATTGATTTCCACTATAATCTTTATTATTTTTCTTCTGAATAGTTTGGTTTAATTTACTCTTAATTTTCTAGTTTCTTAAGTTGGAAGTGAAGGTCATTGATTTGAGACTTTTCTTCTTATATAGGTGTTTTGTGTTATAAACTTTACTCAAAATACTGTTTTAGCTGAATTCCACAAAATTTGATATTGCATGTAGTTTTACTTTCATTCTGCTCAAAATACTTTTTAATTTTCCTTTTGATTTCTTCTTTGGCCCAAGTGTTCTTTAGAAGTACGTTATTTAGTTGAGGATTTCCCAGAGATCTTTCTGTTATTAACTTCGAGTTAAATTCCGTGTGGCCCAAGAACACCCTCCATATGATTTGAATCTTTTTACATTTCTTGATATTGCTAAATGGCTCATATTGAATGTGCACTTGAAGAGACTGTGTATTCTGTAGTTGGACGATGTGTTTTATAAATGTCCACATTAACTCAAGTTGGTTAATAGTGTTCTTCCAGTCTTCTATAAACTTCCTGGTTTTCTATCTAGTTATTCTATCAAATTTTGAGAGAAAGGTATTGAAATTGGCGACTATAATTGCAATAGGCCCTCTCACAACTCTGTCAATTTTTGCTTCAAGTATTTTTTAAGTATACTTTATTTTTTAGAGTAGTTTTAGGTTTATAGAAAAATTTTGCCGTAAGTACAGAGTTCCCATCTACCACTCCCCCTCCCCTCCACCTCCTTACACTGTTTCTCTTACAGTAACGTCTTACATTCTTGTGGTGCATTTGTTAGTATTGATGAACCAATATTGATATATTATTATTAACAAAAGTTCATAGATGACATTATACTAGTTGCCATCAAGTTGATTCCAACTCATGACATTAGGGTTCAGAAATTTTATACAGTTGTATGGGTTTTGACAAATGCATAACTTCGTGTATCCACCATTACGATATCATAGAGAATAGTTCACTGTTCCAAAAATGGCCTGTGCTCCACCTTTTCATCCCTTTCCTCCACCCCTGGCAACCACTGATGTGTTTTCACTGTTTATGTAGTTTTACCTTTTCCAGAATATTATGTAGTTGGAATCATATAGTATGTAGCTTTTTCAGACTGGCCCTGTCACTCAGTAGTATGCACTTAAGATTCCACCATGTCTTTTTGTGGCTTAACAGCTCATTTCCTTTTATTGCCGAATAATATTCTATGTATGAATGTACCACTGTTTGTTTATCCATTCACCTATTAAGGAACATCTTCATTGCTTGCTGTTTTTGGTAGTTATGAATAAAGTTGCTATAAACATACATGTGCAGGTTTTTATGTGACAATACGTTTTCATCTCATTTGGGTAAATACCTAAGAGCACAATTGCTGGATCATACGGTAAGCCCGTGTTTAGTTTTATAAGCAACTGTCAGACTGTCTTCCAAAGTGGTTATACCAGTTTTCAGTCCCTGCAGCAATGAATGAGAGTTCCTATTGTTCCATATTTTATGTATTTTGAGCATCTGTTATTAGGTAGATTCATGTTTAGGACTATGTAATCTTGGTGAATTGACCCCTATATCATTATGGAAAGACTCTTTTTCCCAGGGAGTATATTAGACTCAAGTCTACTTTGTCTGATATTAATATAGGCAGTCCAGCTTTCTTCTTGTATCTATTTCCATCATTTTACTTTTAACCTGTTTATGACTTTTTATTTAAAGTGGGTTTCTTGTAAGCAATATATAGCTGGGTCTTGCTTTTATATCCAGTCTTTTAAATCTCTGCCTTTTAATTGAACTGTTTAAATTATTCAAATTACTTTGATTATTGAGATGGTTGAATTTTAATCTACCATATTGATGTTTTCTGTTTGTCCCATCTGTTCTTGGTTTTCTTTTTCTGCCTGTATTTTGATTATTTTAATTATTCCATTTAATCTGCTTTTTTTCTGCTTATTAGCTTATAACTCTTTCTTGTGTTATTTTAGTGAGTATCATAGCCTTCCTTCAAGTGATATTATACTACCTCACCCATAGTATAAGAACCTTACAATAATATTCTTCCATTTCTCCCGTCTCAGGTTTTTACTATTATTGTCATAGATTTTATTTCCATGTATCTTATAAACCCCAAAATATATTATTATTATTTCTACCATAAATAGTTAATTACCTTTAAAGGTACTTACTAATAAAAAGGTATTTATCCACATAGTTATGATTTCTGGTGCTTTTCAGTCTTTTGCGTAGATCTAGATTTCCATCTGATCATCTTCCTTCTGCCGGAAGGATTTGCTTTAACATTTCTTGCAGATCTGTTGGTGATGAGATCTTTCAACTTTTTGTGTCTGACAAAATTCAACTACATGCTTGAAAGATATTTATGCTGGGTATAGAATTCTAGGTTGATGATTTTTTTTCTTTTTTTTTTTGCTTTCAGTACTTTAGAGATGTTTTCTGCCATCTTCTGCGTGGCATTGTTTCCAATGAGAAGTCTGCTATCATCTTTGTTTCTCTATATGTAATGTGCCGCTTTTATCTGGTTACCTTTAAGATTTTCTATCACTGGTTTTAAGTGATTTGATTATAATGTGCCTTGGATGGAGTTTTCTTCGTGCTTCTTGTGCATGGAGATTGCTGAACTTCTGTAGGTGTATAGTTCTTACATAATTTGGAAAATATTCAACCATAATGTTCTCCAATTTTTTTCTACGCGTTCTCTCTCTCCTACTTCAAAGATCCTACTTACACATGTATTAGACCTCTTGAAGTTGTTCCACACCTCCCTAATGTTCTGTTCATTTTATTGTTGTTGTTCTTTTTTCTCTGTGTCATTCTTTTTTTTAAGTATTTTAGTGTGTTTTCAGTGAAAGTTTACACAGCCAGTTAGGTTCCCATTTAACAATTACTACCCAAATCATTCAGTGATATTGGTTAGATTTTCCACAATGTATCAACATTCTCATTAATTCTGTTCTAGATGTTCCATTTCCAGTAATCTAGTTTCTCTGTCCCCTTGCCACTTCATCTTTGCACTAGAGTAATTGTTGACCATTTGGTCTCGTGTAAATGATTTTTTAAAGTTACACAGTACTCACGGGTGATAGTCTTTATTTTGTGAGCCAATCTGTTATTTAGCTAAAAGGTGAGCTCAAGGGATAGTTTCAGTTCAAAGTTTAAAGAGTATCTCAGGGCAATAGTCTCAGGGAGTTTTCAAGTCTCAACCAGTCCCGTTAAGTGTGGACTTTTTAAGAATTCGTGTTCTATTCCACATTTTTCTCCCATTCTATCAGTATCCGTCTGTTGTGGCCCTGATCAGAACAGCCATTAGTGGTAGCTGAGCACCATCTGGTTTTTCTAGTCTCAGGGTAGATGAAGCCATGGTTCGTGTAGACTCTTCTGTAAACTGGTTTCTTCTCTGAGTCTTTTTCTCTTTTGCTTCGGATCAGTAGAGACCAAGAGTTGTATCTAAGATGGCCACTCGCAAGCTTTTAAGACCCCAGACACTGCTTAGCAAACTAGGTTGTAAAACATAAACTTTATGAACTATATTATGCCAGTTGACCAAATTGCCCCATGAGACTATGGTATGAGGCTTCAAACCCAGAAATTAATCTCGCGAAGTGGTTGGTATGTCTAAGAAGTATTCATAACTGTACCCCCATGTACTTTATTATATATATGAATATCTGTGCATACAGTCACATGCATGTCTATACATATACACTGCTGTCGAGTCTATTCCGACTCATAGCAACCTTAAAGGACAGAGTAGAACTGCCCCATAGGGTTTCTAAGGAGTAGATGGTGGGTTTGAACTGCTGACCTTATGGTTAGCAGCCAAGCTCTTAACCACTGCTCAACCAAGGCTCCACATATAGATATAGATACATCTATATATGCACGCATATGTACACACACACCCATACTCATATGCATATATACATACATACATAACCACACATTTTTTTGGTTGTTGTTGACATTGCAAAATTATATACGTTATATCCTTTAATCAAAAATGCCCTTTTCTCTTGTGTACTTCTTAGTGACATCATTTACTTTGGTCAGGCTGTGTGTTTTTTACTCATCTTTGGTGCTACCTTTCCTATCACCAAAAAAAAAAAAAGAAAGAAAGAAAAAACAAGTGTCTGCTATCTAGAGAGTGATTCCACCTCTCCCCACCACTACCATCCATTCCTGGTAACCACTAATGAACATTGGTCTCCGTTTATATACCTATTCTTATCTTCTTATAAAAGTGAGATCATACAATATTTGTCCTTTTGTGATTGGCTTATTTTACTCAGCATAATGTCCTCCAGATTTATTCACATTATGTTTAGAGAACTCATCATTATTCATTATGGCTGTGCAGTATTCCATTGTATTGTATGCATGGCATTTTGTTTATTTATTCATTGATGGGCACTTGGGTTTTTTCCATCTTTTTGCTATTACAAAAAGGGCTTCAATGAACATAGGTGTGCATATGTCCATCCATGTCTTTACTCTTAGGTATCTAGGGTATATACCTAGAAGTGGGATTGTTGGATCATCAGGTAGTTTTATTTCTAGTTTTTTGGAAGTGCCATACTGTTTTCCATAGTGGTTATACCATTTTACAGTCCCACCCAGCAGTGGATAAGGGTTCTAATCACCCCACATCCTCACCAGCATTTGTTGTTTTCATTTTGATTTGTGCCATTTTAGCAGGGATGAGATGATAATATCTCACTGTAGTTTTGATTTGCATCTCTCTAATGGCTAATGGGAGTTCTGGCAGTACAGTGGTTAAGAGCTGCAGTGAGCTATAGCTGCTAACCAAAAAGTTGTCAGTTTGAATCCACCAGCCGCTCCTTGGAAACCCCATGGGGCAGTTCTACTCTTTCCTATAGGGTCACTATGAGTCAGAATCAACTCAACAGCAACAGGTTTGGTGTTGGTTTTTTTTTTTGGTTTAATGGCTAATAATGGTGAGCATTTTTTCATGCATTTTGTTGGCTGCTTGAATGTCCTCTTGGGTGAAGTGTCTGTTCATGACCTTTGCCCATATTTTAATTGTGTTGTCTTTTTGTTGTTGAGTATTGAAGTTTTCTGTGTATTTTAGAGATTAGACCCTTATTGGATATGTCGTTCTCTAAGATGTTTTTTCCCAGTCTGTAGGGTGTCCTTTTACTCTTTTTATAAAGTCTTTTGATGAGCATAAGTATTTAATTTTTATGAGGTCCCAGTTATCTAATTTGTCTTCTGCTGCTCTTGCATTTGTAGTTGTGTTTGATACTTTGATACTCTATTATTAAAAAATCAGGTCCCATAGTTTTGCCCCTACATTTTCTTCCATGAACTTTATGTTTTAGCTTTACCATTTAGGTCTTTGATCCATTTTGAGTTAGTTTTTCTGTATGATTTGAGGCTTGGGTCCTGTTTTATTTTTCCACATGTGGATATCCAATTTTGCCAGCACCATTTGTTAAAGAGACCTTTCCTTTCCCATAGAATCAATTTTAACCCCTTGTGAAAAATCAGTTGTCCATAATTGATTTATTTCTATGTGTGTGGTTCATTTTTGATAATTTTTATTGTCGTGTCTTCAAGTTTACTAATCTTTCTTTTCTGCAGTGTTTAATCTGCTATTAATATCATCCAGTGTATTTTTCATCTCATGGTGTAGGTTTCATTTCTAGAAGTTAGATATGGGTCTTTTTATATCTTCTTTGTCTTTTAACATACGCAGTGATTCCCCCAGCTTCTTGAATATATGGAATACATTTGGTGTACTAGTATACTTGTGTGTACTTGTGATTGGATCACTATCCTAATCCAATCGACTGTATCCTTCTGGGTCAGTATTGATATATTTATTTTTCTCCTCATTATGAGTTGTAATTTTCTGCTTCTTTACAAATGTTAATTTTTAATTAAATGTCAGACATTTTAATTTTTACTTTTTTTGGTTTTTGATATTTTGATATTCCTATAAATATTCTTGATCCTTCGTCTGAAACCCAAATAAGTTACTTGGAAACAGTTTGATCCTTTGGGGTCTTGCTTTTAAGCTTTGTAGGAAGAACTAAAGGAATATTTATTCTAGGACTAATTTTGCCCACCACAGAGGCAAAACCCTTTCCGTGCTCTACCTGATGCTCCATGAATTGTAAGGTTTTCCATTCTTGCTGGTGGAAGCAGGAGTCATTCTTAGCATTGTGTGAGCTTTGGGGGTTGTTCCCCGTAATCCTTGTGCGTTATTCTTTGCCTGGCCTCTAGAATTTGCCTCACACATGTACCGATCAATGTGCAACTGAAAACTTGAGGAGGATCCCCTGCGAGTCTTAGAAAAGCCCTTTCTCATTTAAAATATCTACCCATAAATTCTAGCTGCCTTGGTTTCCCCAATCTCCCAGCTCTGCCTCCTCAACTCTGGGAGCCACCAAGCTCCATCTGGACCCCCCTCCCTGTGCTGCAGCCTAGAAACTCTCTAGGAAGTAAGCTGGGGCAATCGTAGGGCTCATCTCACTTGTTTCTCATCACTCAGGGATCACTGTCTTTCACTGCTACATATTCAGTACTTTGAAATTTGTGGTGTTATATATTTTGTCTGATTTTCTAGTTGTTTGTTTTCTAGTTGTTTCAATCTGTTATTCTGTTTTGGCCAGAAATAGAACTTCACATGGTTATTTAAATTTCTTCACCCCCACTAGTTGATTATTTTTCCCCATGTCAAGGACACTGAGGTTCAGAGGGTTAAGCAAATGGCCTAAGGTCAAAACCAGCACTTGAACCAAAGTCTGCTGACTCCTGGATTGATCCACTCTCATCAATGCCACAGCAGTTCCCCACTCATGAACCTGCTCTTGCCAGCTTAAGGAATGCCAAGAGGGAGATGGTATACCTATGAGAGTTGTCACTCTGCAGGGTATTGCACACACAGCTGAGAGTCTACCTCACTCACCCCAAAATATTCAAGACTTCAAATGAATACATTTGTAGTGGAGATTGTTCTGAAGGATGAGATCTGGATTAGGAAAGGATTCAGGATAATTTTAATGTAGAATGTGAGCACAAGTGATTCTGGGAGATACTTCGCTTTCTAGGGGACCAGTGTGATGGATAATGAAAGTTGCCGTGCGATAAAAAGAGATCCTGTTGGAGAAGATGTTTTTGGTGTTCTCCCTCTGGTAGCCTAGACACATGGAATTAAGCTGCAGGCACAATCATGACTTTGCAGATGAAGTACTCACAGCTAGAGTTTGTGGATGAGGGCATCTCAACCTGAGAACAAGGAAATTGACTTCTGGGCCTTGCCCATCTGTGACCAGCACAAAGAATTTTGGTCCCACTAATGAAGCCACCTCTATGTTCTCCCCCAAGCATGGAAGATGTCCCCTCACTCCCTCCCTGATTCAAAACAAGAGTAAGGAGGCAATATAAGAACTTGAGGGAAGTGGAGCCTCTGTCTTGGGGCACCTGCAGACCTCTGAATTCAGACTCCCCCAATACCACGTTGGTTTTCTTGTCATTGTGGGGTATGGATGCTTTCCGTCTTCTGTGTGTTTGTACAGTTAAAACTCCAGATTTTCTACAGTGAGCTTCTGTTCCGTTTATGATCACAGAACAGTACATTTTTTAAAACAGTCAGTGACAGTGCAGGATGACTCGAGCCTCCCCTCTGCCAGGCCAGTGGTGTAGAACAAGGGAGCTCACATCTGCTCACATCTGCACCCTCACTGAAACATTTAATCCTTACAGTATCTGGGAGAAGTATGACCCTCCTCACTGTGAGTGTGGCCCTGGGTGGTGAGTGCCTGCTTCTCCTTCTCAGCTTCTGACACCTCTCAGAAAAGAGTCAAGCAGACCCTGCTGCTGAAGGAGAAGGAGGGCTCTATAAGGAATTGAAAGAATTCAGGACAGAATGCCACTAAGACCAACGGGTGAGCACATGCGGCCTGGGAAGGAACGCTTCATGAGGGCAGCCCTTCCTACCCTGGCAGGGATGCTAACTGACAGTGCTACCTCTCAGTGTGGTCATCTGACATTTGAGCCTAGTCCTCGATCTGTTCCCATTTTGTGCTGTATAAATATGAATTCACATTTGGGGAGTTGGAATCATACAGGGGCCTTAGCTCTGCTCAGGGAGCTTTTGACAGAGGCTGGGGCTTGGGTTGGGAACCTGGAGCCTGTCTTCTGGCCTCAGTTTCTGCCTTTGTAGGGTGAAGTAGGGCCTCACGGTTCTGCAGAGTCCAGGAGAACAGATCTTCCAGGGGCAGGACTGGCCTCACCCATCCCATTCTAGTGCTTCACCTTCCTCACAGGCCATCCTTTATGGCTTTTCAGATATTATCTCCATTTTGCTTTTTGCCTCAAACGCTGGCAAATCCTTGCCTTCAACTTACTATATTAGACCCTTGTCCTAAGAAATAAAGAGTTGCCCTACACTTATCCATCATGATACTTCTGCTAGAGAAGCCCCTTAGGAATTAAATCTCCAGTATCCAGAAACTAGCATACCCTTCCCAGTTAACTACTGTTTACCCCAGTACTTCTGCCAGGTTGATGGATGTTGGGGAGACTTGGTGTGTTTGATCTTCCTTATTTGCTCTCTAGTTCATTAACCCCTCGTCTTGTGATTTTGTCCTGTGATTTTGTGCTGCCTCCCCACTGTGATTCTGGGGTAAGTGTCCTGCCAAGGGAGGCCACAGATCCCTCCCTGGCCGCTGGGGTTCAGTTCTGGACATCCAGGGCAATGAGCATCTGGAAACCTTGTCACAGATAAGGAGCAGAGGATGCTCAGCTCTTAGAGGGCAGGACGTGGGAAGGGTGGGGATCAAGTTCTCCCTTCCCTGCAGGGCTGGTCTGCAAAGCAGACTAAGGACAGAGCTAGGGACAGTGTGTGAGAGATTCAGGCAGGGAGAATTTGATTTGACATAAGGAAGGTTTTCTGCAGCTTGAGAGCGCTGAGGTTGGATGAGGCCAATTCGTAAAGCAGTGAATGCCCGAGCTCTAGGAGATCCCGAGGGAAGGTGGGATGACTGCTTAGGGAGAGGCTATAGACTGGATTCATTCATGACCTTGGAGGTAAGCTGATCTTCCAGACCTGCTTCTTGAAATTCTCATCCTTGGTGAGAAGGTCTTCAAGCTAGCCAGGGGGAGAACCAGTTAGTACAAGGCCTAGGCCCAGCACAGGTGTGGAGAGATGGGCAGTGGCCTCATACATCCTCAGGGGGCACAAGAAGGACATCATATGGGACTGCCACGTGCAAGAGTGGATGGAGGTAGTGAGACAGGTGCACAATAAGAGTCTAACTTGTGAGGGAGGGAGGGTAGGGGAAAAGCACGGAAGATTCTGTCCTCTAGAATCCCTCTCAAAGAATGGCATTCTGAGGACTTAGGCTCAGTTATGCTGCAGTAACAAACACCCTAAAAGTCAGTAGTATTAATCAGCAAAGGCTTATCCCTCTTCTCACTACTGTCCACTGAAGTTTAGCTAGGAGGCCATCCCCATCACTTTGTCCTTTGGGGCCCCAGCCACTGGGCACTGGAGTGTCCCCACTTGCTACAGCAGGAAGAGGGGCTGGAGAGCCAGGGTCCACATTGCATTGGCCAGGCCAGTCACCAGTCACATGTCCTCAAGGGGGTGGCCATGTATAATACCCTATGTCCCTAGAAGTGGAAGAGCCAGAGAATGGTGAGCATTAGGAATGTCCCTTAAGAGGGGAGGGAAAACCACCAGGTAAACTCATGGAGTTGGAGAATGTTAGGAGGTAGAAGGGGCCCTAAAGAGTGTGGGGTCTGATGCCGCCCGCCCCCCACCCCCAGATATCCTGATGTTTCAACACTCTTGACAACAAGGGCTTGGGAGGGGCCGGGGGGCTACTCTGGGCGTGTGCAACATGTGTACCCTGACGCCTGGTATACTCCGAACCTCAAGATTGTTCCCTCTGCAGGGCCTGCGGTACTGCACAGAGCTGTACACCATCTGGGACCCAGACGCTCTTTACGGAGCACCTCATTCTCAAGTGAAAATAGATGGTTGAAAAAGAATTAAACATGAAATAGTTCAGCCCCAAAGTTAGAAATTAAGTTCTCCTGTCCTGGAGCTGAGGGCCCCTTGTCTTAGCTGCTCTGTGTGCTTGGACACATCCCTTTCCGTCTCTCTCCTTCCACAGACAAGAGGTTCTAAGGGCAGGACATGCTCTCCCAAGAGGGATGTGTGCACCCAGGAGGCACAGGAGATGATTCTGTGAGGTTTTGAGATAGAACATCAGAAACTCTGGTTATAGTGATTCGTATCTGAAAATTAAGAAGCATACGTTCCTAATATCTGAAAAATGAATTGGCAGTGGCTGTCTGATCTGGCCAGATGTCCTTGGGTCACTCCCAGGACGGGGAGGGGGTCACTTCCAAGGCAGAGGGAGGACAGCACCATCCCCATCATCCATTCGCTTTTGGGGGATGTTGCTGCTGACAGGTGTTGGGGCTAGGGGTTCGCTGACTGTATTGGCATAACCAGAAAACTCCATACTGCTTTGTAAGGATGATGACAGTGTTACGTATAACACACAGCGTTTTGCTGATTATCGAACATGAGAGTTCAGGGGAGTTGTCAGGTTACACTATTTTTTAGTTTTGTTTTGTTCTTGTTTACAAAATATAAGCATTCCAAAGTTGTGACCTATTGTGAGATGCCAAGTAACTGTCAATAGAATGCCCTCTAGTAAATTATTTCTGAAAGATAGGCACACAGATTCTGTGAGAATTTTGGCAAGTGAGAAAGGAAATGCCTTTTGCAAGAAACTATGCCATGAAGGGAACATTTTGAAAATGGGCATGTGCGGTAGATTTCACCCTGTGATTTTGTTGACAGAAATAATGTGTTGCCCACAAGAACTCTTTATTTAAAAATACATAGAGTTTCGTGGCTGGTTGAAAAGAATCTTATAAACAGAGAATTTCAGTGGATTTTCACCTCATTTTTTAAAAATATCTAACACTGTAGGTCTTCGTTGGTTTGTAAGAGTAACTAGCTTGGGGAAGATGGACATTTACCAGTCAGATTTCAACCTTTGCATTTATGGGGAGGTTAATATATAAAACTCATTGCTGTGGAGTTGACTCTGACTCATAGCGACCCTACAGGACAGAGTAGAACTGCCCCCATAGGACATCCAAGGCTGTAATCTTTATGGAAGCAGACTGCCACATCTTTCTCCTGTGGAGCAGCTGGTGGGTTCAAATGAACTGCCAGCCTTTTGGTTAGCAGCCAAGCGCTTAACCGCTGTGCCACCAGGGCTCCTCATTAATATATAGATGATGATTTAAGAAGCACAACCAACTTTGCTAGCCATTTAATTCAAATGTTGAAATAAACCGAACTTGGTACCAGATCTTTTAATCACAAAGTGATACACGACAATTTTTTTATCGAAGCATATTCAATCACATTGCTCTTACTAAAATAGATTAACATTAATGATATTTTGAAGAGAACAAAATTGTTCTACCATAAAAGCTATTATTTTAAAAATATTTACTGTCTCTTTATCTCATCCTTTAGATTTTTTTCTCTTGTGTATATTAGTACATAACATGTTAACACATGTTAATGTCGCTGTGTGCCATTGAGTTGATTCTGACTCAAAGTGACCCTGTAGAGTTTCCTAGGCAGAAATCTTTACAGGAGCAGATTGCTAGGTCTTTTCTCCCAGAGAGCAACGAGTGGATTCAGACCTCTAATCTTTCAGTTAGCAGCCAAGTGCTTACCCGTTGCACCACCAGGGCTCCTTAACACAATGATTATAGATGTGTGTTTTATGGAGAGGTGTGTGTTAAGTATGTTATTATTGACAGGAATGTGTGCTGAAAAAGCCTTGGAACCCACTGCTGGATACCAGTGGCTTCCAGATGTTTTGACTACACCTAGAGTAAGAAATAGATGTGGGGAAGCATCAGCACTGTGGCCGCAGTCACACTCAATGTGAAACACAGACCTCGTCATGCAGATGCACTCCCTGCTCCATGCTGTGACTTTTTCTTTCTCACGCTGGTCGTGCCTGCAGTGGTGTCATATCACAGTGGTTGATAACCACCCAGTGCAGTAACTCATGGTGTCACCCTCCCCACATGGACCTCCTCCCATACCAGACCATACAGAATCCTTAGTGATGTTTTTTGAACTAATGTTACTCATAAATTGTAATTCCAGTATATCGGTCCTTCTTTTCCTTTAATTACTATTTCATTCTCAAAAAAGTTATTAATATAGGTTCACAAATACTAATTACCACAATACTGTAGGTAAAATGTTAGAAAATTTGACAAAATCAGCTACTGTAAAAACACCAGCAGCAGTGAAAACAGCAGAGCGTACTTGTAGCGTGTGCAGATGAAACCACGTGATTCGAAGCGTCATTGTAATTGGGTAATAATGGCAGCTCTGACCAGAGCGCATTAGAAGGTTCAAAAGTAAATTAGCATAGAGTTTTAGCCGTGTAGGTATATTGGTACATGTAAGCTGGGCTAATGTAAGAAAAATGTTTTTTGTTGTTTTAACTAACTACAGGGATATTTTTATAAAAAATAAATAAATTTCTGCTGGAACACTGCACAAAAATTTTATAGACAAGTCGTTTTGGTGTCACTTCCAATGTCACCTGGTGTGGTCTGCACCCCCCAAACCCCCCTCATGATGCCATTGCCCGCCTGCAGGATTTGGCAGAGCCCGCTCCAGTCCATGTGGGAGGCAGGACCCAGGTCTAGCCGACATCAGGTGATGCAGCCCTGGGTGTCTTTCTATCTCCTCTTCTGCTGACTGTCCACCCTCTTATAAGGAGCAGGGTAAAAACAACTGTCATTTGGTCTCCCTGATGACTTCTTTTGTAGATCACACTGACTCACCACCAGCCTTGCTTTCCCAGAAAACATCTAGGAGGTGTCTGGGGGCCTGAGGCTCAGGCCCTACCCAGCCTGGTCTCACTGTCCCCTTGTGACCACAGGTGTTCTCAAGCCAGGATCCTTATGGTTTGAGGCTTAGAGATGCCTCAGAAGAAAGGCCTGGTGATTTACTTCTGAAAACTCAGCCATGGAAAACACCATGGAATGCAATTCTGCTCTGACACACGTGAGGTCGCCGTGAGTCGGAGTCGAGTCCATAGCACCTGGTGGTCTGTCTGTCTTTAGTAATCTCAGCTTCTTTCTTTCAATTGGTAGCATTTGTATGTGAAATCTAGCGGTGTGTAATTGACCACTTCATCTGTAATAATAGTAACAACAATACAAAAAGTAGGCTACACTTTCTGAGGTTTCTGGGCAGCACACCCTCCCCCAACCCTATGAATGGTGCCTCTAAAACTGGTTGTTTTATGCCCGTTTACAATGAGAACGCTGAAGCACAGAGGCTGCACATTCCTCTTGTGTCCAGCCCCTATGTGGCAGAGCTGGGACATAAGCCAGGGCGTCATTGTACTGTTTTTATTGCTGACGAGCTTGGTGCCTCCGTGCATGCTGAAACACACTCAGAACTCTCCCCCAGGCTCAGCACAGCGGCATCCACGCCACGCTCCTTGTCTGGGTCGGGTCTGTGCCAGGCGCCGAGGCAGGAGCGCTAACATACAGTAATCACGGAAGCTTCTACCTCTGAACGCCTGTGCCCAGCCAGCTGCTGCAGTCAGCCCTTGCCCACAGCCTCCTGAGCCCTCAGGGTCGCTGAGGAGGTGGGGGTCGTCCCTGCTTGGTTTATTAATCTCTGCAAGACCATACAGCTACCATGCCGCCTGCAGCCTCCATTCCTGCTTCTGCGCAGCTGCCACCCCAGCCTGGCTGACATCTTACCCCCTTTCCCTGATGCAGAAAGCCAGCCTTCTGCTGCCCTACTTTGGGCCAGATCTGCCCTCTCCGAGGCCCTCGTGCCTTTCTACTCGTCTCCCTGTCCCAGAGAGAAGTGAGCTCCTAGTGGAGGAGGAAGGTGTTCTGGAGGAAATGAGGGCCCTTAGGGAGGTGTCCAGCCCACCTAGCTTCAGCATTTGGGGGAAGGCAGAGGGCAGCCCCAGCTGCCCCGAGGGCTGGTATGGCTGGGGCAGCAGGGAACGTGCCTATGAAAGAGCTTCTGGGACAGACCCATCCCCAGAACAGGACGTGGGGCAGACCCTGAAGATGATGGTGAAGCCCTTGTCTGTGCTTTGAGTGTTCCACTGGTCGGGGTGGTGTCTTGTCTAAAAATGCATGGGTCCCTTGGCCCCTATTACTTGATCTCTAAATGCTGTGTCTGGTTGGGGGAGAGAAGGCAGACTGGCATAGACAGCCGTGCACTAGGAGTTGAGTTTGAAGGATCTGGATGAAGTGGAATGGGGGTAGGTGGATGAAGGTCCTCTCGGGACTAACCCAGGGCCGCGTTCACATCCCTTCTCAGGCAGAAGAGGAGCGTGATGACATGGAGAAGGTCAAACTGGACAACAAGAGGATCCTCTTCAACCTCTTGCCAGCCCACGTAGCCCAGCACTTCCTCATGTCGAACCCCAGGAACATGGTGAGCTCTGGCCTCCACCCCAGGCACAGGAATCCCCTGAAGTGCCCATTAGCTGGGAGGTGGCGGAGCTGCAGTGGGGGGCCAATGCACCCTTACTCTCGCCAGTTGTCTCTACCGCAAATTGCAGGGCTGGCTGCCTCTCTGAACCCTCAGTTGCCCCCCGGTTTAGTGTGGCCCCACCCCCTCCTGGCCCCCTTTGCTGGGCTGGGGGAGGAAGACAGTTCTGGGAGGTGAGGTTGGCAGAGCCGTGGAACTCCTTAGCTCTCACCTCTGATCACATGGGAGAGAAAGCAGCATGCATCATCCCGAGAGAGGAAATGGGCTTTGAGAAACCGTAGCTGCATGGGGAGAAAAAACACTTTATTTCAGTGCTTGAAAATGTTGGGTGGAGTTTCTCTTCCCTTGTAGATAAATTTCGGCAGAAGTGTGCCTTAAACAATAGAATTGCCTGGCTGTGGAATGATTCGCTTGCACATCTGTGTAAGCATATGTGTATTCGTTTGCATCTCCCTGTGCCCGGTATAGTGGCCTTCAACTGATGCAGTAAAGACCTGTGACTGCAGTCTAGCACAAGATGCTTGAAAATGATGATTCAAAAGCAGAGAGATTTAGATCCTATTTTAGGTACTAAAGACACAGGTGAAACCCCAAAGTTCCACTTGCTTTGGCCTTAACTGTGCCTCAGCGTGAATATTTAATTCAGTTGTGCCTCAGGCCATCCAGAGCGCACTGGTTTTCTAAAATCACTTCTGTCCCCGCTGCCACCTTCTTGTCTCACTAAAGCACAAAGCAGTAGTGCAGGGGAGTAGGCTTTGTGGTCACAGCTGAGTTGAGCCCCACAGTTGTTGGCTGTGTGAACTGCAGCAAGTTGTAGAGCCTCTCTGAGCCCTTTCCTTGTCTGTAAAACGGAGTCATAACTCCCCCTGCAGTAAGGGGAGATGGTGCCAGTGAGAGAGAACGGTGAAGGGCCCCGTGCCCTGTGACTCGGTGACAAGTGGTGCCCCCGCAGCCCTCCCTGGCAGAGCGGGCCCTTGTGCCTGCAGATGCTGACGGGGCTCCCTCGTTGTACGGCCTCTCCAGGACCTCTATTACCAGTCGTACTCACAAGTGGGTGTCATGTTCGCATCCATCCCCAACTTCAATGACTTCTACATTGAGCTGGATGGCAACAACATGGGGGTGGAGTGTCTGCGCCTGCTGAACGAGATTATTGCGGATTTCGATGAGGTAATGTCCACGTTTCCTTGTCCTAAACCCTGTGTGCTCCCGAGTGGCCTGTCTGTGGGTGCTGTCTAGGTTAAGTAATGTTCCTTTACCTAATGAAATCCTGTACATGTCCAGCAATGTATTACGCGCTCTATAGGTGGGATTGGGTGGAAAATATATCCTGGGGAAGCCCACCCTCTGCCCCTGAGATTCCACAGTAACTGTGACAGGTGAGGAAAAGCAGTGTGTAATTTGCCTTAGGATGTGGGAGGAAGATACCAGGCACTGAGCTGGCTGCTGAGTGCTAAGGCACTTCTCCCTGTCAGTGACCACACCTGGGGACAGGGTAGGCAGCCAGGCATCTCCAGGGCCCTCCCGCAGGGTGCTGCGGACTGTGTTGGCCCTGGCTACATGTGTGACAGCTGTAAATTTTCCCTGAAGGACCTTGAGTGCAGCTGTGAAAGGCAGGGCTGGGTCTTTTCACTTCCTTCCTCGCTTCCTCTTTCAAAGCCCCCCAGGCCTACGCATTTCAGTTCAGTCCCTGAACTCATCCAGTATCCCAAAACAGGAGGAAGATTGCTTTTCAGGATGTGCTTATCCCCTTGTTGTTGCTTATGGTGGCTGAGAACTGCGGTGACTTGTCTAAAATGTTATGTAATGTTGAACAGTTTTATGTTTTAAACAAAGCTCATGGAGAAAGACTTTTATAAAGACCTAGAGAAGATAAAGACCATTGGGAGCACGTACATGGCGGCCGTGGGGCTGGCACCCACGGCGGGGGCCAAGGTGAGTGCCGTACCCGTGCCTGGGGGGTTAGTCCTGGCTCCCTCCCAAGCTGCCCTGTGACACTGAGCACCCCCACCCACCCTTCCCGGGCCTGGGCCTTCCCTCTGGATTGGGTTGGGAGCTACTTGCAGACTGTTCCACCAGGGGACTCTCTCCAGATAGTCTTCTGTGGAAACTCAGCCCAGAGGCAGGTCGCGGGGAGCTTCCTTGAGCCCCTGACCCCCAGTCCCAGGTGGGGCTCCTCACTGTCCACACGCTGAGGGTCCTTCCGGCATGACAGTCCGAGATCAGTACTGTGTGGGTTTCTGTAGTGTGCCCCACACCAGGCAGTTTGGTTGGGTGAGGAGGGTGGATGGGGACGATGGAGCACCACAGAGGCCTCTAGTCACGCTGACCACTAGCCCCGGCCCCAGCCCCTGCCCCGCCCTCCCTCAGCGGCCCACCTCCAGTGTAGGCACTGAAACAGCACATCACCCTGCTCCTGGCAGCTCAGGGGTTGGCCTTCTGAGCAGGCGAGCAGTGCAGACGGTGGTCCCCCCAGAGCGGAGCCATGTCTCCCCCAGCCCCTTTCATGCCGGTCATAGGGCAGTAAGATCCCTTTAACAAATCCTGAGCGGGCGCTTTCCGGGTGGGGCATTGCTGTACACATGGAGACAGGGGAACGGAACAAGCACCACCCCCTTCTCATGGGGCTTACACTCCAGGTCCAGTTCCAGCCAGCCTAGGGTGAAATGCTGCATCTGCCCTTCCTCAAATGACAGCTTATCCTCATACCTGGCTTCTGAGTGACACCAGGCCAGCTACCAAGTGCAGCGTAGATCATGGGCTCTGGGGGCAGGCTGACACTGTGCCCCAAAGATGGGGGGCTGCGTACATGTCGGGGGGAGTGTGCAATGACCCTGAGAGTCTCGAAAATGTGCCAGGTGAGAGCCTCCTTGGGGGAGTGTGAC
Source organism: Trichechus manatus latirostris (assembly GCF_000243295.1). Taxonomy (NCBI): domain Eukaryota; kingdom Metazoa; phylum Chordata; class Mammalia; order Sirenia; family Trichechidae; genus Trichechus; species Trichechus manatus. Next base: position 4,809,126 of record NW_004444091.1, read on the forward strand.
ACGGTGCAGGGACCCATCCCATGAGTCTCAGTGCAGGCCCAGCAGGCAGGAGGGGTGGGCGGGGAGCTGGCAGAAGTCCAGGCCCAGAGCCCCAGCCGTCATCAGGCTCCAGGTCCCAGCACAGCTGCAGGACAGCCTGGCAGGGACCTGAGGATTCCTGCAACAGGACTTGGTCTCTTAGGGCCGCTGTAACAAAGTACCAAAAACTGGGGGGATTAGAACAACAGATGTTTATTCTCTCACAGTTCTGGAGGCCAGGAGTCCAAATTCAGGGTGTTGGCAGGGCCATACTCTCTCCAAAGGCTCTAGGGGAGGATCCTTTATTGCCTCTTCCATTTTCTGGTGGCCCCAGCAGTCCTGGGCTTGTGGCAGCATCCCTCCAGTCTCTGCCTTCTCTTTACATTGACCTCCTGCCTGTGTGTCTCTTCCCGTCTTCTGATGAGGACATCAGTCGTAAGGAGATTAGGGCCACCCAAATGACCTCATCCTAACTGATGACACGTGCAATATCCATGGGGCGGTGGTCCCCCGGGAGACCTCATGCAGATGACAGGACCTCCCTGGAGCAGTGAATTCACAGGACTCACCAGGACAAGGCCATTCATTTGTTCATCCCGAGGCACCAGAGAAGGACCTTACAGTGAATTTTCCTTAAGAAATATGCTGTAGTTAGCTTTGATGAAAAAGAGAAAGGAAAAGCAAAGGCAGTGTCCTGGAGCAAAGGGCCAGGTGGTTTAGGACCACGTTCTCATCTGTGACTGGGGGTGGGGTGTCTGCCGTCCTCACGCCCATCCGCGTGGGCCAGCTGGACGGGGTAGAGCTGTGCCTAGTTACAGGCAGGATAGCCTCTACCACAAACAGCCAGCAAGGACTGGGCTCTGGCATCACAGGCAGATGCTGTGTGTTCCCCAGCTGACTCCCTCCGAATATTGGAGGCAGAAGTGTGACTGGAAGGCATGATTAGCATTTCTCATGCAGCTGCAGGGATTTGTGTGTTAAAAGAGCAGCCTGGGCTCATGTGTAGTAACTGCCCCACACGCTTTCTCTCGTGGCCTTTCCCAGTCTGAGACCCTGGGCTGCAGGTCACACCGGCTCCCAGTGGGGATGTCACTGTGACAAGAATAGCAGAAGGAAATGCTCGCCCCTAGCCCTGGCCAGCCTGAACCACAGCAGGCCCTGTGTGCAGGGAGGCTGGTGTGCGCTTTGGAGGGAGGTCTGTGCTACTCCCAGTCTGCAGCAGCCCAGGGGAGGGTGGCCAGCCAGGACTGAGCAAGGAGGGCGCTCTGTTGCTCAGGCTAGGGCAGAGGCCTCCACGCCACCTGAATGAAGGGCCTTGACTGAAATCTTGGTGGGTTTTCTGTAACTTGGCCATTCATGTGCATGAACACAGTTAAAACCACATTTTCAGCCTCAGTCCAGAGTCTGCCACACTGTCGCTGCCCCCTGCCCGCATTCTTTCTTCCCAAATCGTTCTTGCTCTCTCCTGCAGCCTCAGCAAGGGAGAGGCCCTGGGTATGGCGTGGGCCCGGGGCTCACCGTGGAGCAGGTCCCCCTCTAGGGTGGCACTCTCAGAATACTGTCACCCTCCACCTCCCCCAGCCCCTGTATGCAGGTGGGCTCCTGTTTCAGAGATGGAGCAGGCAGCAGAACTGCTTACTGTGTTCTCTCTCAGCCGCTACCCCACGCCCACCCCCAGCAGCCCCTAAAGGATCTCTGAGAGCACTTCCTGAGTCCAGTGTAAGAAACTGGCTGAAAATGCATTCGTTCCCAACCTTGAGGACTAGTAAAACTTCCCTAACGAAGAAAAACTAGAAAAGCTTGACATCATTTTTAAAAGGAAAATGCTATAGGTGTCACCCTTCAGAAGGATGTTGTAACACCTCTGCCCCCCAATAAAGACAGATCTCAGCATGAGGGCTGCTCTTCCCTGATGTTCCGTCCTGTGGGTGTGTTCCCACTGAGCACACCTGGAGCAGGGTTTGAGCCTGCTTGTCTGCTCTCCTACCTGCCCTGGCTGCTCCACCCCACCCCCAAGATGGGTCCTGCGTGAGGAGAGGAGAGCCACCCTCGGGGTGAGTCCAGCTCTGCCCCTTCTGTAGTTCCCCGCCTGTAGAGTGGGTATATAATGCACCCTGGGGCCTCCCAGAGGATGGTAAACAGCCATCCCCACTGGATGAAAACCATCCAGGGCTGGTGCAGAAAATCTTACAACTCCATCTGCTCCCACCTAGGCTAAGAAGTCCATCACCTCCCACCTTAGCATACTTGCGGACTTTGCTATTGAGATGTTTGACGTCCTGGATGAAATCAACTATCAGTCATACAACGACTTTGTCCTCCGTGTGGGTAAGACATGGCTCTAACCTATCCCTCACCTTCTCTGCAGCCCCAGCTCGCAGCTCCCAGGCTCCTAGTGGGTCCCATAGGAGCAGGGCCAAGACAGGTTTCCTGTCCCCACAGGCAGGAGGGCAGGGCCCAGGGGAGAGCATGGACATAGCAACAGGGCACAGAGCCTCAGAGTCGCCTCTGAAACCCAGTATGTAAGGGAAGATGTTAGCACCATGAGATACATTAGAAATCTCCAGGTTGTTTCAGACACTTTAGATGTACCTCTGATTCCACCTTGGCTGGAGGAAAATGGCCCTTTCCCTGTCTGCAGGCACGGGCAACCCCGGTGTTGAGGCAAGGGGGCAGCCCAGGAGGAGGCCTGGCAGGGGGAGGTAGCTGTGTGGGTGTTCTTCCCTTCCTGAAAAATTAGGGGGAAAGCTGTCTGATGTTCAAATTCCCTTCTAGCTTTTACAAAACCATATCTATAAATTGTTTATCAAACTTTAAATTCACTTTTTTTCTAGAATGCAGAAAGTTTCCAGAAAAATCCCTGCTAGTCTAAGACATAATTAAACTAGAGGTTAATAGTTATTTTCTTCCCTGTTTTAGAATTCAAACATCTAGTGGCCTTAAAAAAACACAAAACACTGAGAGGTGTGTTAGAGAGCTAAGGGTGGTAGAAGTTGATCGTTCCAGTGTGTTTGGAGTTTTGATGTCCTTAGGCCTGCTCTTGGCCCTGACCTGCCTCCAGCACCTCTGTGCAACTCCTCTTTGGAGGGTGATGCCACCTGGGGACAGTGCCTGCAGTGTCGGGCTTCCAGCACCAGCTGCCCTCCAGGCCTGGGGCCCTGACCAGCAGATGTACTAACGTGACTAGGGAAGGCCCAGCAGGGCCTCAGGGGAAGGTAAACCAGTGCCAGTTGCAGTCAAGTTGACTCTGACTCATGGTGACCCCATATGTGTCAGAGTAGAACTGTGCCCCATAGGGTTTTCAGTGGCTGATTATTTGAAAGTAGATCACCAGGCCTTTCTTCCAGGGTACCTCTGGGTGAACTCCAACCTGTAACCTTTCAGTTAGCAGCCAAGTGCATTAACTGTTTGCACCACCCAGGGCCTGCTTTCAGGGGAAAGTAGGATCCTTGAACATGGGAAGACCCTGTTCTCACTCTTCCACCCAGGAGCCCAGCAGGCGCAGAATACAGGGAGGAGGGGTCATGTGCTGGACGAGGATGCCTCCCAGTCCTTCCAGCAGAAGTCAGGCTGGCTCTGACTCTGCCTTCTCCCTGTGGGGCTGGTGTCTTGTTGGCAGAGCAGGGAGCTTTCCTACCAATCATCTCAGAAGGGGGCCCCTTGGAGTTTCTCTCTGGCCTCTGACCCTTCACGTGCCCCTGGTCGGCTGAGTACGACCCACTCACCCTGACGACCCACTCACCCTGACGGCCATGTCCGGCACTCCCCACGTTCCTCTGCACCACCCAGCAGACTTTCACGGGAATTACAAAGCCAGTAACCAAAACAGTTAAAAGTCCCCGACCACCCTCGTAAGAATAAATCCCCAAGTGAGAATGGGAGATCTGACTGGCATGAGCCCAGGCGAGAACAGCTCAGCTGCAGAGGGGCCGCAGTGAGTTGCAGTAACAGCCTCAGAGACCATCCACATGTGGTACAGTCCTGAAAGTTACAGGTGTTAGTATCCGCGTATTAAAACTAGAGAAATCACAACTCGGAGAGGTTAACACTTTGCTGAAGTTCTCACAAGTGGTGAGTAAAACCCAGGTGTTTCTGGGTCACCGTGATGCTGTCTAGCTCTGGAGCTGCCCAGTCTACATAAAGAGAGGAGGGCCTCAATCCCTCCCTTTACAGCATCCTAAACTACTGTGACCAGTTCTGGCCCCTGCCCTAAAAGAGATGTGACTAAAGAGTCAGCAGCCCCCATTTCTTCTGGAAATGGGAAGATGCCTGTACAGGGATACACACTGTGGTCACAGATATTGGATGACCAGACTTAGCAGCTCCGGGGGCAGGACTCAGCGATAGCGCCAAGTGTGGAGCAGACAAGCCGTGTCTCTGGATTAGGAATACTCTTCAGCAGTCAGCCTGCCCCACCGTAGCCTGGGCGGCGTCAGGAAGGAGCGGCTCCCCCATGGTGCTGCCAAGATCCCTGCTTTAGGAAGGAGGACTGGATGAATCGGCCCTGGGATTCCAGGACCCTGGAGGAGTAGCCTCCTCCCCTGCAGAACAGCATCCAGGACCAGGTACGCTGGGCTTGTAGGCTGTGCTGCTCCTGCGTTCCCTGCTAACACCACCCCACTGCTGTTGTTTGCAGGCATCAATGTCGGCCCCGTGGTGGCTGGGGTGATCGGGGCCCGGAGGCCTCAGTACGACATCTGGGGCAACACGGTCAACGTGGCCAGCCGCATGGACAGCACCGGGGTCCAGGGCAAGATTCAGGTCAGTTCAACCAGAGATCCCTCAGGGAAAGGTACCCTTTTCACAGATGAGGAAACTGAGGCACAAGAGGTAAAGTGGCATGCCCAAGGTCATGAGGCCAGCGAGCTGCAGGGCAGAGTTGAAGCTGTGGTCCAGCTCCGAAGCAGGTGCCCTCCACTACATCTCACTGCCCGCTCGTGCCTGGGTGACTTAGTTGTATAACTTACTGAGTCTGCTGTGGGGGCAGGCACACGGCTAGAATCCTGACGGGTGTATTTTGCTGTTTGATTGGTCATGCAGTCTACGTCACTGCATCCTGGGGCTGGCCTGTGAGTGATGCGTGTGTGCTGGTGGTTGTTGGCCACAGTCCTGGGCTGGCCCAGAGGTGACCACTTGTGTGTTAGTTGGCATCAGCATGGTCTGGGGCCAGCCTGTAGGTGACCACATGTGCATTGGTGAACTGTGTATGTAACCCCTCACCCCCATGCATTCCCTGCGACCCCTGCCCACCTGCCCAGCCACCGTAGCAGGGGATGGGCTTTCTCCATAGTTTTGATTGTGCTCCCAAGGTGGGGAGGGTGGTGGACAGGTTTCAGAGAGAGCCTGGGGCCATAGCCCTGTGCCTGCTGAGGCTTGTCCCCAAGAAGGGACAAGGGCAGGAAGACCAGAATTGCACTTATCCGTGAGAGGGCATTGCTTGGTCTAAGAGAACCACTTAAAAAGTTGGATTGAGTAGAAAAGGGCCCAAGCCGCAGGCCCACCCTGGTCTGCCTGTGTGCCCGGACCAGGATCCATCTCTCCAGTCTCAAGTCCCTGGTTGACAGTACGCAAGTAAAGTTCTTCTCCAGGACCCCCAGCTGTGTAAGGCTGCAGGGGGAGAAGAGCTGGGACAGAACATCATTCCCAAACAGAGCCAAGAGCCCCCATTCCTGGACCTGAAGCTGTTTCTTCCTTGTCACCAAGTTCTCTACAATCTGTGCCAGGGCTACTTCCCTCCTCCTTCCCAGCATTCCTCACACTCCACATGCACCAGCCTCCCTGAAATGCCAAAGCTTGCTCCTCTCCATGCCCCGGTGCCTGCAGGTTCCTCTGCCAAGAACTCCCTTCTTCTTATCCCAATTCATACTGCAAGAAGCCCAACAGACAGCCCTGGTCGTAGAGACATGCCCGAGGTCCCTGCGCTTCCCTGTCCTGCAGCAACACAGCGCCTCCCATTACAGTGATGCCCCCCAAGGTCACAGGGCCTGTCCCCGCCACACCCCCGATTACACTGAGGCCGCCCGCTGTCACAGGGCCTGTCCCCGCCACACCCCCGATTACACTGAGGCCACCCGCTGTCACAGGGCCTGTCCCCGCCACACCCCCGATTGCACTGAGGCCGCCCACTGTCACAGGGCCTGTCCCCGCCACACCCCCGATCGCACTGAGGCCGCCCGCTGTCACAGGGCCTGTCCCCGCCACACCCCCGATCGCACTGAGGCCGCCCGCTGTCACAGGGCCTGTCCCCGCCACACCCCTGATTGCACTGAGGCCGCCCGCTGTCACAGGGCCTGTCCCTACCAGGTCGTCAGTGACCAGTGCAGCTGCCCCACTGTCACAGTGTCTCCCTGCCATGTCCTCGATGACCAGTGAGGTCGGCTGCTGTCACGGGGCCTGTCCCCTTTATGCCCGGTGCCTGCAGTTATGACATGCTGGCTTCTGGAGTCCCTCTCCCTGCTCCCGAACAGTCCCACATCTCCACTTGTACCCTGGGCGGCCCATCTTCCCATATCTGTGCCAGCACACCGTGTTGAAGGACAGGTGCTAGGGTGTACACCCAATTCCAGGGCCTCTGGACAGCTCGGCGGGGTGTGGGCCTGTGGCCATGGTGCCCTCTGAAAGCTCTGGGAGCTGTCTGGGAGTTTGGGAGGTACTGAGCTCTGTTCCTACCAGTAGAGGGAACTTGGGTGGGTCTCTCAGCATGTCCATGAACCTGCGACGCTGACACCACCACCCGATGGCCACTGTGGCAAATCGCCGTGCTCGGCCCTGCTGCACCCTGTCTGGAAGCTGCAGGTGTCTCAGGACTTGGGGAAAAGGTGCCCCCCTCCCCAGGTGCATGATCTCTTAGGTGTGTGACTGCAGGCTGGCCTCTGAGCACATGGGGCATGATACAGGGGGCGTTGGTTGGCAGTGAATACGCTCAGCAGGAGGGCTGGCTCACTCACCATGCAGCTGGTAACATCAAGGGGCATCTGATGACCTGGTTCCTAGCGTGAGCTTCCATTGTGCTGTGCCTTTTAGGCACTGGACCATCGACTTGGGCACAAGGTCTCAGTCCTCTTGCAGACCCTGCTCTCACATGCATGTCCTTCCGCACTGTTTGAATAAGGCCCTGCAGAAGCGCAGTGACCTGCCCAGGTCTGGGACGAGGCCCAGCTGGGCAGAGCCCACGTCTCCTGCTTGCCCATGCCATCTCCATCCACCAGGCCTTCTCTGAGCACTGACTCAGACACTCTGGTCAGCCCCTTGGATTCAGCAGTTTAAAAATAACCTGTTGCCATCAAATCAATTCCAACTCATAGCGACCCTATAGGAAGAGTAGAACTGACCCGTAGTGTTTACAAGGAACAGCTGGTGGATTTGAACTGCTGGCCTTTCAGTTAGCAGCCATGCTCTTAACCACTTTGCCACCAGGGCTCCATTTTAGCAAAAAGACAGAGCAATATCTTCCTGGCGCTTCATAAAGGGTGGACTGGCATTACCAGGAATCCCCTTGAAAGCAGAGGAGCAGGTCATTCTCCTGCTGAGGACCTAAACAGGCACTGCCACGCTGTGTCTCCTAATACTTCTGCATTCGTGTCTTTTTCTTTCTGTTTTTTCATTGTGGCAAATATATATGTAACAAAACATTGCCATTTCAACATTTTTTACAATTCAGTGGCATTAATTATGTTTATCATGTTGTTCAACCATCACCATTATCCATTTCCAAATTTTCCCTTCACCCACAACAGAAGCTCAGTGTCCCCTAAGCAGTGAAGCCCCCTTAACCCCCACCCCGACCCCTGGTAACCACTAATAAACTTTAGTCACTATACCCTTGCCTATTCTAGATATTTCACATAGGTGGGCTCATGCAGTATCTGTCCTTTCGTGACTGACTTATCTCACTCAGCATATTGCTTTCAAGGTTCATCTGTGTTATAGTGTGTTCCAGAACTTCCTTTCTCTTTATGGCCACTCTGTTAGGATGATCAGAGCCCTGCACTGTTCTGCAGCCTCCCCTGGGGCTGATCGTCCTCAAGGGGGCCTTCTCCAGCCTTGCTCCGCACAGCTCCGCTGCTCAGCTTCTGTTTCTGAACTGAGACCTGACCAGCTTGCTCCCTGCTCAGAACCTGTCCCTGCCTCCCTCCTGCCCCGTGACCTCTCCTCCACACCTTTGTGCACACGGGGCGTGTGGGCCTGCCTGGGACCTCCTACCCATGCTGCTGTCACCCAGTGGAGTCCGGGGCCCCCTAGGTTGTCCACCCCTCCCTAGTCCCAGCCCCAACATGCCTGGGACAGAGCAGGCATTGATTGCACTGACCGGCCAGCTCCCAGAGTCACCAGAGCCCGCAGTGCTCTCCAGGCTCCAGGGTGCTCGCACCGATGTCCCCTCAGCAGCCCGCATCGTGGGGGGCAGGGAGTCTCTGCTACATCCCCTGGCTCCATGCCGCCTCCTCTGCTTTCGAAGGGACTCCTGGTGTGGCCACCTGCCAGCTCACTGCTGAGCCCTGTGGCCCTTCTCTTCTCTGAGGCAGCTCTCGCTGAGGTTCTCCTCCTCTGCCTTCTCCTGGAATTCCTGACCCAGCTCCTTCCCCAGGCTTGCCACTGTCATCTCACACATGCACGTTCTTCCGCACTGTTTGAATAAGGCCCTACAGCAGAGATCTACGGTGAGGATCGCAGGCCACTTGGAGCACAGGAGCATCTGGGTCTAGAGGGACACAGAAGCCCCGTTCCTCTCCGCACGCAGGCCGGGCTCCGCAGAGTAGACCGCATGCTGGCGCCAGTGAGGTGGTGCTAGCAGCTTCTTTGTGTCTCTGGGCAGTTATTCGGATATTGTATTACCTTCTCACAAAATAAGGCAGCAGCAGTGAAATGCAAGACCTCGCCCAAATGGTAAGACTCTGTGGTTTTGTGAATGCACTGCTCTAGAGCTCAGGAGGTTGTCCAGACCTCATTGGCTTTGAACTGAAGAATTGTGGGTTCAGTTGTGAAAGGAAAGAGCAAAATCTTACTGCACTATGTTATGTAATTTTGTGCCTAAGAGGCATGAGAAATGACTTTCTTTTTTTTTTTTTGGTTTTTGGAGAAGGATGTCTCCCCTTTATAGCCTGCCCATCACTTGCTCAAGTTTCGCACATGCATTTGGGGCACAGTAAGTTCCTGTTGGAGCCCTGGTGGTGCAGTGGTTAAGAGCTCAGGCTGCTAATCAAAAGGTTGGCCGTTCGAATCTACCAGCCGCTCCTTGGAAACCCTATGGGGCAGTTCTACTCTGTCCTGTAGGGTTGCTGTGAGTTGGAATTGACTCAAGGGCAACTTTTTTGGGGGGAGCTTTTAAGTTCCTGCTGGGGAACTGAGTGTAGTTGGAGGCTCAGGCTGCTCTAGTCCCCAGGGTCCCTAGATGAAGATCTTTGCTGGTTAAAGGATCAGCAGCCTTTGGGGCCATCATCCAGGAAAGCACCCTGAAGAATCTCAGCACTACCCATTTTTTCTTAACTATTAAACTCTTTTTTTTTTTTTTGTAATATTTTACTGTGTTTTTGGTGAAAGTTTACACAGCAAATTAGGTTCCCATTTAACTATTTCTATACATACATATTGTTCAGATACATTTTTCACAATGTATCAACATTCTCATTATTTCCATTCTGGTTGTTCCGCTTCCATTAATCTAACTTCCCTGCACTGCCGCCAGCCCCCTTACTGTCTCATCTTTGCCTTAGGGTAAATGTTGGCTGTTTGGTCTCACAGATGATTTTTTTTTTATGTTTTTTTTTTTCATTTATTGTGGTAGTTTAACTGAAAGTTTGTATTTCAAGTTAGTCTCTTATACAAAAATTTATACATACATTGTTATGTGACCCTAATTACTCTCCCTATACTGTGACAGCACACTCCTCCTTTCCACCCCTGATTTCCCATGTCCATTTAACCAGCTCCTAACCCTCTCTGCCTTCTCATCTTACCTCCAGACAGAAGCTGTCCCTTTAGTCTTATGTATCTACTTGAGTTAAGCAGCACAGTCTTCATGAGTATCATTTTATGTCCCACAGTCCAGTCCAATCTTTGTATGAAGAGTTGGCCTCGGAAGTTGTTTTAGTTCTAGGCTGACATTCCGGGGGCCATGCTTTCCAGGTTCCCTCCAGTCTCAGTCAGACCATTAAGTCTAGTCTTTTTACGAGAATTTGAGTTCTGCACCCCACCTTTCTCCTGCTCCGTCAGGGACTCTCCGTTGTGTTCCCAGTCAGGGCGGTCATTGGTGGTAGCCAGGCACCATCTAGTTCTTGCGGTCTCAGACTGATGAAGTCTCTGGTTTATGTGGCCCTTTCTGTCTCTTGGGCTAATACTTTCCTTGTGTCTTTGGTGTTCTTCGTTCTCCTTTACTCCAGGTAGTTGGGACCAACTGATGTATCTTAGATGGCCACTTGCAAGCTTTTAAGACCCCAGATGCCACTCACCAAAGTAGGATGCAGAACATTTTCTTAATAAACTTTCTTATTGCCAATTGACCTAGATGTCCCTTGAAACCATGGTCCCCAGACACTTGCCCCTGCTACTCTGTCCCTCAAAGTGTTTGATTGTATTCAGGAAGCTTCTTAGCTTTGGTTTAGTCCAGCTGTGCTGACTTCCCTGTAGTGTGTGCTGTCCTTCCCTTTGCCTAAGGTAAATCTTGTCTACTATCTAGTTAGTGAATAACCTTCTTGCTCCCTCACCACCCTCGTAACCATCACAGAATGTTTTCTTCTGTGTTTAAACCTTTCCTTGAGTTCTTATAATAGTGGTCTTGTACAGTATTTGTCCTGTGACTGACTCAGTTCAGTCAGCATAATGCCCTCCAGCTTCCTCCAAGTTATGTTTCATGGCTTCATCGTTGTTCTTTTTTGTTGGGTAGTATTCCATTGTGTGGATATACCATAATTTGTTTATCCATTCATCTGTTGATGGGCACCTAGGTTGTTTCCACCTTTTTGCTATTGTGAAGAGTGATGCAATGAACATGGGTGTGCATATATCTATTCGTGTGACGGATCTTATTTCTCTAGGGTGTATTCCAAGGAGCGGGATTGCCGGATACTATGGTACGTCTATTTCTAGCTTTTTAAGGAAGCACAAAATTGATTCCCAAAGTGGCTGTACCATTTTACATTCCCACCAACAATGTATAAGTGTTCCCGTCTCTCCACAACCTCTCCAGCAGTTATTATTTTGTGTTTTGGGGATTAATGCTAGCCTTGTTGGGGTGAGATGGTATCTCATTGTAGTTTTGATTTGCATTCCTGTAATTGCTGATCGTGAGTGTTTCTTTATGTGTCTGTTAGCTGCCTAAATGTCTTCTTTGGTGAAGTGCCTGTTCATATCCTTTGCCCGTTTTTTAATTGGGTTCTTTTGGTTGTTGAGGTATTGCAGTATCTTGTAGATTTTAGAGATTAGATGCTGATCAGATTTGTCAGATTTTCCCAGTCTGTAGGTTGTCTTTTGACTCTTTTGTGGAGTCTTTTGATGAGCATAAGTGTTTGATTTTTAGGAGCTCCCAGTTATCTAGTCTCTCTTCTGGTGCTTGTGCATTGTTACTTATGGTTCGTATTCTGCTTATGCCATGTATTAGGCCTCCTAAAGTTGTTCCTATTTTTTCTTCCATGATCTTTATCATTTTTGATTTCGTATTTAGGTCTTTGATCCATTTTGAGTTAGTTTTTGTGCGTGGTGTGAGGTATGGGTCTTGTTTCAGTTTTTTGCAGATGGATATCCAGTTATGCTGGCACCATTTGTTAAAGAGACTGTCTTTTCCTCAGTTAATGGACTTTGGGCATTTGTCAAATTATCAGCTGCTCATAGGTAGATGAATTTATGTCTGGATTCTCAATTCTATTACATTGGTCTATGTATCTGTTGTTGTACCAGTACCAGGCTGCTTTGACGACTTTGGCAGTGTAATAGGTTCTAAAATCAGGTAGTGTGAGGCCTCCTACTTTGTTCTTCTTGAGTAATGCTTTACTTATTTACCACCTCTTCCCTTTCCATATGAAGTTGGTGATTTGTTTCTCCATCTTATTAAAAAATGCTGGTGGAATTTGGGTTGGGATTGCCTTGTATCTGTAGATCACTTTCGGTAGAATTGAATTTTCACAATGTTGAGTCTACCTATCCATGAGCAAGGTATGTTTTTCCACTTATGCAGGTCTCTTTTGTTTTTTTGCAGTAGTGTCTTGTAGTTTTCATTGTATAGGTCTTTTATGTCTCTGGTTAGATTTATTCCTAAGTATTTTATCTTCTTGGGGGCTATTGTAAATGGTATTGATTTGGTGATTTCCTCTTCGAAGTTCTCTTTGTTGGTGTGAAGGAATCCAACTGATTTTTGTATGTTTATCTTGTATCCTGAAACTTTGCTGAAATCTTCTATTAGTTCCATTAATTTTCTTGTGAATTCTTTGGGGTTTTCTATGTATAAGATCATATCATCTTCAAATAGAGATACTTTCACTTCTTCCCTACCGATTTGGATGCCCTTTATTTCTTTTTCTAGCCTAATTGGTCTGGCTAGGACCTCCAGCACAATGTTGAATAAGAGTAGTGATAAAGGGCATCCTTGTCTGGTTCCCGTTCTCAAGGGGAATGCTTTCAGAGTCTCTCCATTTACGATGATGTTGGCTGTTGGCTTTGTATAAATGCCCTTAATTATGTTGAGTAATTTCCCTTCTATTCCTATTTTGTTGAGTTTTTCTCATGAATGGGTGTTGGACTTTGCCAAATGCCTTTTCTGCAGCGATTGATAAGATCGTGTGGTTCTTATCTTTAGTTTTATTAATGTGATGGATTACTTTGATTGTTTTTCTATTTTTGAACCATCCCTGCATACCTGGTATAAATCCCACTTGATCATGGTGAATTATTTTCTTTATATGTTGCTGAATTCTATTGGCTACAATGTTGTTGAGGGTTTTTGTGTCAATGTTCATGAGGGATATTGGTCTGTAATTTTCTTTTTTTGTGGTATCTTTACCTTATTTGGTATCAGGGTTATGCTGGCTTCATAGAATGTGTTTGGGAGTATTCTATCATTTTCTGTGCTCTGAAATACCTTTAGTAGTAATGGTGTTAACTCTTGTCTGAAAGTTTGGTAGAATTCTCCAGTGAAGCTGTCCAGGCCAGGGCTTTCTTTTGTTGGGACTTTTAAAATTACCTTTTCAGTCTTTTCTTTTGTTGTTGGTTTATTTAGTTGTTCTACCTCTGTTTGTGTTAGTTTAGGTAGGTAGTGAGTTTCTAGAAATTAGTCTATTTCCTCTAGGTTTTCAAATTTGTTTAGAGTACAGTTTTTCATAGTATTCTGTTATGATTCTTTTAATTTCAGTCAGGTTTGTTGTGATATCACCCATCTCATTTCTTATATGGGTTATTTGCTTCCTCTCCCTGTTTTTCTTTTGTCAGTTTGGCCAATGGTTTAGCAATTTTGTTGATCTTGTCAGGGAACCAGCTTTTGATCTTGTTAACTCTTCTAATTGTTTTTCTATTCTCTATTTCATTTAATTCTGTTCTGATTCTTATTATTTCTTTTCTTCTGGCACCTGAGGGCTTCTTTTGCTGCTCTCTCTCTGCTTGTTCCAGATGTAGGGTTAATGTTTTGATTTTGGCCCTTCTTTTTCGATGTGTGCATTTATTGCTATAAACTGACCTCTGAGCACTGCTTTTGCTGTGTCACAAAGGTTCTGGTAGGTTGTATTTTCGTTGTTGTTTGAGTCTATGAATTTCTTTATCCCATCCTTAGTTTCTTCTATAACCCAGCAATGTTTTAGCAAGGTGTTGTTCAGTTTCCATGTGCTTGATTTTTTTCCCTTGCTTTTTCTGTTGTTGATTTCTACTTTTATAGCATTATGATCAGAAAAGATGCTTTGTAATATTTTGATACTTTGGATTCCGTTAAGGCTTGCTTTATGGTCTAATATGTGGTCTATTCTGGAGGCTGTTCCATGTGTGTTGGAAAAGAAAGTATACTTGGCTGCTGTTGTGTGGAGTGTTTGGTATATGTCTGTGAGATCAAGTTGGTTGATTGTAGCATTTAGCTCTTCTGTG
>NW_004444091.1:4823947-4857684 GCF_000243295.1 Trichechus manatus latirostris
CAGCGTTTTAGCTTTGATTTATTTTTGTGACTTCCCTATCTGGGTTGATATCTGGTTGCTCTGTCCTGTATTCTAGGCTTGGGTTGTTATCTGATGTTACTGATCTTCTAACCGGAGGACTCCTTTTAGTATTTCTTGTAATTTTGGTTTGGTTTTTGCAAATTCCCTAAACTTCTGTTTTTCTGGAATTGCCCTAATTTTGCCATCATATTTGAGAGACAGTTTTTCTAGGCATATAATTCTTGGCTTACAGTTTTCTTTCCTTCAAGCTTTATATATGTCATCCCGTTGTCTTCTTGCGTGCATCGTTTCTGCTGAGTAGTCCAAACTTATTCTTATTGACCCCCCCTTTGTAGATGACTTTTTGTTTATCCCTAGATGCTCTTAAAATTCTCTCTTTATCTTTGGTTTTGGCAAGTTTGTTTATAATATGTCTTGGTGACTTTCTTTTGGGATCTACCTTATGTGGGGTTCGATGAGCATCTTGGATAGATACCTTCTCATCTTTCAAGATCTCATAGAAGTTTTCTGCCAACAAACCTTCAACAATTCTCTCTGTATTTTCTGTTATCTCCTCTAGTTCTGGTACTCCAGTCTCTCGTAGATTATTCCTCTTGGTAGAATCGCACATAATTCTTGGTGTTTCTTCATTTTTTTAAGTCCTTTTATCTGATTTTTCCTCAAATAAGTTGGTGTCAAGTGCTTTATCTTCAATCTCACTAATTCTGACTTCCATTGCCTCAGTTCTGCTCCTATGACTTTCCATTGAGTTGTCTAATTCTGAAATTTTATTGTTAATCTTCTGGATTTCTTATTGTTGTCTCTCTATGGATTCTTGCAGCCTGTTAAATTTGTCCTTATGCTCTTCTCTAATCTTCTTAAGTTCCTCTATTGCATGTTCTGTGTTTTGTTTAATGTCCTTCCTAATCTCTTGAAGAGTTCTGTATATTAATATTGTGAATTCTGCCTCTGGTAATTCCAAGAAATTTTCTTACTCCAGAAAATTTCTAGATTCTTTATTTTGGGAGCTTGCTGAAGCCATCATGGTCTGCCTTTTTTTGTGATTTGATATTGACTGTTGTCTCCAAGCCATCAATAAGTTATTATATTTATTTACTTTATGTTTGCTTACTGTGTCCTAGCTCCTTGTTTTGTTTTGTTTAGATATGCCCAAATAAGCTGCTCATGTATGGGCTAGCCCAGTTACCAGCACCCCTGAAGCTCCAATGTCCTGCCTTCAGGTGGCGAGACCAGTCACTAAGTATGTGAGCCCAGGAGTCCACCCACTCCTCCTGTATGGATTCAGCTCAGGTGTCCAGGTAGTCGGCCAACAAGTGTGTGGTGCAGGCTCTCACCTACAGTTGTACACAGGCATGGATGATTGGTGTAGGCACAGGTATCCAGCTGTAGCCAGGGGACACAGGCTGAGCAAGGCAAGGGCCTGACGGCCACCCCTAAGTGTCCAGGAGGAAAGCGTGTCCCTGTTCCTTAGAGCATGTAGCTGGGTGGGTTTTGCAGCTGGACTATGAGCACCCAGTGCTGCTGGCTGTAAGGACTGGAGGGCACCTTTTATTCTTGGGCCCCTGTTGCAGGTAGCTCGGTGGCGTGGGTGGAGCCACCCATCCTCAGGCCCCTGATGTGGGTAGGTGAAGACCTTGCTTAATGGGCAGAGCAGTGTCAAATGTCGCAAACCTGCCACTTCATAGCTGAAACACTTGAAGTTAGACTTCAGTTGTATACCCTGTTGTACTGCAGTAATGAAGGCCTACGCTGTTGAGATGGGCCCACACAAGTCCATGCAGGGGGAAAGGCACTCAGAGTCTGTGGATCCCTTATGCTTGTGCCTAGGCAAGGGAGCTGTGCCTACCCTGCATTCCTGGCTTAGGGGAACCAGATTATTTTTTTCCCCTGTTCATTTGTTTATTCTCCAAGGCCAGGAGAGTGGCTCAGGGCATGTGACGGGTCCTACTTCCAGCCCAGGGGACCTAGCAATTGCTGAAGCTGGTCCCAGACCCAGTGTAGAGCAGGGAGCGCGGAGGTAAATGGGAGAGAGGTTTTTCCCTAAGTGGGGTGTTTTTGATCTGCGCGGTCGGCCAGACACAAGTACTTATCTTTTGCCAGTCGAAGGCAGCTTCTCACTGGTTCTGGATGGCCGAGTAGACTCTCTGCCACTGGGTCTTCCCTGGTGTGGAAAACGCCTCCCGAGCACCGCTGCTTGCCTGCCTCACTGCTGACTCCTGAGCTGATTTGGCCTGAAGGGCTCAGGCTCTTGCCAGGTCAGGTCTGGCAACTCTTCACTGCTTCCGAACCATCTCTCCCTCCCCGAGCCACTCAGTCCAATTCGTCAACTTCACCTTTGATGTTCAGGGCTCCTAGATTGTCATATGTAATTGATTCACTTGTTTTTTCAGGTCTTTGTTATAATAGGGACCACCAGAAGCATCTGACTGCTCTGCCATCTTGGCCCCACCTCCATATAGATGATATTTTAAAAGAGCACAATACTCATGGGTGATATTGTTTATTTTATGAGCCAATCTGTTGTTTATCTGTAAGGTGACTTCCAGATGTGGTTTCAGTATAAAGTTTGAAGGGTGTACCTCAGGGCAATAGTCTTGGGGGTTCCTTTCATCTCTGCCAGTCCAGTAAGTCTGACATTTTTTAAGAATTTGAGTTTTGTTCTACATTTTTCTCCCATTCTGTCCAGGACCATCTATTGTGTCCTTTGTCAGAATGGTCAGTAGTGGCAACCAGGCACCATCTAGTTCTGGTCTCAAGATAGATGAGGCTTGGATTCATGTAGGCTTTTAGTCTATAGACTAATTTCTTCATTGAGTCTTTGTTTTCCTTCTCTTTTGCTCCAGGCAAGTAGACACCAATAATTGTATCTAAGATGGCCACTCACAAGCTTTTATGACCCCAGATGCTACTCACTAAACCAGGATGTAGAACATAAAATTTATAAACTATGTTATGCCAAATGATTGAGCTGTCCCACAAGACTATGGTCCTAAGCCTACAAATCCAGTAAACAAATCTCATGAGGCGTTTGGTTATGTCTAGGAACTATCTGTAACTGTGCCCCCATGTGCTTTATTATATACATATGAATATATATGTAACACATACAAACTTGTATATACATATGCCTAGAGATACAACTATGCATGCATCTGTATATACACACATATACCTTCCTAACCACATATATGCATATATATCTACTTATATAATCACACCCGTATTTTTTGGTTATTACTGATGTTATTGCAAAATTGTGTATGTTATAGCATTTACCAAAAAGTTCCTTATTCTTGTGTACCTTTTAGTGTCATCATTTATCTTGATCAGGTTATGCATACTTCACCCACATTCAATATTTCCTTTCCCATCACCAAAAATAACAAGTGTCTGCTATCTAGAGAGTGATTCTTCCTTCCCTCTCCCATCCCTGATAACCACAAACTAACGTTTTCTGTATGTGTACCTATTCTTGTCTTCTTATAAAAGTATGATCATACAATATTTGTCCTTTTGTGATTGACTTATTTCACTCAACATAATGTCCTCCAGATTCATCCACTTTATATTTTGAGAACTCATCATTACTCTTTATAGCTGCAGAGTATTCCATTTTTGTATGTACCACATTTTGTTGTCCGTTCATTCGTTGATGGGCACTTAGGTTGTTTCCATCTTTCCTTTTCCTAAATTTTATTTATTTTGTTGTTGAGAATATACACAGCAAAACATGCAACAATTCAACAGTTTCTACATGTACAATTTAATGACATTGATTACATTCTTCATGTTGTGCAAGCATTCTCATCCTCTGAGTTGTTCCTCCCTCATTAACATAAACTCACTGTCCCCTGATCTTTCGAGTTGCTGTTGTCAATTTGATCCCATATAGATAGTTCTTAAAAGAGCATAATGCTGGAGAGAGATTCAATATGGCAGCCTAGTCAGATGCACCACGACATCCCTCTACAGCAAAGACCTAAGAAACAAAGTGAAACAGTTACAGCTGACAACCCTGGAACCCCTAGCATCAAATGAAAGGATATAGAATTAGAAAAAGAAACTGAACGACAACAGCGAACAGGGAGAGATACAGAGTAGAGGTGCCCTGCCAGATAGCCTGGCACAGCAGGGCCATTTTGAGACAAAGCCAGAAGTGACCCTGGGTGAGGATCACAGGAAAACAACATCACAGAATTCCCAATAGGAGACAGAGAAACTGTCGACGTACCGAGAGTGAAGCAAAATGTGCAGAACATGAACTGGAGCTAAAGAGGAAAAGTACAGAAAGTAGGATGAGAGCTTCAGAGATCCCAGTGTACACAGAGCAGGAAGGGAGCAAGGACCCAGAGACAGGGCAACTCTCCAGCGGTGGTACCTGACCAGTAGGGCAGGTGGCAAGCACAGAGCAAGAGACGACCCCTCATTTTTTTTCCTCTCTCTTCCTCCCTCCGTGGCCATCTGCCCTGCCCCTCCCCCACTGGATAGAGCAGCTGTGTGATCCCCAGCTGCCTGCCCTTCCTCCACCAGAGAGGGTGCCTGCACAAACCCCAGCCGCCTGCCCCACCCCTCCCCCACCCAGGAGACTGCCTGTATGACCCCTGGCCAACTTCCCCACCCCTTTCCTATCAGAGAGAGCACCTGCATGCCCCAGGTTGTCCTCTGCATTCCCCTCGAAGGATGGAGTGCCTCAGTGCCCCCTGGATGCCCGCCTTGCTCCTTTCCTGTCACCCACTCACCTGGTGAGTGACTGTGAGCATTCCTGTACTGCCAGTTAGCACCCACCCAGTACGCCCTTAGCTGTCTCGCATGTACAGTGAATAGTGACGAGGAGTCAACCTGTCTGCCATTCCCCCATCCAACTGGCAGCAGGAAGTGAATGCCCCTGTGCTGCCAGATGTGCTATCACCAAAGCATGCCTGACCTGCCCACAGTGATAAACAAAACAAAAATATCATAAATAAATAAAAAACCTTAATGCCTCACACAGCAGACAATATCAAATCATATAAAGAAACCAGACAAGAACTCTCAACCAGATAACCAAAATAAAACCAAAAAAAACCAAACCTGTTGCTGATGAGTTGATTCCAACTCACAGCGACCCTATAGGACAGGATGGAACTGCCCTATAGGGTTTACAAGGAGTGGCTGGGGGATTTGAACTGCCAACCTTTCGGTTAGCAGCTGAGCTCTTAACCACTGTGCCACCAGGACTCCAACCAAAATAAAGGGGCAGAAAATCTTTCTGAGGAATAAAAGGTAATGGAAATACCTGATAGGGAATTCAAGTGGCTTATATATAGGGTCCTCACGGAGATCAAAGAAACACAGACAAAACCCTATAGAATTCAGGACAACAATATAAGAACAAAATGGTAAATTAGACTATAGAAACTCATACAAAAACAGCAACTAGAAATCCAGAAGATTAACAATAAAATATCAGAAATAGATAACTTGATGGAAGGGCATAGTAGTAGAACTGAAACAATGGAAGAAAGAGTTAGCGAAACAGAGGACAAATCCCTTGATACCAATTTGTTTGAGGAAGAATCAGAAAAAAGAATGGCAAAAAATAGAGAAAGCCTAAGAGTTATGTGGGACATTATGAAGAGGAATAATTTACATGTGATGGGAATCTCAGAACAGGAGGAGACAAAAAAAGAAAAAAAAAGGGAGAATTTTTGATGATTTGTTGGAAGAAAACTTCCCCAGTATCATGAAAGATGAGAAGATTTCCATCCAAGAAGCTCAAAAAACCCCATACAGGATAGACCCAAAAAGAAAGTCATCAAGACATATCATAATCAAACTTTCAAAGTCCAAAGATAAAGAATTCTGAGAGCAGCTCAGGAAAAACAAAATATCACCTACAAAGGGACTCCAATAAGACTAAGCTCTGATTACTCAGCATGCAGGTAAGAAGGCAATGGGATGACATAGATAAAACCCTGAAAGAAAAGAATTGCCAACTAAGAATCGTATACCCAGCAAAATTGTCTCTCAAATATAATGGCAAAATTAGTAAATCATCAGAGAAACAGAAATTAAGGGAATTTGTAAAAACCAGACCATCCTTACAAGAAATATTAAAGGGAGTCCTTCAGATAGAGAGCCAATGACAGCGGACAACAACCTGAGAGCAAGCCACATCAAGATACCAACCCAGACAGAGAAATCTCAAAAGTAGAATAAAGCTTAAGAAATGAAAACAGGGAACCAGAGATGTCAATCTGAAATCAACAACCACTTCAAAACGAAAATGGGGAACAAATGGTGTAGTTACAGAACTTCCATATGGAGAGGAGGTCAAAGTGATATATAAACATAACAGACTGTTTTAAACATAGAATGATAAAGGTAAACCTCACAGTAACCACAAAGAAAATTAACAAACCTACCCATCAAAATAAAGAAGAAAATCAAAAAGACCCAGAAAACACAAAATTGACAAAAATGAAGAAAATGAAAAGACAATCCATGAACAAAAAGAACTCAGCACGGAAAATTGAGCAGAACAAAGAAACTGTCAACACTACAAAAAAAAGCCTAACGAAAGGACAGCAGTAAGTTCATATCTATCAATAATCACACTGAATGTAAACAGGTTAAATACACAAGTCAAGAGACAGAATGGCAGAATGAGTACAAAAACATAACCTGTCAATATATTGCCTACAAGAAATGCACCTTAGTCACAAAGACAGAAAGAGATTAAAAATCAAAGGATGGGAAAAAATGTATCAAGGAAACAGTAACCAAAAAAGAGCACAGGTGGCAATATTAATCTCTGATAAAATAGAATTTAAATCAAACTCCATTGTAAGAGACAAGGAAGGACATTATATAATGATTAAGGAATCAATCCATCAAGAGAACATAACCATAATAAATACCTATGCACCCATTGACAAAGCTCCAAAATACATAAAACAAACCCTAACCTAATTGAAAAGATAAATAGTTCTACAATGATAGTAGAAGACTTTAACACAGCACTTTCGACAGTGGACAGAACAACTGCAAAGAAACGCAACAAAGATACGGAAGATTTAAATAACACAGTCAACCAACTTGACCTCATAGACATATACAGAGCACCCCACCCAACAGCAGCGCAGTACACATTCTTCTCCAGCACGCGTGGATCATTCTCTAGAATACACCATATCCTATAGGCCACAAAGCAAACCTCAGTAAATTCAAAAATATCAGAGTAATACAAAGCATCTTCTCAAATCACAGTGCTATAAAATTAGAAATCAAGAACAGAAAGAACAAGGAAAAAATCAAATACTTGGAAACTGAACAATGCCATCTTAAGAACCACTAGGTAATAAAAAAAATTAAAAATGAAATTAAAAAACGAGAATAAAAATACAACATACTGAAACCTTTGGAACACAGGAAAAGCAGTGCTCAGAGGCTAATTTACAGCAATAAATGTACACATCAAAAAAGAAGAAAGGGCCAAAATCAAAACTTTAACCCTACAACTTGAACAAATTAGGAAAAAAGCATCAAAAGAAGCCCACAGCCACCAGAAGAAAGGAAATAATAAATATTAGAGTAGAAATAAATGAAACAGAAAACAGAAAAACAGTTGAAACAACAAGACTAGAGCCTGGTTCTTTGAAAGAATCAAAAATATTCTCCCAGTCAGTGGTGTTTCCATCTTTTTGCTTTTGTGAATAAGGCTGCAATGAACATAGGTGTGCATATGTCTATTTGTGTGCCTGATATTAGATCTCTAGGGTATAGACCTAGGAGTGAGATTGCTGGATCATAAGGTATTTCTATTTCTAGATTTTTGAGGAAAGTCCATACCATTCTCCATTGCAGTTGTACCATTTTACAATCCCACCAGCAGTGGATAAAAGTTCCAGTCTTCCCACAACCTCGCCAGCATTTTTTTTTTTTTTTTTTTTTGTTATCAGTGCCGTTTTTTTCAGGGGTGAGATGGGATCTCATTGTAGTTTTGATTTTCATCTCTGCAATAGTTCTAATCCACCAGCTGCTCCTTGGAAACCCAATGGTTTCTGTCCTATAGGGTCACTATGAGTCGGAATCAACTTGACAGCAACAGGTTTGGTTGGTTTGGAATGGCTCATGATTGGGAGCATCTTTTCTTGTGTTCAATTACCACTTGAATGTCCTCTTCGGTGAAGTGTCTGTTTAGGTCCTTTGCCCATTTTGTGATTGGATTTTTTGTCTTTTAGTTTTTGAGTTGTTGAAGTTTTACTGTATATTTTAGAGCGTAAACTCTTATCAGCTATGTTGTTCCCAAAGATTTTTTCCCAGTCTGTCTAAGTTTCTTTGTACTCTTTTGATTAAGTCTTTTGTGAGCATATATATTTAATATTTAGGAGGTCCCAGTTATCTAATTTGTTTTATGTTGTTTGTGCATTTAGAGTTGTGTTTGATAATCTTTTTCTAAAAAAAAATTAGGTTTCATAGTTTTGTCCATATGTTATCTTCCAGAACTTTTTAGTTTTTGCTTTAACATTTAGATCTTAGATCGATTTTGAGGTAATTTTTGTATATCGTGTGAAGTATGGATCCTGTTTCATTTTTCCCAAAGTGGATATCCAGTTTAGCCAGCACCATTTATGAAAGAGACTGTTTCTGACCCATTGAATGGACTTTGACCCCTTATCGAAAATCAGCTTTACTTCTGGGTTCTCAATTCTATTCCATGGTTTATGTGTCTGTCATTGAACCATTACCAGGCTGTTTTGATTATTGTGCCTGTATAGTATGTTTTGGGATTGGGAAGTATGAAGCCTCCTACTTTGTTCTTCTTCAGTATTGCTGTGGCTATTAGGGGCCTCTTCTTTTTCCATATGAAGTTGGTGATTTGTTTTTCCATTTCAGTAAAGAATGTTGTTGGAATTTGATTGGAATTGCATTATGTCTATAGATTGCTTTGGATAGCATTGACATTTACACAGTGTTAAGTCTTCTAATCCAGGAGCATGAAATGTTCTTCCATTTGTGTGGGTCTCTTAGTTTCTTGCAGTGGTGTTTTATAGTTTTCATTGTATAGGTCTTTTACATCCCTGGTTATGTTTATTCCTAAGTGTTTTAGCCTTTTGGGGGCTATTGTAAATGGTATTGTTTCCCTGATTTTCTTTTCAGAGTTCTCTTTGTTAGTGTAAAGGAACTCAACTGATTTTTTGTGTTGATCTTGTACCCTGCTGCTTTGCTGAATCCTTCTATGAGATTCAGCAGCTTTCTTGTGGAATCTCTGGTATTTTCTATGTATAGAATCACATCATCTGCGAATAGAGTTTTACTTCTTCCTTTCCAATTTGAATATCTTTTATTCCCCTTTCTTCTCTTATTGCTCTGGCTAGGACTTCCAGTACAATATTAAAAACAGCAGTTATAATGGGCATCCTTGTCTTGTTCCTGTTCTCAAGGGGAAGGCTCTCAGTTTTTCTTCATTGAGAATAATGTTGGTTGTTGGTTTTGCGTATATGCCCTTAATTATGTTGAGGAACTTCCCTTCTATTCCTATTTTGCTGAGAGTTTTTATCAGGAAAGGGTGTTGCATTTTATCAGATGCCTTTTCTGCATCAGTTGAGAGGATCGTGTGATTCTTTTTCTTCATTTTGTTTATATGGTGAATTGCATTGATTGATTTTCTAATGTCAAACCACCCTTGCATTCCTGGTATGAATTCCACCTGATCATTATGTATAATTTGTTTAATGTTTCGTTGAATTCTGTTCGCTAGAATTTTGTTGACAATTTTGACAATATAGACATGAATCTATATTCGTGAGGGATATTAGTCCATAATTTTCTTTTTTGTGTGTGATGGCTTTACCTGGCTATGTTATGAGGGTGATACTGGCTTCCTAGAATGGGCTTGAGGTGTTCCTTCCTTTTCTGTGTTATGGAAAAGTTTGAGTAGAATTGGTATCAACTCTTCTCTGAATGTTTTTAAAATTCCCCAGTGAAACCATCTGGGCCAGGGCTTTTTTTTGGATGGGATTTTTTTTTAATGACATCTTCAATCTCCTCTTTCATTATGGGTCTGTTTAAGTTTCCTACCTCTATTTAGTTAGTTTATGTAGGTAGTGTGTTTCTAGAAATTTGTCCATTTCTTCTAGGGTTTCGAATTTTTGGAGTACAGTTTTTCACAGTTTTCTGTTATAATCCTCTTTATCTTAGTTGAATCTGTTGTAATGTCTCCAATTTAATTTATTTTGGGTTGCATCTTCTCTCTTTTTTTTTTTTTTTTTGTTAGTTTGGACAGTGTTTTGTCGGTTTTATTGATCCCATCAAAGGAACAGCTTCTAGTCTTGTTGATCCTTCTATTCTTTTTCCACTTTCTATTTCATTTATTTCTGCTCTGATCTTTATTACTTCCTTTCTTCTGGTAGATTTGATCTTCTCTTGCTCTTCCGTTTCTGTTTGTTCAAACTGTCAGGTTAAGTTATTGAATTTTGGACCTTTCTTCTTTTTTAGTATATGTTTATAGCTATAAATTTCCCTCTGAGCACTGCTTTTGCTGCATCCCAAAGGTTTTGGTATGTTGTGTTTTCATTCTCATTTGATTCTAAGTGTTTTTTTTTTTTATTTCACTTCTGATTTCTTTTATAGCTCAATAGTTTGTTTTGTAATCTGGTATTAATTTCCATTTATTTAATTTATTTTCCTTATTTTTCCTGTTATCGACTTCTAGTTTCACACTGTTATGGTGAGAGAAGATACTTTGTGTAATTTCATTCTTTCTCAATTTATTGATGCTTGCTTTGTGGGCTAAAATATGGTCTATCCTGGAGAATGTTCCATGTATGTTGGATAAGAATGTGTATTATGCTGCTGTTGGGTAGTGTGTTCTATATATGTCTCTGAGGCCCAGTGGTTAATAGTGTTATGTAGATCTTCTGTATCTTTATCGGTTTTCTTTTTATTGTTCTGTCCATCGTTAAAAGTAGTGTGTTAAAATCTCCTACTATTATTTTAAATCTGTCTGTTTCTCTTTTCAATTCTGTTAGTTTATTTTATAAAATTTGAGGCTGTGGCATTGTATGCATAAATATTAATAATTGTTATATCTTCTTGATGAATTGATCCTTTAATCATTATATAATGTTCTTCTTTGTCTCTTATGCATTTTGACTTAAGGTTTATTTTGTCAGATATTAATACTGCAACTCCTTCTCTCTTTTGGTTACTGTTTGCTTGATATATTTTTTTCCATCCTTTGATTTTTAATGTATTTATGTCTTTGTGTCTAAGGTGTGTCTCTTGTAGACAACGTATTGATGAGTCATGTTTTTGTATGCATTCTGCCACTCTACCTCTTGACTGATGCATTTAATCCATTTAAATTCAGCGTGATTATCGATAGGTAAGAATTTACTGCTGCCATTTTTATACTTTTTTTGTGAGAGGGCGTGGTGTTAACGGTTTCTTTGTTCCGCTTAATTTTCTGTGCTGAGTTCTTTTGTATGTGGATTTTCTTTTCCTTTCATTTGTTATGGTCATTTTTATATTTACTGAGTTTTTTAATTTTCTTCTTTATTTTTGTGAGTAGATTTATTAATTTTATTTGTGGTTACCCTAAAGTTTACATTTATCATCCTAGATTTAAAAGTCTTATATCTTGAAATCACCTTGATTTCCTTTCCATATAGAAGTTCTATAAGTACACCATTCATTCCCCCTTTTGCTTTGAAGGTGTCATCATTTACAACTTAATATCTCTGGTTCCCTGTGATCAATTTTGTAGCTTTATTTTTCTTTGGTGAACTCTTTTTCAGGCTTTATATCTAGGCGATGTTGTCGTGTGTCTTCACCTCAGGTTGTTGTCTGATGTCATTGGTTTTCTATCCAAAGGACTCCCTTTAATATTTCTTGTAGGGCTGGTCTGGTGGTTACAAATTCCCTTAATTTCTTCTTATCTGCAAATGTCCTAGTTTTTCCCTCATTTTTGAAAGACAATTTTGCTGGATGTATGATTATCAGTTGTCAGTTCTTTTCGTTCAGGGCTTTGTATATGTCATCCCATTTCCTTCTTGCTTGCATGGTTTCTGACAGGAAATCAGGGTTCAGTCTTATTGAGGCTCCTTGTAAGTGATATTTTGCTTTTCACGAGCTGCTGTCAAAATTATTTCTTTGCCTTTGGTTCTGGAAATTTTGATTATGTTATGTCTTGGTGAATTTATTTTTGGTTCTATCCTGTGTGGGGTTCATTGAGTTTCTTGGATGTAAATCTTCTCATCTTTCATTATATTTGGGAAGTTTTCTGCCATGACATCTTTAAAAATTCTCTCTGTATTCTTTTTCCTCTATCCCCCTTCTGGGATTCCTAATATGCATATACTACTCCTCTTGACGGTGTCCTGCATAACCCTTAGGCTTTCTTCTTTTTTCTTCAGTCTTTTTTCTGATGATTGCTCAAACAAATTAGTATGAAGGGATTTGTCCTCTATTTTTCTGATTCTTCCATTGTTCCAATTCTACTTCTGTGTCCTTCCATTGAATTATCTATTTCTAATATTTTATTGTTAATCTTCTGAATTTCTAGTTGTTATTTTTTATGGTTTCTATTTCTCTGTTGAGTTTGTCATTTTGTTCTTGTATTATTTTCCTGAATTATTCTAGGTTTTTGTTTGTGTTTTCCTTGATCTCTTTGAGGACCCTATATTAGTCTTTTGAATTCCTTGTCAGGTAGTTCTATTACAAGCTCTTCCTGAGAAAGTTTTCCATCCCTTTGTTTTGCTTGTTTGCTTGAGCTTCTTATCCTGTTTCTTCATAGGATTTGTATTTAACTGCTGTCTTCAAAGCATTAAGGTTCTATTTTATTTGTTTATACATTTCTTTATTTAACTATGTTTGTCTTTTTTGTATTGTTTTGCTTTTGCTTCAGTGTATCTGGAGCTTAGCTTTTTTCCTTTCTCTTTAAATTGTCTGCCTTCTTTTGTATTTGTATTTGTTTTAATTGATCGTGCTTTGTAGTATTAGTCTATGTATGACTATGATGCTGCTGGTTGGTTGGGAGTAATTTTCTCTCACCGGTGGGTATGATGATTGCATTCACACAGGAATCCTCTGTTGCTGGGTGCACATGTCCTCCCTTGTATGATTTCATGGAGGTGTGCAAGCAGGACCCCTCCCAGTTGTGGGGCTCTAGGTGTTAGGT
Organism: Trichechus manatus latirostris; assembly: GCF_000243295.1. NCBI lineage: Eukaryota > Metazoa > Chordata > Mammalia > Sirenia > Trichechidae > Trichechus > Trichechus manatus. The sequence goes on from NW_004444091.1 coordinate 4,837,131, forward strand.
GATCAGGACCTCTCCACAGCTCTTCTGGGGCTGTATGGTCCTTCCACATTGGCATGTGCTGTTAGCATGGCCTCTGGAGAGCAAGATGAGTCATCTTTGCAGATGCAGAGATGCAGTACCACTCTAATGGGTGAGACAGGTCATCTGTTTAGTTATGGATTGGTGTCCTAGTGAGAGGGGGAAGGTAGAGGGCCTTTGCATATGCTCAGATAGCCTGAGGGAATAGGTAGAGCATGGGAGGGGTACCTGTTGGGCAGGTCACCAGGGGCACCTCGCCTCGCCTCACCTTGCAGGCTGGGTGGGGTGCACAGTGTGCTTGGGAAGGGCAGGACAGCAGTGAGTGGGGAGAGCTACCTGAGTGTCTTGCCTTGCAGGCCAGGTGGGGCATATGGTGGACTCAGCCCAGTAAGAGGTGTGGTAGGCAGTTCTCTGGGGTTCCTCATTGCACACACAGGTCAAGTGAGTGGAGCATAGGCATCTCCAGGGCTCCTTTCCATACGGCCAGGTGGCAGGAGCTGTGGGTATGTCTCTGGGACTCCTCTCCACATGGGCCAGATGGGGGAGGAGGGGTGAGCATGTCAAGCATTGGGTGAGTCACTGAAGGTGCATCACCAAACAGGCTATAGAGGCGGGGTGGTTGGGGGGAGGCTGCTTAAATCGAAGGGGAAGGGGAATCGGCATGAGGCTGGTCACAGGGGAAACTTTTGATTATTACTCTGCTGTTTCGCTATTCAATGGATGTCTCCCACCCAAATGGACATGCACCATTGCTGATGGGAAGTCCTATCACCAGTTTTGATGTCCTCCTTTTCTCTGCGCCTGCCAGGGACTAGGAAGCTCCCACCCACCTTCCTTCACTCTTCCTTGTCCCTCTACAGAATCACACTCCCTGTCTTATCAGTCCCCTGTCCTGAGACTCCAATGACTTGATCTGTGCCACTTTGCTCCAGTGGCACTTCCCTGTGTTTCCTTGCCTTCAAAGCTATGGGACTCCCTCGTGTCTCCTTCTTGGAGACCCAGCACATGACCTGACTACCTTGTTTCTTTCTAGGTTTATTCACTCAATATCTCTGACTCCAGCTGTGTTTTCTGTGAAGTTGCCTTCCTGGGCTCCTTGCCAAGAGATGTTGTTTGCTGCTGTCTCAAAATGGCCATGCTGTGCTGGGCCAGCTAGCCAGACATTGATTCTCTGATAATCCCCACCTTCTTGCTGATTTCGTTCTGTCTGTCCAGTCGGTGCTCAGTCCACTTCTTCAACTTCCCTTTGATGTTCAGGGATCCAGAGTCATTATTTGTATCTGTTTCAATTGGTTTCTCGAGTCTTTGTTGTAGGGGAACATTAAGATGCATCTATCTAAGCCATCGTCTTCTTCCTGTTTCCCTCAAGTCTTTATTAATAAAATATACAACATAAAACCGAGAATCAATTCTGTGATAACACTTGAGATAGATTTAGCTTATTGCATGCACCCAGCATTGTTGGGCACTCTGTATGTCTCTGCTAATTGACCTAATGACCTTGGAAAGTAATCTTTGCTTTATTCTCATTGATAAAGTTAGAGTAGGACACTGATGGTTGGAGATTAGGGAACTCCCCTTAGCAGGACCTGGTGTGACACCCAGACCCAGGCCTTGCCCCTCTCCATCATGGAAACACAGTCTGGGCAGGTGAGAGGTGACGAGGCCCAGGAGGAGCCTTGCCCACCTGAGAGACTCAGGGAACTTTCAGACCTTGGAGCCCAGGGTTGATGCAGTACAGGCATTCAGCCACAGGTATTGGAAGGGTTACTGATGAAGTAGAGTAACAGCACCCAGTGACAATTTCTGCAGGGCTTCCCCTTTCACACCCACACTCCCAGAGCAGCAGACTTGTCTCTCAGATTTCCTGATAATTCCCTGCCTCCCCCAGCCTGCCCTCAGGACTGGTCTGCAGTCCTTTCATTCAGCAAGTGCTGCCAGGGCTGTGATAGATGGTAGCCAAGACAGACAGTGTCCCCAGTGTCTTGCCATCTATTTCATAGTGAGGGGATTGGACAGTAAGCATGCAAACATGCAGGCCAGGCTTTAGACCAGGATGAAAGCTGTGAAGAAAATTTAAAAAGGCACAAGTTCAGCTTTACACAGAAAGAATGGATCCCTCTTACCCCCAGTAATGCTGAGAACTGGCAAATTTGGGGAGATGAGAGAGAGTGGGCTTGGAATGGATTGAGTTGTTTCAACTAAAGAAGCCAGAATTTGGATGACTGTGAGGGGGAGCATCTGTTTTGGGGGAACATCTGTGAGGAGGGAAGGGCACCTGTATGGGAGTGGGTGGAAAGGGCTTCTGCAGGGAAGGGAAGGATGGAGTTGGATGGGCAGGTGGCTCCAAGATCGTCTTCCCCAAGATAAAGCAAAGAGGAACCAAATTATCGTGTTTTTTTCTGTTTACAGTACTTTATCTATTTTTAAGTACTGTCTTAGTTTCTTAGTGCTGCTACAACAGAAATACCCCAAATGAGTGGCTTTAACAAGCATAAACTTATCTTCTCACAGTTTAAGAGGCTAGAAGTCAGAATTCAATGCACTGGCTCTAGAGGAAGACTTTCTCTGTCTGCTCTGGGGGAAAGTCCTTGTCTCAGCTTCTGGAGCATTCTTCTTGGCATTCCTTGAAGATCTCTGTGTGCCATCTATCTTTTCCTCATTTATGCTTGCTTCTGTGCCTAATCTGCACCTTTTCCATCTCAAAAGTGATTGGTTTAAGGCAATGCTATACTGATACGACCTCATTAACGTAACAAAGAAAACTGTACTCCCAAAAGGAATTACATTCACAGGCACAGGGTTAGGATTCCAACACATATTTTGGGGGGACATAATTCAGTCCATAACAAATACTTTCTCATCCTTTACCTTTCTGTAACTTTGTGAAGTAGGAATTATTCCAAGTAACATATTGGCTGGGAAACTGAGAATCAGGAAGTTAAATAGCATACCTTTTTCTCTTTGGGTGATTTATGCCCAAGTATACCCTGCCTCCTGGGCTCTCCACTAGATGTCCCGCACACTGGGAGAGTCTCTCTCTCTCTCTCCCTCTCTCTGTCTCTCTGTCACACACAAACACACACACACACACCTGGCTCTTCTTCTGGCCTTGCTTACCTTGGCACTGAGGACACCATGCTCAGTGAAGAGGCTGGACCCTGGGTGTTGCTCTGGACTCCGATCCCTCTGGCCCCCCTTGCAGCTGAAGGCACCCTTGCAGTCCTCCAGTCCTCAGCACTCTGAACACACCTGACCTCCTGAGGCCTCCAGGGGTTGTGGTCGTGCTTGTTGGTTGCTGTTGCCCATCATTTGGAGCTGGTTTGTGAAATGGCCGGGAGCCTAGCTAGTGGGTGAGGTACACGCTGCAGCTCACTCCAACCCTCGGGCTCCAGTCTCCACTCTGGCTTCAGCCTGCTTACCCCTCCCTGCTGTCTAGTTCTCCTTCAGCCCCCCTCCACAACCCCACATGTTGAATATTGCTGGGAGCAGCACTCCCATGGGCGGCTGTGAGGGCCTGTGCTGCCCACGCACCCAGGTGCAGGTGTTTCCTCACTGTACCTGCAGGCCCCTGTCATTCTCAAGGGTAGTCAGGGAGAGGAGCAGCAGCCCTGGCTGCAGGCCCAGTCGGGGTGGGAGTGAAAAATTGGCAGAGGGGTTTTGATGGCCTCCCACATGCACCTGAGTCCCCACTCTCCAAAGGACCACTTATTTACTGTCTGTAACCAAGAGTAACCTCCCTTTTCTCCGATGGCAGGTGACGGAGGAAGTTCACCGGCTGCTGAAAGGGTGCAGCTACCAGTTCATGTGCCGGGGAAAAGTCAGCGTCAAGGGCAAAGGTGAGATGTTGACATACTTCCTAGAGGGAAGGACTGATGGAAGTGGCTCCCAAACCAGGTCTTTAAACATGGAGCAGAAAATGTGTCCTTATAGAAAAGCTGGCCTCCAGACCAGACTGGCCACCAGCTGCCCCCCAGTGCCCACTGTGACTGGCTTCTCAGTCCAAGCGGGGCTGGGGGCTCTGCAGGGCACAGGGCCCCCCTCACAGCCCACTCTCCAGTACCTCCCTCCAGAGCAGCTGTGAAGGAGGCTTAGCATGTCCACGCCGCCAGGCTGGGGGCCTCTTCCAGGGCACACAGAGCGGGAGCTTGGCCCAGGACCAGCCCGACCAGTAGGCTGCTCAGAGCACAACTGGGCTAGGAAAGGAGTGTTTGACCTGTGTGGTCCAAGGGCCAGGATGCTCACAGAAGCAGCATCTCCATGACTGTGAGGGAGGAGGTGCTAGACCTGTGCAAGCACGCACACACGCTCTCCTGCCTCTGCGCAGACAGGAAGCTTTGGTAGGAACTGCATCTATTTAGTCTTCTCCTTTGGCAGCCGAGGGGAGCGTTGTCTCTCACTAGTAGGCCTGCTGAGTTTGGCCAAGTTAGTGGTGGCCATAGGGACTCCAGGACACCCACCAGAGTGATAGCAAGAGCCTGGGAGGTTTGGCCAGTCGGCTGGAGAGATGTGTACAAGGCACCTACTGCAGATGTGCCCAAGATGGAGCCCTGTCCACAGAGCCAAGGCTGCGCCCCAGGAACTGGGCCATCGGCTCAGCTGGCCCAGCAGGACTGGAGTCCCTGACACACGACACATAGCGGACCGGGACAGGCCTGGAGTGCTGAGAGGTCCTGCTCTTACTGCTGGGATACTGGTGGTCACAGGCCTTCTCTCTGAGGCCAGCTCTGGAACGCCCGGAGGGCTTGCAGGCACACTCGCCTAGGCGCTATCCACTCAGGAGTTTGTCCTGCCGTGCATCGTTCATCACCCCCTCCCACAGCACTTGGCTCCTGTAAACCTGAAAGTCCCCTTCTACACGACAGTCAGTGCTCGATTAGCGCCACTTCTCTTTTCGGGGTGGGGGAGGGTTGGGTTCCTATAAGTTTAACAGAACAAGGCTTTGTTTATCTGGAGAACAAGCGAGCCTCACCACATGGGAAAGTTTGTTTGATAGAACATGTTGTTTCTCGGGCAAAACCAGCCCTCCAGGGCCTGGTATTCCAGAGGTAGCTAGTTGTCATAAGTCCAGGCATCACAGCTCCAGTTTGAGGCTGGAGGACAGGAACGTTCCTTTCCAGGGGACGTGAGTGACTGTAGGTCATGCTGATGAAATCTGAGTCTCCAACCTGGCATCCTCATGGATCATACTGGGAATGAACCCTGAAGATGTCAGGTGTGCTGTGGAGGGAAGATGGGCCAGGGAGGGCCTATAGGGAGGGATGGCAGAAGTAGCCAGGCCAAGGGGTCCAACTGAACAGACAGGTCAGACCTGAATCCCAGGGAGGAAAGATTCCAGGTCAGAGGCTGAGCGTGCAGAGGCCCACAGCTCTGAAGCTGAGCCAGAGAGATGTTGCTGGGCTGACTGAGCCCACCTCTGGTCAGCTAGAAGGCTGGGGTGATCCCAGAGTCCCTCTCCTCACCGCTCCCAAAGGCTTCACACCTTCCTGGAGGCTCCAGCTTCCAGGATTGGGCAGAGGACATTGTAGACGTCCCCCCTGGAGCATAGACCTGTGCATCAGACTTGTTCTGGCCTGGCCTTCTGGTTGGGGAGGGCCATGGTGGTCTCCCCGACTGCTCAGTGGTGTACAGGTCTGTTAGCCACTGCATTCCCATGCAGGAGGGTCAAACCCAGGCCTCCGTGGTGTTTGGCTAAGAGCGGGGTTGGGAAGGAGAGGAGACTCTGAGGCCAAGGTGGTAGCAGCAGTGTACAGGTCGTGGGGGACTTAAAAGTGGAAGAACAGGGCGGAAGAGTCAGGAAAGATTGAAAGCATGAGAGGGACTCGAGTCACCAATGCTGGCTGTGAAGATGGAGGGAGCCATGAGCCAGGGAATGCGGGCAGCATCCAGAAGCTGAAGGCAGCCTCCGGCTGACAGGCACAAGGAAACGGGACCTCACTCCCACAACCACAAGGAACTGAATTTAGCCAACAGCCTGAGTGAGCTCGGAAGCAGGTTCTCCTCCAGAGCCTCAGATGAGAGCCCAGCCCAGCTGGTGCCTTGATTTGGCCTCATGAGCCTCAACAAGAACCCATTGAGCCAAGCTGTATCTGGTCCTCTGACCTGCAGAACTGTGAACTAGCAAATATGCACCGTTCAGAGCCACAGGTGCGTGATCATTTGTTCCAGCAGCAATGGGAAATTCCTGCAGGTGACCACTGTGCCTTTTCTGGGCACTGGACTGTTCTGGAATGGCTAACACGCAGCACCCTGGGCCAGGGCTTCTACTGAAGAGAGCAGGTGGCTCCTTCCTCATAAGCAATTCCAAACCCCATCAATTTCCTGTTAGAGCAGGAACCATATTTAGCCATATGTTCTTAGGGTTTGGTGAAAAATACCTTCCTTTTGATTTATGATAAAACTGTATGATATGGCCTTGTTTTTAACCTTGTACAATATCCATGTACACATGTTAGAGCCTTTCAAGTATGATTCTGTCTAAAGTATTTATTTTAAGATGTTTTGTAAATAGTGGACCGATTACAGGTGGTGCCTGTTCACTTGTACCAAAAATGAAGAAAAACCCAACACCCACTGCGAAAGGTACTCTCTAACCAGATGCAGTGATGTTTATATGCGTGTCAAACCCGTTTGTTTTGGCTCTTTGGAAATGGCCCCTTGTGTGTTCCCCTAGCATCCTTGCATGCCTTGTATGCCTCACATGGTAGAGTAGAACAAAGCCCAGGAGTGCTTCCAGACGCTTCCACAGATGGCACCGATCCGAGGCTGGCCCACTCCTGCCAGCGTGTGTGTGCCCTGCAAAGCAGGTGCCACCACAGACCCTAGTAACTCACGTTGCCTGTCTGTGTTTATCAGACTCCAACCAGTAATCCTGGACCACCTTCTTCACTAGAAGCAATAACTCCAAAGCTGTGCTGTAGAGACAAGTTTGTGTCAAAGTACATGTGTATTTCAGAGACAAACCACGCTCACTCGTTTGCCCAAATTAAAGCATATTGTGGTGGGCTGATGGTCCCAGAGCCCCACACCCTCTCATGAAGACCCAACTTTGGGCACCATAGATACCTTGGTTGGATGTCACGTTGTTTAAGGGCGTGGCATCCAGGTATGCAGAGCAGACAGAGCCCGTTTCAGGCACCTTGTCGGATCAGTTTGTCACCGTGCCCTTGCTCAGGGTGAGGAAAGAGGGGAGGCGAGGGCAAAGACCCCACCTCTCATCCTAAGATCTGTTCAGATCAGTGAATCCCAGTACTGTGTCTGACACACTGATAGAGGGTGTAAGGCATACGGTATGCCACGTAAAGGAGTTCCGAAGGTAAAATCTCAAGGCTTACCAAGCCATGCTGTTTTAAAGGGACAGCAGCGCACTGAAGGCTACTCTTGAAATAGCCATGCTTGTCCCCGAAAGCCCTCTGAACAGGTGACCTGAAGGAGTGGCAGGAAGACGTTGAAAGCCAACCTGAAGGTTTTGGGGTCTGGGTCTTGGACAGGGTTCAGCCATCCTACAGAGCTACCACATTTTTTTCAACTGAGTGTAAATACTGTGCTTAACTGTCCTAATAGCAACCTAGAAGTATTATGTAAATTACTTCTTCTAACCTGCGACTTTCCAAGGGAAGACATTGAGTTTGCATATGGAGCCCTGATTTCAAATGTTGAAGGGAGCTATGGACCCATCAGTGCTGGCAGTGAGGCTGGGCCAACCTCTCGCACTCCATCCAGTCCCAGTGGATGTGCGTCGTTGAGACCTGGGTGGAAGGCACCCAGCAGACACGTGTACACACAGGTTATAAAGTAACTGCTGTATAATTGTGTGTACCTTATTGCCTATACATTCTAGCCCCCAGGAGTGAAATGATACACTTCGGTATATTGAAACCTAGCAATGGCCCTTATATAAGCTGGTTAATAGAAGTGCTGTTAATACTTTTCAATTCTAGAAATTCGCAGCTCTGCTGGCTGTGTATAAAGTAATCTCCTGAAGCTGACTTGTTCACGAAGCTGACTTGTTCACAGTCAGGATTCATTAAAATATTTTGGAATGGCTTCATCTTAAAAAAAAAACTTCATTAGAGGCAATTTGACTTCAAAATATTTGGCTTGGAACAATAAAAGAAGGGTCTGTTGTAGCCAGGCCGCGCCCCCTGGCAGGTGGGAAGGTGAAGCACACAGCCCCTTTTCTGAGTTCTGGAGCATCCTGCCTCCCGAGGGACAGTTGGCTTGGAAAGTTCCCATTTCATTTTGAGCCCAAAGCCCCACATTTTTGTTTAAAACTCCAGGTTAGGTAGGCCACAGGTGATGAAGAATGTGACCTCTTCTTCATAAGGTAACCAGAGCTCTGTACTTGCGTTCATGACTCCTTAGGCTCAGAGGAGGAGCTGCTCAGAGTGAATTTAAATGGGAATCAGAAGGAGTGGGATGTTGGGGCCCAGTAGGATTGGGGGGGGGGTGCCCAGGTCAGGGCCAAGCAGAGATGGAGGAGGTTAGTCAGGCTGGGGCAAGCCTTCAGATTGAGTTTGGGGAACAACAAAGATACTGGTGTTCTTTGAGAACACAGAGCCAGAGTAACCATTGGCACACTGAGCAGCCTGTTCTCTTTGCATAAAGAGAGGAGATACAGTGGCCACGGTCAGCCCACTGTTGTCAGGGTGGCCATTAGGGGGTTGTGTCATTTTGACCCCCCCATCTCCCAGGCTGTACCCCTTTAATGCTGTAGTAGACCACCAAGACAGGAGAAGAGAAGATCCCTGGGGAAGTGAGAGGCCAGGAAAGGACATGAGGACCACCCTCCAGCATCTGGCAGGCTGTCAGATAGACCCCATTTCCAAGAGGTTGAATGGAACCTGGGTGGAAGGTTTAGGAAGGCAGAGTTTGACTCAGCCAAAGGAAGAATTTTCTCCCACTAATGAGTTTCCCGAAGATGGATTAGGGTTGCTAGGAGTCAGAATTAACTCAACAGCAATGGGTTTGTTTTCTTGGTTTTTTTTCATGGAGTGGGGGGGCAGGGCAGGGCAGGGGAGGCGAGCACCCTGCTGTTGGAGGATGAATTCTTGCAGGGAAAGTTCTGACCTCCAGGGGGAGGGGGCGTTTGTGGTTCTGTGTGAACTGTAGTGGTGAGCTGAAGACAGCACGTGCTCTGGGGAGAGAATATGTGCACCAGGACGCAGAATGTAGGAATCCTGGAGGCGGGGGAAGGCCGAAGGGGCACCTGGGTGGACACGGAGGCTGGAGGTGACCAGCAGTGCCACACCAGGCGGAGCCAAGCACACACCAGGCCCATGGTTAGCTTCTCATCATGAGGCCTGGCCGCCATAGTGGTCTTGCCCTTGGGAATGCTTTGGGCTTTTAAATGATGCCTGTGTCTATATTTCTGTCTGGAAGAGCCAGATGAGCCCTGTGAGCAGGATCCCAAAACACCTGCACACAGTGGGAACACATGTCCTAGTGACATTTCATTTCCCTGACACCATCTTTCCAGTTTTCTCACCATTTTGTCCCCCTTTTTTTTCACACACGTATTTGTGGCAGGTTGCATGGTAAGATGCAAGGATATCTGTCAGCCTCCTTGGACCATTCCATAAATACTACAGACCGTAATTTTAGATGCCACACCTTGGGACCAGACATTCCCAAACAACTTGACTTTATGGTAACAACTCATAATTTGTATTTTTTTTTAATTTTCATGAAAATACCTATCCTGTTCCATATCAAATTATTTTACTATGTGAAAAAATAACTAGAGATATCTAATAATTCAGATCATTGTGGGTTGCACAGCATAAACAAAATAAAAATTATTCCTATGATTAAGACGGATTCATATGAGGAACGAAATTAAATTTAAATACAGCCAGATGACCCTCACGCAGAACAGTGGACAAAATAGTCACCAAGTTCTTTTGGCATGGTGTCACTAGGAAAACGCTGATCATCTTAGGAATAGGCTGGGACAGTGGGCAGTAGCATCTGGACACAGTACAGCCCTGTGACCAGCATCCCCAAGGCTTTGTCCATGTGGTCCTATGCCTCACCCTCCCAACAAAGGCTAGCAAGAATAGGAAAGGCTTTTTTTTTTTATTTCATTTTTTTAAAGAACCTCTCTACAATAGCCAATATGTGTATCTGCTTGGTTAAAACCATCTTTCTTCATTAACAGTGTCATAAGAAGAACAGCTGATCCCTAGCAAGGAAATAAAATATTAAGCTTGGAAAATCCACATTTGTCTTACTCTAGTCCATATTCTACAGCTATTTTGGAGCATAGCCTATCATTGTAGCTAAGAAAACACAAGATCTCCTTAAACAAAAAGGACAGTTGCCCGTTCTGTTGGGTGCAGTCTCTCAGACATCAAGTAGAGAGAGAATTGAGGGCATGATTTCTCCACCCCAAACTCCCCCAAGTGCAGAACATTTCTGTACTTAAACTGAGCCACCCCAGCCTCCTTTTTCTGGTCAGGAGATGGCGTGAACCTTGAAGGGCAGTTGGTGGTTTTGTGATCCGAGGCCCACCTTCCTTTGCCATGGGGCCATTCCATATTACTGTCGTGTGCCACAGGTATGCTTTAGGTGGGCCACTGTTCCTTTCAAGATGTTAGTGTGCATTTGGAGAGCAGGCTTCACCAGGAGTCTTCAGAAGGCAGGAGGGGATTACGATGGATGGTGAGAAGTTTGGCAATAACTGGAGCATATGATGCTCCTGGTCCTCCCATAGGTGCTGGGGTCCTACAGCTCTGACTTTCAAACATGATGGTTTCCAAAACAGCTTCAGCCACTTATTGAGAGTTGCTGCATGCTGAGGGCATAGACATGCTGAAGGAAGACGCACTGGTCATCACTAAGAAGCCTGAAAAACCACAGAGTCCAAAGGCTAGACGTTTTGTCTAGGCTATTTGGTAAGACAGTGTGTAGTATTCTGGGGACATAAACGGAGATTATGTCCTAGACTAGAGATTTGTCACGCCTCTTGGGTGTAATAACCCTAGGCAGGATGGTCTGCAAGGAGTTGTCATTTAGTGTCCTTTCTGTGGCTCTTTGCTTCCCACCAAGTGTGCAGTGGGGAAGTTTGCCCAACAGCAGCAAGAACTTGCTTCTTGCCTCCCACCAGCAACCACACTGACCCCTGGTCCCAGGCACATGAAGCACAAGTCTCAGGAGACCATTCTCACATCTGGGACCCCAAGGAAGCCCACCCCCACCTCTTGTGTACGTCAGGGAGTGCCGCTGTGCACTGAACATCAGTAACACAGGCACCCATTGCTTGAGAGGTGGCAGTTTTGCCTTCTCCCCGTTGAAACTGTGTATATGCAAACCATCTTGCACTCTGGAATCGCATGCCGTGAAATTTCTAGTTGTGTGGAACTTAGTTGGCTTGAACTGGAAAACATATAGCATGCCCAAAAGACAGCCCAGGCCCTTCCTCGCTCACCTGTCGGCTTGCCGCTCAGCATCCAGCAAACTTCAGGGGATTCCGCGGAACCTGGGCTTTGTGTGGATCTTGTGGTTGTTATGCAGCATCTCCCTCCAACCCAGGCCCCTCCTCCATCACCTTCTCGTTTGTACTGATTGCACATTAACTTGCACAAATGAAAATGTCATGATTGTGACCACCTTTTAGAGCTAGAGTCCGTTCTCATCTAAGGCAAACCCAAAGCCCACTCTTGGATTTTCTCGTCTCACTTAGAGCAGTTGTGTAAATTTTCAGTGTCCTGCCTGGGTTTGGCTAGATACGGTTATGTCCCCCAATGGAATGGAGAGTGTAGTGGGCAAAGATGTCATTTTTCTCCAGCCAGTATAACTCATGGAGGATGCTTCTGTAGACATGGAAACCATATAACTATATTCAGAACCACAATAACTCAGCATCACTGGGTAAATTCTCATGATAGATTTGTATAAAAAATACGGGTCTATTTTTATGTAAACTGAACACTGTAGAGTATCTTCCAGTCTTTTTCAAGATTGTTAAACTGAGACAAGTAATTGAATAATTGTACTATTTTTATTTTTAAAAAGTGAATGGACTGAAATGTTAAATGTGAATGTACATTTCTTAATTGCACCTTTTCTACTAAGTGTTTGCACTATACTTTCTGGAATCTTATTTAACAAAAATAAAGGAAAAATCTGCTTGACTAAACTCTGTGGCCATTTTAACTGAAAAGTGAACAGTGATATGAATGCTTTAGGAACAACTCCTGCCAATCCACTGACCTTTGGGGGGACCCACTAAAAGCCATCGAGTCGATTCCTACTCATAGCGACCCTAGAGCACGCAGTAGAACTGCCCCATAGATTTGGGGGGAAGTGTTCTGTAGTTTCTTAAAGTGTTCTGTAATTTTACTGACCTCCGTCCTTTCTCAGAGACCTAGAGTGCGTTTCACTCGTTTGTGGAGGACACCCTGCAGGATCCTTTGTGAGCTGAAGGTCCTGGGCATCACTCCGTGACAGATCAGAAGCAGATGGGTGGCTGTTGCCTGTTACCCTAAGCAAGGATTCCAGGGAAGATCATTTGTATTCTTTTCTACTCCCCATGAGTGGTCCGTCTCTGACTAAAAAATATGTATTCTTGCAGTTTTAATCCTTTATAAAAGAATGGGGGACACTCCTGCAGTTGAGACTTCCACGGCTGACTGCTGTGCTCCAAGCCAGCTGGTGCTGGGGCCTGGGTCCCCCGGGTATGTGACTGCCACCTTCAGGCAAGGCAGCAGCGAAGTAGGATGCACAGCAGGATTGCCTGGAGCAGCACTTTGTAGGGAATAGTAGCATAAAACCCTGTCATCCAAGGCTGTCGTTTGTTCTTCTCATTGTGATCTTGGAAGAAATACATCCAGCACAGAGAGGAGTGCCACCTCATTTTGGCAGTCTTGAGCCTCAGCCAACCTCAGAAAGTGTCCCTGGATCCCCTCAGGGCAGGGAGGACAGTTCAGGTCCCTAACCCAGACCTTCAGAGCAGGCTGAGGACAGAGCAGCACTGGGGAGTGTAGTGGGATGTTAATATGGGCCAGTGAGAGGTATCACCATCACTATGAGAGAGCTGAGCTCCCCAGGGAGGGTGAAGGGAAGACCGAGAGAGCCCAGGGGAGGGGGCACCATGGGACCACTGGGCAGAGCAAGGCAGGAGGAACCTGCGACAGAGAAGGCTCTGAGAGAAGGTGTTAGAGAGCTGGAGGGAGGAGACGCCTGAGGAACACGGGCATGGATGGCTGTGTGCCCTCGTCTACCATCTGCAGGCACATGGCCTTTGGGAGAAGACCTGTCTGTGGGGACATGGAATGGGAACAGTGGCCTGCACCACCTGCCTTAGTAACCCAGGGGTTGCAAGGATGGGCGTGTTTTATAACGGAGCCAACCCTGCATAAATGTGAACTCGATGGTGCTACACACAATGACCAGGATACATTGAACCCTCACCCTTCAGAGAAGCCCGATCCTACCCCAAAAGTATTGGGGCAGGGGACTCTGGAATGATATAAGGAACTGCAAGCACTTTGCCATTATTTGAGGGGAGTGGAATGAGGTGAGAGTAGAGGGTCATCGTGGTAAGGTCAGAGCCTGTGGAGCTGGGTCAGGGGTCTGCCCCATCTCAGAGAGCCCTGAGGCCTCAGAACTGTCAGCAGTTGAGGAAGCAGCATGACCTGAAGTAGCTTCAGAAATCCTCAGGCCATGCACGGTGCAGGAGCTCAGAATAGGGAGATTGAGGAGATGGTGAGCAGCAGGGCTCAGACCTTGGGCCTCTCTGTCAACAACCTCTTCTCTGGGGAGCCCAACCTCCATGTACTCTTTGTTCCAGTTCCCCTCCTCCGTCCTCTCCTAACTCTTCTGACTTCTGAAATGGAAGTTTTTCTCAGCATGTGTTTTCAGTCATCTGGGCTGTAGACACCCTCTCCCCTAGGCTAACTACCCTAGACGACTCTCCAGAGTCCTGGACAAGTGCAACTTCGCTGCCTGGCTGTGCACCCCCTCATGCATACCATGCCTCCAAGGCAATCCACTCACCCCACTCAACCAAATAACTACTCCTCTCGCAGATATATTCTTTCTGTGTCTTTAGAAAATAAACATGGTCTCCCAACTTAGAACTCCCATCCCTTCATCCTTCACCCCTCATCATCCTGGCTGAGGGTTCAGCTGCAGAGTCACAGACTAGAACCTCATCCCTTCATCCCTCATTCACCATGCAGCTGAGGGGTCGACAACAGAGTCACAGACCTGGGCAGGTGAAGAAATGACTCCAGCTGGACTGGTGTCACAAATTGAATTGTGCCCCCCAAAAATATGTGTCAACTTGGCTAGGTCATGATTCCCAGTATTACGTGGTTGTCCTCCATTTTGTTATCTTAAGTAATTGTCCTGTGTGTTGTAATAGGTTTATGTGGCAAGATTAGGTTGTGCTAAAGAGGATTAGGGTGGGATGCAACACTCTTACTTGCGTCACAGCCCTGATTCCATGTAAGGGTATTTTTCCTTCGGGTATGGCCTGCATCATCTTTTATCTTTCAAGAAAAAGGAGAGAGAAGAAAGCAGAAAGAGGGACCTCCTACCACCAAGAAAGAAGAGCCAGGAGTGGAATGTGTCCTTTGGACCCGGGGTCCCTGTGCTGAGAACCTCCTAGATCCAGGGGAACATTGATGCCAAGGCACATGGAGATCTCCAAGAAACACGGGACCCACAGACATTAAAAGGAGACAAAGACCTTTCCCCAGAGCTGGCAGAGAGGAAAAAGCCTTCCCCTGGAGCTGGCACCCTGAATTTGGACATCTAGCCCCCTAAACTGTGAGAGAATAGATTTCTGTTTGTTAAAGCCATCGACTTGTGGTATTTCTGTTATAGCAGTGCTAGATAACTAAGACAACAGGATAGCATTTGCAAAACCAAGTCAGTCCACAGAGTATCATGACTACCCGCCTGCCTCAACTTACCTCCTTTGACTACTTAGTTAGAAACATCTTTTTTTTTTTTGATTTTTTTTATTGTACTTTAGGTGAAGGTTTACAGAACAAATATTTTCTCATTAAACATTCAGTACATAAATTGTTTTATGACATTGGTTAACAACCCCATGACATGTCAACACACTCCCGTCTTGGCCTCGGAGGACCCTTTTTTTTTTTTGGTGAAAATATACATAGCCAAAGATACACCATTTCAAAAATTTCTACATGTACAATTCAGTTACATCGATTATGTTCTTCCAGTTGTGCTGCTATTCTCACTTTAGATGAAGGTTTACAGAACAAAATAGTTTCTCATTAAACAGTTAGTACACATATTGCCCTATGACAATGGTTAAGCACCCCACTACCTGTCAACACTGTCCTTACTCAACCTTGGGTTCCCTATCACCAGCTTTCCTGTCACCTCCTGCCTTCTAGTCCTTGTCCCTGGACTGCTGTGCCTCATTAGTCCCGTTTTGTTTTATGGGGGAAACATCTTGATTGAAATTATTTCCTCAGTATTTTCAGTTAGGCCAGTCTCATGCCAACTTGCT
Organism: Trichechus manatus latirostris; assembly: GCF_000243295.1. Classification (NCBI taxonomy): domain Eukaryota; kingdom Metazoa; phylum Chordata; class Mammalia; order Sirenia; family Trichechidae; genus Trichechus; species Trichechus manatus. Next base: position 4,852,639 of record NW_004444091.1, read on the forward strand.
AGAGCCTATCCAAAATTATTGTAATTGAACGGAATCTACCTTCTCCTGTTTACACACATACCTAAGTCTTCATTGTGAGCAAGACATCAAACTTACCCACCACCTCTGCCCTTCCATACGTCGTCTCTCCTCTACCCCTAAAGAGGTAGGCATAGAACAGACAGCTCAAGAAATAACAAGTTGACTATAAAGTGTTTTCAATATCTTAATCTTAAAAGAAATCACAAAGAAAAAAAGAGTTAAGATTTGCCTTAGCACTTGAGAAACTGGTTCTAAAATGTTGAAGTCAAAATTCTGAGAAGAGCCAAGACAAATTTGAAGCTCAAGGAGTGGAGTTTGCCCTCCTAGGTATTAAGACTTATGAATAGCCACTTAACATGGTACCACTGAGAGCCCAGACATAAATCCAAACATGTTAGTATGTGGGACCTTAATATTTTGAGAGAAAGCATTGCTCTTTAGGAGGGGATATTGATAAAATAGTCTTTCCATATGGAGAAAAATGGCTCACAATATGTACAAAAATAAATTCAAGATGAATTCAAATTTAACTGTATTGTAATAAAATATGAGGGAAAATCTCTCATGTTAGGGAGGGATTAAATAAGCATTTCAAAAAGCAGAAATAAAAGAATAAATGATTATATATATTAAAATGAAAAACTTGTATGTCAAAAAATCATAAAGAAAGAACACAATCCACACACTGGGCGAACACATTTGCAACATATATATGTAGTGCACAGATTATTAATAACAAATGAATATAAACACTAGAAAATATGCAAAGGATGTGAACATGTATTTTACAGAAGAGAAAATCTGGATGGCCAATACATGTGATAATGATGACGCTTAGCTCTTCTAACATGTTCTAAGACTTTTTTGCTCCTAATGACACTATAATGTGGGCACATTATGATCCCCATTTTACATGTGGGCAATCGTCTTTTGGGGACTTACAGGTGTTGGATGTGCCAAGAGAAGGCACATCACTTGAGTTATTTTTTCCACTGGACCTTATATATATATGCTGGTACTGGCTGCCCTAGGATCCAGAGTGGCTGAATGTCCTAGGTATAAGTGGGGTATACAGTTAACTTTACCCAAAGAATTTGGTCTTTGTCCCCAGTCCCTGGGAAGTAATCTCTAAACCTCTGGAATTTTCCCAGTGATTTGAGTCTTTGTTATTCATGCAGTGGCTCCAGGCCACATCTACTGAAGAGGTTATGCTGATATGGTTGCTCTTGGGCAGGGGCTGGCCAGGCCAGAAAGACCTACCAGGTGATACCAGCCTGACCTCAGGGGAGAGGGGACTGGAGGTGGAGTTCAACCATAGTGGGCAATGACTCAATCAATCATGCCTAAGTAGTAAGACCCCAGTAAAAACTCTGGGCACCGAAGCTCAGGGAGTTTCCTGGTTGGTGATAGACATCAGTGCAAGTGGGGGGTACATGGACATGGAAGCTCCACCTTAAGAACTCTCCCAGATCTTGCCTTATGTGTCTCTTCATTTGTTTCCTTTTTGCTATAATAAAACTAATCATAATTATAGTGTTTCCTGAGTTCTGTGAGTCGCTATAGTGAATTATTCAACCTGAGGGCATAATGGGAATCCCCAAATTTGTAGCCAGCAGGTCAGAAGTGAAGGGGAGCTGGAGAACCTGGGCTTGCATGGAGGATTGGCTGAGTTCTTTCATGGGCACTGATAACAGTACCTTAGATCTATATATATTAGATCATTACTAGCATCAAAAAAGCCCCTCTCATGGCCCCTGTGCCACCTTGTCTCCTCCCAAAGGCTAAGCACTGTTTTGTAAATATAAAATAACTGAATTAAAGAATACAATGTGAGAATCTCTCTTGTAGCCAGAAAAGTTAACCCATTTATTTTTATTATGATTATTATTATATTTGAACTTGTTTCTACCATCTCACTTTTTTATATTTTTGTCCGGTTTTTCTATGCTTTTTCCTTTTCTTGATTTTTAAATTTTATTCCATATTTCTCTGACATCTTGTAATTTATACACTGTACTTCTACCCTTTTATAAATAACTTTGAATGTGTTACTTTGCACATTTACTATGCATCAAGACAGCCAAAGGGAAAAGAAAATTTTATTATCCAAAGTATTAATGTAAATACTATATTATCTCCCACTTAAGAAAAAGAACACTTGAATTGTGATCATTCTTCTTCCACATTATGTGCTATTCTTATCCAGTGTTTTCATTCTGTGTCTTTTGAATCTCACAATTAAGATACTGCTGTGATTTTATTCACACAATTTTTAAAAATTTAATATGTGTTCACCATTTTATTTTCTCCCCAATCCTTCTTGCATCTCAGGCTATCCCGCTGGAATAATATTGCTTCTTCCATCTTATAAAAGTTCCTTTGACCCAGGTGTCTTGATAAACGCTTTTTATATTCGTCTGTAAATGTCTTTGAGGTCCCTGGGTGATGCAGATGGTTTGCTCTCGGTTGCTAATCTAAAGGTAGGTGGTTCAAACCCAACTAGGGACTCCACAGAATAAAGCTCTGGTGATCTGCTTCCATGATTATAGCCAAGAAACCCCTAGGGAGTAGTTCTACTCTGCAACATGTGGGGTTGACATGAGTTGGAAAAGACTCAATGACAATGGGTTTGATTTTTGTTTTGGAAATCTTTTTTCATCTCCCTTCTTAAAAGATTAAAAACAGAGTATATAATTAGATGCTGACAGTTATTTTCTCTAAAGGTTTGAAAACAGAATGCCATCCAATTTTCGTTGAATGGTAAGGGATGACTTCCATTATTCTGCTGAGAAATCTGCTGTCAATCTAATTATTTGTCCATTGTATGTGACGCAAAGATTTTCTGCAATTGCCACTTTAATTTAAAATAAGATCAGTTTTTAGTAAAGGGATTAAATATATATGTATATGAAAAGCACACTATCCCAGTAGGAAAATAAAAACTAAAGACATGTAATGAATTATTGGAGGAAAAATACAATTAGCCATGAAAAATATGGATACATGTTCAACGTAACGATTAATGAAATAAATGCAAAGTAAAAACAAGAAAGTGGACTTCTGGACAACATGGCACTCTAGGCAGAAGCACTACGCCGTCCCTCCACAGCAAAGATCCGAAAAACTAAGCCAAACAGAGAAAACAGAAATCCTGAAACCCTAAGCATCAAATGAAGAGATAAAGAACTCAGCCAAGCACCAAATGGAGTGAGAAACTGACAGAGAATGGAGAGCAAGGAGAGGTTCATGTAGACGTTCCCTATCAGCTAACACAGTGCGGATCCACCATCTTGGACTCCTATCGGAGACCAGCGTACAGGGGGTATGAGAAAGAAGCTTCACGGGGCTTCCAGCAGGATACACAACAACCAGTAAACAGCGATATACGCTTTCCCACCCCCCACCCTTCTTCACCCCGCACTCAGCCTTCTCTGCTTCCCGTGGCCACATTCTCTTGGCCAGGAAGCACTGGCTGCTTGGATTCCACTCCCCTGCACCAGCTGACTCCCTGAGTGCCATTTGCTCGCTGCTGATATTGCTTTTTTCTGCTTGTTTCTGATTTCTTCCTTACCTCTCACCACCTCCCCATCCTTTCTCTCAAATACCTGGCTCCGTGCGCCATCTATGACACTGCCTCAAAGGCTGTGAAACTCCACTCGACTGTGAAACTGCTTCCCTGCCCATGGTGCCACGCTGGTGGGATCCTGGGGCTTTTTGTTTGTTTTGAATTGTTGTTTGTTTTCTTTTTCTTTTCTCAAATTGGGAGTCCGTTCTAGCCAGGCAGTACTGCACAGCTTGGGACCTACCCCCTCAATTTGCACAGATGCGCAGAGGGATCCCTGAGAACATTTCTTTTTTTGTGTTTTATTTTCTGTTTTTTTTTTTTTTTTGAGGGTTTTTCTTGTTCTTTTTTAATTTGTTTTGTTTTGTTTTCCCTCTTTTTCCCTTTTTGTCTTTCTTCACTACACAGTTTCTCATCTCTCTATACCTTCCTTCTCTTCCTGTCCCCTGAATACCAGGAGCTGAGTGACACCTCTACGCCTTCTAGCCAGGCTGTAATTCAATGCCTCGGAGCAACTTCCCCAGACCTTGTAGCTACACCGGTGGGATCCCTGGGAGTTTTGCTTTTCTTTTTTCTTTCTAATTTTTATTTATTCATTTTTTTCTTTTTTTTTTCTTCTCCTTTTTGTTTTTCTCCATTTCATGCCTCTCATCTCTCCAATGGAAAGCTGCCTTAGCACTCTTTTTTGTTTGTATGGTTTTGGCTTCTGTTCCTCTCTCCTCTCTCTCATACCCATCATAGCTCCACACATCACAATCTCCCCCCTCCATCCTGTCTACCTGCACTGGGTGCTTAACATCACACCACCAAGCAGCACAGGCACAGCCTACTGGAATCTACCCTGCACTGATTACCGGCCCGCCCTGGTGGCCATAGTAAGTGCCACAAACAACCCATCCCAGCAAATCCTCTTCAGCTAGATCTTCCCTGCTGTACCATATCTAAGCGACTGACCCTGCCAATTGGAGAAGGAGGTGAAAAGTATTGTGCCCACAAACGAGCAAACGACAAAGAACACACAGCCTGCCTGCTCAGACATAGCCAAATAAAACAAAAAAAAAAGGATGAAACAAACAAAACTACAATCAATAAACGAGAAAAATAACTACTGAATGCTCTGAAGACAGCAGACAATTTCAAAACATTTACAAAAACAGGACAGGATGGTTGCAGTAGGTATCCAAAATAAGACCCCAGGTGACTTTCCAGTGGAAGAAAAGGCACTAAAACTACCTGATAGGGAATTCAAATCTCTAATACTCAGAATTATCCAAGAGTTGAAACAAAAAGCAGAGAAAAATGAGGAAAAAATAGACAGATTCATGGAAAAGGCAGACAAATTCATGGAAAATACAGACAAAAAAATGGAAGAATTCAGGAAAATAATGCAGGAACAAAATGCCAAAATAAATTCACAACTAGAAATCATACAAAAACAACAATTAGAAATCCAAAAGATAAAC
>NW_004444091.1:4858663-4859689 GCF_000243295.1 Trichechus manatus latirostris
AAGATAAGGGTAAATTTCACGTTAACCACAAAGAAAGTTAACAAACCTACTCATAAAAATAAAGAGGAAAAACATAAAGTCTCAATAAAAACAACACCTACAAAAACAAAAGAAATGGGAAAAAAAGTCCACAAACAAAAGGAATTCAGCACAGGAGAGTAAGAGGAACAAAGAAAACGTCACCACCACAAAAAAAAAGCACTACAAACTGACAGCAATAAACTCACATCTATCAATAATTACACTGAATGTAAATGGCCTCAATGCACCCATAAAGAAATGGAGAGTGACAGAATGGATAAAAATACAGGATCCATCAATATGCTGTCTACAAGAGACACACCTTAGAAACAAAGACATGAATTTGTTAAAAATCAAAGGTTGGAAAAAAATACATCAAGCTAACAACTACCAAAAAAAAGCAGGAGTAGCAATACTAATCTCAGATAAAATAGACTTTAAAACAAAATCCACCATAAAAGACAAAGAAGGACAGTATATAATGATTAAGGGGATGATCCATCATCAGGAGGACATAACCATAATAAACATCTATGCACCCAATGACAGGGCTCCAAAATATCTAAAACAAACTCTAATAGCACTGAAAAGAGAAATTGACAGTTCCACAATAATAGTAGGAGACTTCAACAGACCACTTTCAGTAAAGGACAGAACATGTAAAAAGAAGCTCAGCAAAGATACAGAAGACTTAAAGGGCATGATCAGCCAACTTGACCTTATAGACATATATAGAACATTCCATCCAACAGCTGCAAAGTACACATTCTTTTCCACTGCACATAGAACATTCTCCAGAATAGACCACATCTTAGGTCACAGAGCAATCCTCAACAAATCCAAAATGTTAAGATAATACAAAGTATCTTCTCTGACCACAACACCATCAAAGTAGAAATTAACAACAGAAAGAGCAAGAAAAAAAAAATCAATTACATGGAAATTGAATAACACCCTGCTTACAAACCACTGGGTAATAGAAGAAATCAGAGATGGAATCAAAAA
>NW_004444091.1:4862419-4931023 GCF_000243295.1 Trichechus manatus latirostris
CAAAATGTAACAATTCTTGTTGGTTACCAGGGATGGGTTGGGGGGAAATACTAAATAGACAACAGATAAGTGGTAACTTTGGTGAAGGCTAAGACAGTACACAATACTGGGGAAGCCAGCACAACTTGTACAAGAAAAGGTCATGGAAGCTCCATAGACGATAGGTCTGAATTGCTGGGCGGAGGGCTGTGGGAACCATGATCTTGGGAAACATCTAGCTCAATTGGCATAACACAGTTTATAAAGACAATGTTCTACATTCTACCTTGGTCAGTAGCGCCTGGGGTGTTAGAAGCCTGTGAGCTGCCATCTAAGATACTCCACTGGTCTCACCCCTTCAGGAGCAAGGGAGAATGAAGAGAACAGGATACAAGGAGAAGATTAGTCTGAAGGACTAGTGGACCACAGCTACCGAGGCCTCCACCAGACTGAGTCCAATACAGCTAGATGGTGCCCGGCTACCACCACTGACTGCTCTGACGGGGATCACAACAGGGGGTTCTGGACAGAGCTGGAGAAGGATGTAGAACAAAATTGTAACTCACAAAAAAAGACCAGATTTACTGGCCTGAAAGAGTGTGGAGAAACCCCAAGAGTGTGGCCCCCCGACACCCTTTTAACTCAGTGGTGTAGTCACTCCCGAGGTTCACCTTTCGGCCGGGGATTGGACAGCCCCATAAAACAAAACAGGACTAATGAGGCACAGCAGTCCAGGGACAAGGACTAGAAGGCAGAAGGGGACAGGAAAGCTGGTAATAGGGAACCCAAGGCTGAGTAAGGACAGTGCTGACATGTAGTGGGGTTGTTAACCATTGTTATAGGGCAATATGTGTACTGTTTAATGAGAAACTACTTTGTTCTGTAAACCTTCATCTAAAGTGAGGATAGCAGCACAACTAGAAGAACGTAATCGATGTAAATGAATTGTACATGTAGAAATTTTTGAAATGGTGTCTCTTTGGCTATGTATATTTTCACTAAAAAAAAAAAAAAAAAAGGGTCCTCCGAGGCCGAGAAGGAGTATGTTGACATGTCATGGGGTTGTTAACCAATGTTATAAAACAACATGTGTAGTGACTGTCTAATGAGAAAATATTTGCTTTGTAAACCTTCACCTAAAGTACAATTAAAAAAAAAAAACAAGAAATTGTCCTAGATCTTTCCATTAGGCCAATATTACCCCAATACCAGAACCAGACAAAAACATTACAATAAAGGGAAATTACAGACCAATATATTTCATGAACATAAAAGCAAAAATCTTCAACAAAATATTAGAAAATTGAATCCAACAATGTATAAAAAGAATTATACACTATGACCAAGTGGGATTTATTCCATATGTGCAATCCCATTTCAACATTTGAAAATCAATTAATGGAATTTATTACATCACCAGGCTAAAGAAGAAAAACTATATGATCATATCAGTAGATGCAGAAATAACATTTGACAAAATCCAACAAGCATTCATGATAAAAATTGTCAGCAAACCAGGAATAAAGGGGAATTTCTTCAACTTGATAAAGAATATCTACACAAACGTACAGCTAATATCATACTTAATGGTGAGAAACTAGGTGTTTTCTCCCTAGGATTGGGAGCAAGACAACATGTTCCTTCTCACCGCTTCTATTCAACATTGTTTTGTAAGTCCTAATGCTATTAGACAAGAAAAGGAAATAAAAAGCATACAAATTGGGAAGGAAGAAATAAGTGTGTCTTTGTTAGCAGATGACATGATCGCCTATGTGGAAAATCCCAAAGAAAAAACTCTTAGAACTAATAAGCAATTATAGCAAATTCGCAGGCTACAAGACTAATATACAATAAAGTCAATTGCTTTCTTATATACCAGCAATGAAGAATTGGAATTTGAAATTAAAAACACAACACCATTTACATAGCACCTGTGAGGTGGAGAAGCAATTTGGCCTTTTGTTCTGGGTTCCTGAGAGCCCTGAAGACAGAGGTTCACTTGGGGGCCTGATGCTGACCAATCCTCTTGAAGCATGAGAAATTTAATATGGCTAATGGTATGGCCAATAAAGGCTTTGGAAGACAAGACTCAGGGAGCTTCCAGGTTGGAGAGAGCAAACATCTGCTCTTGGAGGGTATACGTGTCCCCTGGGGACATGGAAGCTCTGTGCTGAGATCCCTCGTAGACCTTGTCCTATGTATCTCTTCACTTGTATCCTTTTTTTTGTTATATTCAAGTTTTTTTTAATCACAAGTATGATGTCTCTCATGAGCTCTGTGAGCTGTTCCAGAAAATTATCAGATCCAAAGGAGCAGGGGGAGCTGGCCAGTCTTGAGCAGAAGGAGTCATATAGATTCCCAGCTTGCTGCTGGTACCTCCTCACACAGCCCCAGATGGCTGGGGATAGGAGAGAGAAAGGTTGCATGGAGCTTCTGAGGTCTAAATTGAACAAGAAGGGGAAGCTGAGATTTCCACAGGATACAGCTGGCATGTGGCGTGGGATTTGTTATCCACCACACAATTTGACTTCAGAGGTGGATGATCTCAGCCTCCTCAGACTATTATGCACAATTGGGGCAGCAAGCAGGGTTAGCTAGAGAGAACGCTGACTACTTAGTAGCAAAAAAAGAAATAGGTATAAATCTAACAAAATATGTATAAGGTCTATAGGAGGAAAACTTTACAATGCTCCTGAAAGAAAACAAATAAGATCTAAATAAACAGATTTTTCATAGCTAGGAAGACTCAATATTACTTACAAGTGAGTTCTTCCAACCTTAATCTATAGATTCAATGCAATCTCACTCAAAATGCCAGCAAGTTATTTTTTGGATGTCTACAAACTGATTCTAAAATTTATGTGAGAAGATAAAAGCCCAGAAATAGCCAATGCAATACTGGAGAAGAGAATTGGAGGATTGACACTACCCGACTTCAAGATTTACTATAAAACTACAGTGATCAAGACAGTGTGGTATTGTGGAAGAAGAGACAATAGATCAATGAGACAGAATAGGGAGCCCAGAAATAGACCCACACAAATATATACAACTGAATTTTGAGAAAGGAACAAAGACAAGTCAATGGAGAAATGATAGCCTTTTCAACAAATGGTGCTGGAATAATTGGACATTCACATGCAAAAGAAAAGAATCTAGACACTGACCTTACATCTTTCACAGAAGTTAAGCTCAAAGTGGATCATAGACCTAAATGTAAATTGCAAAACTATAAAGCTTCTAGAACATAACATAAGAGAAAATATAAGGGGCGTTGGATTTGGTGATGTGTTTTTAGATAAAACAGAAAAAGCACAGTTCAGGAAAGAAAAAAAAATGATGAAAAAACAAAATTCATAAAATAAACAATGACATAGCATTTTCACCTTTCAATTTGGTAAATATCTTTTAAAAAGAAATTATAATAGCAAAGCTATGGTGAGATCACACCACTACCCTGCTCATAGAAATTCATATCACATTTGGTAACATATAACAAAAGCCATAAAATGTCATTATCTTTTAACCCAGGAAACAACATCTAGGATTCTAACAAAATTAGTAGACATGGAAACAAAGCTTTTTGTACAGAGGTAATTATCACAGTGTTATTTATAATAATGAAAAATTGGAAACTGTGTTTGGACAAAATACTAAAAATGCCCCCCAAGATTACATGCCTCCCTTAATCTCAAGAGAATGTGAAAGTGATGAGATATCACTCCCACAAGAGTTATGTTCTATGACATACTTGACTTTAAAAAGGGGGGCTGGGGCATTATCCAGGTAGGCCTAATCACATGAACCCTTAAAAGCAGAGAACTTTCTCTGGCTGGTGGCAGAAGGAGAAGTCAAAGAGATTGGAAGAATGAGAAGGTTTTGACATGCCACTGATGGCTTGAGGATGGAGGGAGGCCATACAGTGAGGAAAGCTGATAGCTCCTAGAAGCTGACACCCACCCCCAGCTGACAGCCAGCAAAGAAACAGGGCCCTCAGTCCTACAACTGGATTCTGCCAACAACCTGAATGAGCTCGGTAGTGGATTCTTGCCCAGATTCTCCAGATAAGAGCCCAGTCTGGCCAACACATTGGCCTTGGCCTTGTGAGACCCTAAGCAGAAAAGCCAGCCAGCCCTGTCCCACTTCTGGCCGACATCACTGTGAGCTCATAAATGCATATTGTTTGGAGTCACTAAGTTGGTGGAATTTGTTCCAGAGCAATGTAGTTTAATGGCAAGCGGTCCTTGCACACTGGATCTCTAAGGTGTGCTTAGGAACCAGGGAAACACTCTGGCTTTGTGAACATAAAATACAGAAGCTGTATGCAATATATATATATATGTATATATTATGTATACATTAGGGGAAAAAGTATGATTTATGTAAAATTAGTGAGAATGATTTCTTAGAGTTTATGGGCATTTGAGTTGAATAGAAACTGCATCAAGAAGAAGAATGCATTTCTTTTCCTCAAGTTTTAAAACTGTGTTTTTCCAAAAATATATGGGTTTACATATATAATGATGTGTTAGTTGTCTAATGCAGCTATAACAGAAATACCACAAGTGGATGGCTTTAACAAAGGGAAATTTATTCTCTCACAGTCTAGGAGGCTACAAGTCTGAATTCAGGGTGCCAGCTCCCGGGGAAGGCTTTCTCTGTTGGCTCTGGGGGAAGGTCCTTGTCAGCAATCTTCTCCTTGTCTAGGAGTTTCTCATTGCGGGGACTCCAGGTCCAACAGATGTGCTCCCCGCTCCTGGTTCTTCATTCTTGGTGATAAGAGGTCCTTCTCCTCTTTGCCTGATTCTTTCTTTTATATCTCAAAAGAGATTGACTCAAGATACAACCTAATCCTGTAGATTGAGTCCTGCCTCATTAACATAATTGCCTTTAATCCTGCCTCAGTAACATCACAGAGATTAGGATTTATAACACATAGGACAATCACATCAGATCACGAAATGGTGGACAACCACACAATACTGGAAATCATGGCCTCAACAAGTTGACACATATTTTGGGGGAACACAATTCAATGTATGACAAACCAGTTAAGGAAATTCCTCACATTCCAAATAATAGTACAAATTACATCCATGCTTATCTCCAAATGAGCACCTTTGGCATCAATCCCAGGGTTATTGTTTATGGATTTCTTATTTCCCTGAAAAGATGACCATGAATTTAGCAATCTTGCAGTTTCTCATTATGTGTGTCTAACTGGAGCTAGCAGCACCCATAGTATACCACGTACCTCTGTCTGGGAATGTCCCAGCTCATGCGTCCATCTTTTCATTGGTCCCCTCTCCTCCTGAGGACATAGGGGGTGTTGGAGGAGACAAATGGGATTTCTTCCAATAATACATCAAGGCAGCAGACAGGATCTGTTCCTTCTTCAGCCTGCTTCCCTGTGGGCGTCTTCACATAGCCAGACATGCTCAACGTTACACAGTTGTACTTTGAAATAGCCAAGAGAACTGTGTTTTAAGCACCTTAGCTAGAGTGCCTATGGATAATTGCATATACTCCAATTGTATAAATACATAATAATCCAATTTTGTTAAATCACAGAAGAGAAAATGCAACATAGATATCTAGGAAAGTCTCTTATGCATAAAATTTATTCTGAGTACCTATAATTTCCAATCATTCAAAAACAAGTTTTCCCTAAGCCTCTATGTTATTTTTCTTCCTGCCTATACTCATTCTGAATCTGAAGTTCATTCTTTGCAAAAGAAGATGAAGGTAGCATTCGCTTGACCTCATGTCTGAATCACTTTGCATCACACACAGACTTTGGAAATAGTTCTCATGAAATTTTTTTTTTTTAAATAAAGATTGGAAGGATCTACTCTGAGGTAATTATGTCTAAGTTATGCAATTATAGGCAATATTTCTACTTCTTTGTACTTCTGTGCTTTCTAATTTGAAAACTCAGCGAACTTTTACTGTTTTTATAATCTGTAGAAAAGATTCAATAATTGTTATAAAAAAGAAAATATGAATAACTTGAATAGTCACTTTATAAAGGAGGATAGCTCATAAAACCTATAAATCTAAGTAATAAATTCCTACCACAGTGAATACATTCTTACCCCACATATAAAACATCAAAAGATGACATTTGAAGCAACTATCCCCAGAATTGCAGCCCCATCCTTTAACTGGATTACTCTTGAGTGATCTCAGAAATCTCTTCCTGGGTCCAGTCACTAAGCATTAGCTCCACACTGATGAGCACATTTTGCTGATGGAAAATTCTAGACAAATGTGGGCTCATCCAAGGAGAATTAGATTCTCAATCTGGAATACTTTCTACCCACCCTGCAACTTGAGAGTAAAAATAGTAATTGTTTTGAAACTATACACTGTACCTTATAAATATGCATGGTAGTTACTCAGAGATGACAGTTCGTTCCCATATAGCTGGGTCCCTGGATGTAGAACACTACTGTAGAATTGGTGCAGAAAATGTGCAAAATAGTGAGAAGGCATGCTCATCAGGGTTCCGGGAAGGGCGGAAATGGGAACCTTGGGAGGCCAAGCTGAATGTGGTCCCGTGTTTATCTAATTTTGACTGAGTTAAATCTGCTTGTAACGAGTATAAACACTTCCACCTGTCTTTTGAAAAAAGACTGTCGTAGACCTTGTGTACACTTATAATCTATTAGTTCCTATTTTTTAAATTTATCTTGAAATTTTGTTTAGGGGCTTTGATTCAGCTCTAGAAATAAACTTTTATCAGCACCCTTTAAAAAGGCAGGCCCCTAATTACAGACTAAGGAGCTCTGGTGGGACAACGGTTAAGTGCACGGCTACTAACCTAAAGGTTGGCGGTTCAAACCCAGTGGCTCTGAGGGAGAAAGACCAAATACATCTGCTTCTGTGAAGACTACAGCCAAAAGAAACTAGGGGGCCGTTCTACCCTGTAACACACTGGGTCATCATGGGTAGGAATTGACTTGACGACACTTACCAACAATTGCAGACCAAGTAGGGAGGACCATGGAGGCAAGTATAGAAAGAAGTAGAAGTAGTAAAAAAAATTTTGTTTTTAGAAAAATTCTTTTGTTTAAAGGATAAAAGTTTTTACAAGAATAAAATCTAGCTCTGTATTTAGTCACCATACGTATGTATAAAAAAGGTAACTCTGAGACATCCGGACTTGGAAGGTTTAATGCTGGTTTTCTGTGCTAACCTGGAGCTCCTGTTTCTTCTTCCTCACAGGATAAAGGTAAATAAATTGATGAGCACAACACTTCTCTCTCAGCCATCCTAACTGTGGACCACCATTTTGTGTTTCCTCAGGGAAACTCTTCAGGCCAGACTTCAGCAGATGGTCCAGGAAGGCCTAGATTAATGGCCCCACCACAGGATAGAAAATCACAACCTGGCACTTCATCCCACACTTCTCCTTTCACCTCCTCCTCTACCCATTCTTTACCATGACCTTGGCACATGACCTCAACATTTGGCCTAAACTCACCTGGGGGTAGGGGTGTGTGTTGTGTGTGTGGTGTGTGATGTGTGTGATGTGTGGTGTGTGGTGTGTGTGTGGTGTGTGTGGTATGTGGTGTGTAGTGTGTGTGTGTGTGGTGTGTGTGTGTGTGTGTGTGTGTGTGTGTGTGTGTGTGTGTGGTTTAACTCAACAGCCTCCCATTTAGTCCTGAGTTTCTGAAGGTTTATTGAACATGAGCCTGGAACTGCTCAAGGCACATGACAATCCCACACCCTTCCAGACCGGACAGCATGCCTCTGTTTCACAGATTTTGCTGTGTTCCTTACATCTCTGATAAGCTGTGTGGTCTTTCTTTCTTAGATAAAGAAACTGAGGCTCAGACAAGCAAAGTGACGTGCACAAGGCAGTAGAGGATGCAGGGCTCAAACCACCCAGTGTCCTTTCCTTCACATTATTAAAAAAACAAAACTGTTGCCATCAAGTCAATTCCAACTCATAGTGACCCTACTGGACAGAGTAGAACTGCCCCATAGGGATTTCCAAGGAATGGCTGGTAGATTAAAACTGCTGACTTTTGGTTAGCAGCCAAGCTCTTAACCACTGCACCACCAGGGCTCCCCTTCAAATTATAGAACATGCAAAATCCTGTCGTCTTTTAACTTCCAGCTTTCTCCTCTCTGCCTCAGTGGGCACCTATGAGACCCACATTTACAATCTGAGTAACAAAGTCTTTGCAAGACTTCCTTTGACCAGTTCCTCCCCTACCCCACCCCTGACCTAAGAGTGGCAGTGAATGGGCCTTGTGGAGGCTGACCCCGAAGAGCCCTGAGAGGACCTGGTGTTTACTGGAGGTTGAGTCAGGCTGAGACAACAGGATTTCTGAGCAAATGAACTTTATTGTGGGGAGACGCTCATTCGGGGTCGATGGTTAGTTCATACTGGACAGCTTCCTCAATGTTCTGAAGCTGGCGGGCTTCCCACTGCCTCTCTCTCTCCATCTGTTGAAAGGAAAGGCACTTCTGAGAATAGAGTCTACCCCATAGGAACATGTGTCTTTATTAGAGACCAGCTCTTCCAATGTCCAGCTTGCTTGGGAGGAGAAAATTCACCCCACCACCCCACCCCACAGACCTTGGATTATGTCAGCCTTACAAGCCCCATGCACTGCACCACCAGGCACCGTGACTCCAAACCTGAGTCAGCATGTGCCCAGAGAGCTGAGTCTTGTGCAGGAGCCAGACAGCCAAGTGTGTAAAATAAGTGCGACAAGGGCTAGACCAGAGGGCCATGCGCAATGACAAGGGCATTGAGAGAAGGCAGGTGATCTGAAGGAGTGGAGGGGACAGGAACAAGGTGCACTGAGGAGGAATGTCAGGGGCCTACGGACACGTCTGCAGAGTTCTAGCAAGTGATTTCCAAACTGTCCTCCAGAGCCCAGCTCTGCCAGAGAGGCCCACTGTAAGGCAGCTGCAGCACAAAAAACCAAGGGGCTCCCCAGACTGCTCAGGGGAGACAGGGGAGGGGCCACTCCTGCTGCTTAAACAATATCACAAGTCAAATGCTCTGTAGGGCCCAGGGAGCCCCTGAGGGATTTCGGGTGCTTGGGAGACCACTTGGGTTGTAGCACTGCGGTGGACCAGAGAGGATGAGATTGGAGGAAGGATGGGGGAAAGGTGGCTGGAGTAAGCTGCTCAGGTAGGGTGGGTCCACCATTGGCTGATGCACATCCCAAACACCACTGCAGGGTATAAAAATAGAAGCCACCTCACAGGGCGAGGAGGAGGAGCGGTGTCAACAGTGTAGGGTAGAATGGGGATAGGTGAGCAGCACCTGATTCAGCAGATCTGCAAGGGCTGAAAACCTGATCCTGGTCAGAGGGGGGCCAAGAGCAACTTGCCAGAGGAGTCACAAGCTCCAGGCACCCCTGCAAGGCAGGCTGGAGACTGCAGGATGGGGGAGTGTCTGTAAGGGGGCAGCCCATTCCGGCTCTCCTCCCTACAGAGGTGACTGCTGCCCACCCCAGTGTCAGCAGGGGTCAGAGATCAAGCTTCAGGGAACGCTGGGCCACTGCTTAGTCATGCAGGCTCTGCAGGGGACACCATTCCCACCACGACCATCAGAGATTTGTACATTTGTCAAAGCGACTGGCTGCCAGGTGGCTGTAAGTTACCTTGAGGAAGAGGCAATTGTCCCAATGTGCATAGAGCTGCCACATGAGCCAGGAGCAGCACTGCTCTGTCTTGGGGACACCAGGCACAGCTAGGGGTAGGTGAGGTGCTACGCTTAGAAATTGGAGGGTTCGTGAAAATGTATACCCAACAGGGAGACCTGCAGGTCCCTTCTCATCTTCAGCTCTCAGAACACTCCTGCCAGGCTTATCCCTCTGCCAGGAGGAGGTGGGAAAAGTCATCTGAGGGAACTGACCAGCAAGAGAAGACCTACCAGCACAGATAGGTCTCAGACGTGAAAAGGCAGCTCATCAGCTTACCCACTGCAGCGTGGCCCCCCAGTCAATGGAATGCGGAGCTTCTGAGTAGCAGTGTAATGCCCTGGGCAGCCAGACATGAGAGCAGAGGACACAGGATATAGTGTCAGAAACATCCACTCTACGGCCTATTCCTCTGGAGGGGTGAGCAATGACAAGGAAAAAAGGCTACAACAAGGAACTTTCTGAGAATAGGAGAGAAGATAAAATCATCGTGCAGAACCTTGGAAGATAAAACAGAGCCAAACCCAAATGCACTGCCGTCAAGTCAATTCCAACTCATAACAACCCTGTAGGACAGAGTAGAACTGCCCCATAGGGTTTCCAAGGCTGTAAATCTTTATGGAAGCAGACTGCCATCTCTCTCTCCTGTGGAGTGGCTGGTGGGTTCAAACCACTGACCTTTCAGTTCGCAGCTGAGCACTTTAACCACTGTGCCACTGGGGCTCCTTAAAACATGGCAACTCTCCTAAAAAGTAGAGTAAAAAGGCAAGATAGGTAGCATAAAAGAAAATCAATCCAGGGTGTGTAACACCCACCCACCAAGAATTACAGATAGAATAGAGGAAGTGGAGACTAAAAAAATGAAGAAATAGTGCATGAAAACTGCCCAGGAGTGACAGGGTCATGAGTGCCCAGCACAGACTATCCCGTGAAATATCATGAAACTCAGCAACACCAAGAACAAAAGGGGGTCCTGTGAGAGCTGGGGGTCGGGTGGGGGTGTGGAGAAAGTGAGTCATGCAAAACGAGCAAGATGGTGGCACAATACCTTCAGACTTCCAAGGAAAGTTCTCCAAACTACCATCAATGTGAACCCCGTTGCCGTCAAATCGATTCCTACTCATAGCAACTCTATAGGACAGAGTAGAACTGCCCCATAGGGTTTCCAAGGAGAGACTGTGGATTTGAACTGCTGATCTTTTGGTTAGCAGCCGACCATCAGTGTGAAAAGGAAAGAAGACAAAGCAAAAGTCTCCAGAAAGGTGCCCCTTCTCAGGAAGCTACTAGAAGATGCTACTAGACTCATGGCAATCCCATATGTGCGGAGAACTGCTCCACAGTGCTTTCAAGACTGTGACCTTTCAGAAGCAGATCACCAGACCTTTCTTCCAAGGCACCTCTGGAGGGGTTTGAACTGCCAACCTTTCAGTTAGTAGCCATGTGCTTAACCATTTGTACCAACCAGGACTAGAAGGTGGGACCTATCAAAATGAAAGAATAGACCAACACAGGGATCCAGGAGGCAGGCAAGGAACTTTCCAACTGATAGTTACCCTTAGGGTCAGCCAGAGCCATTTGATGCTGGAGGATGGAATCCACAGGACGTTATGTAGATAAGAAAAAAAAAGTTTTCTATGTACTTATATACCTATCCCTACACTTTATCCTTAGTACAATGGAGCAAGGCATCTGTAGGCAAAGATTGAAGAGCATATGTTAAAGGAATAGCACCTTGTTAGAGTGTCGGGATTGTAGGGAATTTTCCCGTCTGTGGTGGGGTTACATGGTTTAATGATACAAAGCAAGCAGATGGTGACTGCACACTCAGCCCATTAGCGCCGAGGTGGGAGGACACACACCACATGGTCTGAGGTTTCCCTGCAGAGCAGTGGGCCAGAGAGACTGGAGGCAGGTCAGACCAGCCCAGCTCCCCCAACCCAGCACGTCCCATGAATCTCCCCTGCAACCAACAGAGGGGCTTCTTTTTCCCCTCAGCTTCAACAGGTGAGTTTGTGCCAGGTACCAGGCACTGTGGTATAGATGGTATACTTGTCCTCTCATGTAACCCTGAGAACTGTGCAAGAGAAGCATCTTTTCCCATTAAAAGGTGCAGACAGTCCTCTGTTCTGTCAGTTCACTGGCCATGGGGGGTTGGGAGACCCTGACTATAGTGAGGGGACATCGCTATCCCAAAGGCCTATGCTGAGGAAGGGGCTCCAGAGATGCGGAGAGGAGTCCCTCTCAGTGAGGGCCTCAGAAATCAAGGACTGCGCCAAGAATATATAACAACCTTCCTCTTCTCGAGGTTTCAGAACAGAATGAAAGAAGCCA
Organism: Trichechus manatus latirostris; assembly: GCF_000243295.1. Lineage (NCBI taxonomy): Eukaryota > Metazoa > Chordata > Mammalia > Sirenia > Trichechidae > Trichechus > Trichechus manatus. Next base: position 4,874,398 of record NW_004444091.1, read on the forward strand.
CCAGGAGACACAGCCGCGGGGAGGGGGGGCAGATTTCTTTTAAAAAAGGTAGATTTCTATTATTTAATGGGCCTTTCCTGTCATCTCAACATTTCTGCTAAGGCCTCAAAGATGGACAGAGCTGGCTTTTGGATTCCTGTCGGCCTAAGTTTGATGCCGGGGCAGCCAGACTCACTGCAGATTTACAGAGAACAGGCTCGTTCTTGGAACCTCACATCCCATCCGAGAACAGAGGGTTTAAAGGGATGCCTCAGGTTAGAGAATTTTCTTGCGATAAATGCCAGAAAGGAGGACAGCAGGCTTGAGCTGGACAGTCTGTGTCTCAGTCCTGAGTGTCCCTAACAAGCTGTCTAACCTTCCCCTCTGTCCTTATCTGCACAAGCCCAGGTCAGCGGAAGGGTGACTCTCTCATACAGCAAGCCCCTCCCAGTGTCTGCTCTCCTGGTTGTTAATGGCCGCTCCAGGCATGCCTTAGTCCCTGACCCAGGGTCCAGGGGGGTGGGGAGCAAGGCCTACCGCAGCCGCTCTCTTCTTCAGGTCCCTTCTATTCCTCCCAGCCTTGTTGGTGTTGGGAATCCCAGGCCACCCTACAGCTCCTGGCAGGCTCCGTGTGTGGGGAGACACTCTCTTCTGCTGCGTGGCTGATGTGGTGGAGGTGGGTGGTTTTTCCTCAGGAGCCAATAGGCCCCAGTCGGACCCTAAGGGGCCACTGGACTCCTTGGAGGCCGAGACAGTGGACAGCCTCCTCTGCCTAAAGTCAGCCTTGAAGCTCAGCCCCGTCAGGTGGGATGAGAGGTCCTGGAAGGAGCATGTAGGCATTGGAGACACCCCCACAGGCCCCCCATCAGTCAGGGAGGAAATCTCTTCTAGGGGCTTCATGCTGTGGCTCAGGACATTCTCTTCAGGGGTGCTGTGCTTTATGAGCTTTCTCAAGGATGACCTGGTTGCTAGAGACACGTTCTCTTCCTCAGACGAGCTCCACCCAGGAATCTGCAAAGTGAAAACACAGAAGGCTGGCTGCATAAGCAGTTTGTAGTGAGCCTCTCTAGACCAGAATTTCACCCCACCTGTGGCACGGGTGTTGTGTGGGGCATCTTGCGGAATATTTTCATTTAATTGTGACCACCACCCAAGGTGGGGGATGAGTGCAGTGATGAGATGCAGTAACGACAGGTGCTGAGATTTAACCCAGGACCAAGTCACACTCATTCTGTGCTTGCCTTTCCATTATTATTATTATTATTTGGTCAAAACTTTAAGCATCAGTCAAAAATGTGTTTGTTTTTTAAGGACAGGATTGAAGAACAGATGATTTTCAGGTAATAAAAATTTAAGGAAAAAACGGAAAGCTGTCAATTAAATCATCTCAACATAAAAAAACAAAACTGTAGACAAATGTTGCAGCTTCTGTACAGGAATAAGTGAAGTCATGTGGGGTGGGGCAGGCAGCTAGTGCTGACAGCTAGCAGGAAGTAGTGGTATAATTTACTTGAAAAACGCTTTACTATTCAAATCCCAAGACCAATTATGATTGTAGCAATTCAATCATGGCCAATTTTTTCTTCCAAAATAAAGCTCTGATTAAGCTATTCATTCTCCTGTTACTCAGGAGCTTTTTTGAGATCCCGAGGAACTATACTTAGCAAATCTGTTTGTTTTTACCACGAGGCACGTATCTCTGCAGTGTTCCTTCAGAACTTCTCACGTCAAAACATTGTGACAACAGATTTCACAATTCTACTGGTTTTTTGTAATGACGTCTCATCAATCTTTTAGACACGTGTTAAACCATGCTGCAAACTAGCATTGCAGTGCATCTAGCAAATTTATAAACAGTTGAGGTAACTTCCAAACCAATATTGAACTTTTTATGTTTAACCCACTCTAGTGGAACAATTCATTCATGCATTTATTTTTGGTAGCAAGAGTAACAGTTTCCTGTTACAGTGTCCACTGCAGGACACTGCATCCAAAAACTGATAAGGAAACTATTGTCACACAGAACAGGGGAGGAACTGGAACTTTTCCAAAAGAATGAAACTTTAAAAATGGAATAATTATGACATTTCCAGATGCCTGCTAATAATCTAGATTAGTAATTGCATGTCAATTGCCTAGACAGAGCCAGCATTCAACAGGAACACAGAATTCACATGAGTGAAATTCGGGAGACAGCTATCAGCACCTCTGATAATAGGTCGCTTCCAGTCAAAGGTTAAAGAATAAGGACTGTATGATCCAAGTGTCCGTTTTCTCAGGACTGTCTTCTGCTAGGAAAATGATAACAGCGTACTCAGTAAGTGCAAGGAATGATGTCACCAAGATAACAGAATAACAAGTCCCACACTGCCATCCTCCCACAGATACATCAAAACAAGCAGAAACTGTCAGAACTAGCCTTATCAGAACGCTGGTGAGCAGTTAGGGGTTCATGGAAACCAAGCGAAAGCTTGTCAAAATGGTAGGAAAGCTTTGTGGCTTTTCGATACTGGCTCATGCCCCACCCCTGGAAGCCAGCTTGAAGCAGCAGCTACGTTTCCAACTTGGAAGCCTGGTCCCTGGTTCTGGAGTGAAAGCAGCACACCTTCTTCACACATTGTTCTGTTTGTCTGTTCAAACCAGTCCAGTGGCTACCTAAAGTACTGACGCAAAGTGCTAGTCTGTGTTTCGTCCCTCTCAGAGGTCCCTCAGGGCAGAGGAGTGGCGGGCATGACCTGAGGCACTGTAAGGCAAACTGAGAAGACATTGGCCCAAGGTGAAAAAGGGCAATTGAGACTACAGTGGAAAGCTTAGGGCCAAGGTCAAAAAGCATGGGAAAGAATTTCTTTGGGAAACTGGGGTGTTCAAAGGTGCAGTGTATAATTTGGAGAGGCACTTGTGTGCCCAGGGCAAGAAGCATGCCCAGAAAAGACCTGAGGAAATCCCAAGCTTCTACCTCAGGCTGATCTCTAGGCCCACCGTAAGCCTGGCTGAGTGTTGAAGGAGGGCCCCAGCACAGAGCTAATCTGAAAACCTGACAGGAGGTGACTTTTTGTTTGCTTGCCTGCCTACTGCTTTTCTTTCTTTTTTCTCTTTTCTTTTTCCTTTTCACCTAGTAATTCAAGAAAATCTGTGTTACAACAATAACTCAACACAAGCTAAAAGAACAGACTTCAGCGATCTCACACATCAAGGAATTCAGTCTTTGCAAAAATAGCTTGGAAAAGTCACTAAACCATTGGATTACCATAGCCTTCAACAGTCCCTTAGCACTGCCCTTGCCATAGCCTGCTGGCACACCCACAGTGTCATGTATAAATGTGGGCCTCCTTCATTCGGCTCAATCTCAAATTGAGTAGAGGTTGTCTTGCCCACCTTCCTTGCTAGCTTTACATGGTCCTCTGGGCAGAGCATACAGCTCAGTCCCCTTAGAATCTGTGTAGGGTGCGCATGGCAGGAAAACGAGGACCACAACATGGTCTGTAGGTGGTGCAGGACCGTTTTTCTAGGTCGTCTCAAAGGTGCAGGTGAGGGAGGCAGCTCCCACAACAAATTGGAGGTACAGTGGGCTATGAAGGGGAAGCCAAAGGCAGAGCCAGACCCAAGGGCACACCAGGACCAGAATCTGAGCTCACGGGATGGCTGAGACTAGATTCAACCTCTTCTCAGGGGGGCATTAAAGACACTGAGCATGGGATCCACTGGTAGGTTGTAGTAAAAAAAACAGCCGGGCAAGACTCTTCCTGAGGAAGGGACACAGGCAGGCAAATGAGGAGGCCAAGCTTGAAGGAAACCTTCCAAATCAAGTAAGGAAAATGAGCTGAGGAAAAAAAAAACCCTCCAGGAAACTTAATAAATATATTTAGGTGTTTTTATGAGTTTGATCTTTAGTATGTTTATTAAATGTGAATAAGCAAACCTTAAAGCTGGGGCTGCTTGGCATGATTGAAATGGTTAATCCCAGGCTTAAATTGATATTCTATTTTAAATTAAGCTACAAACAGTTTTGAAGCCTGCCTCTGCCTTCTACAAAAGACAAGTTGGCTTCTTGTGAAAATTTTAATTGCTTGTGACACAAAGGGTGTAGAGATCCGGGCATCCGGGCCTTAGCTTATGTAAATAATCTTGCTATCTTAATGGTTCTCAGTAAATCCTTAGGCCCTAACTCTCTCCCTCTTAGCCGGATGGGCAATGTTTACATTTCAAAAGGCTTCAAGTTGGAACTGATCAAATCTCTTTCCTAACAAAACGGTTGACTTTTACATTTCAAGAACCCCACCTAGAGTTAACCAAGCCTACAATCAGTCACTAAACCCCCACATTAGGAATGTTTACACTGCTTGCTTTAGTCAACTTGTATCAGGAAATAAGAGATTTATATTAGGCTAGAAGTTGATGTTAGGAAAGTTTGTAACTTGACAATCCCTTGTAAATTTTCCTTCCTTCCCCTGCATCCCCTTGATGTGAAACCATTTTGCCTTTGTTTGCTCTGCCTGATAAGTACCACACTGCTCTCTCTGCAAGCAAGTCCTCTTGTTTGCGTGCCCATGTGTCTCTCTATTTCATGGAATGATTTTAATTGTTTTTTTCCTTCACTCAAACTCATGTTTTAACTTCTAGGGGTGTGTCAGTCTAGTGTTTTCACTAGGACAGATGTCAGGGGAAATAAAGCTATTGTAGAAGTGAAAGAATGAAAATATTAGAGACCATTACTAGGTAGAAGTAATAATATGAAAACTAAGACAGGAGATAGAAAGAAAAGGTACAAATGAATGTAATTTCCTTATCTTTCACAGTAGGACATATATAGATCATGTTTAAATCTGGTAATATTTCTACAATAATTATTTAAAGTTATAAAAGCAATAAAGAAAGAACCAAGAATTGTTTCATTGTTATTAAGTATTATGGATTGATAAATCCTAAAAAGATATAGAGAAATAAGGGTTATATGAACTTCCAACTTAGAAATAACCACTAGAAAAATGAAAGCAGATGTAAAACCCTTAAATTGTTATAATGGAAATATACTCATAAAGCAAAATCACAGAGTCTGCTTAAAGTAAAAGCAAAAGAGTTTTATTGAGGGATAGAGTGAGTCAGAGAAGCACAGGGCAACCAGGCAGTTACAAAGTGCTCACCCAGTCAGAAGTCGTGCAGGGCTTAAATGTTAAAATGTCGGAACTAACAGTAAAAAAAAAAAAATTTGATTGGCTAGCTAAAGTAAGTTCCTCTGATTGACTATTTTCTGTAAATCACTAAGGACATGGTCAGGCAAGTTCCCTGCGTAAGCACCTTTCTGCATACTAGTTAATATACTTTCAACCACATTATTCCTGGAGGCAAGTGGCCCCTCCCTTGTTTACCCACCAGTAGTCATGGGTCACCTCAGAAACAGAAGCAGAGCCTAAGAGAAAATGGAGTCCAAGTCATACCTTGTGTAAGCCATTTTAGTTATGCCAAGCACCCAAGATTTTGGAGTGTACTTACACAACACAAAGAGAAAACAGACCAATTATTGAAAGAAAAACATATATTCCCTCATTAAAATTGTTGAATAGGAAAATTAATAACAGACATCTTACTTTGATTTTAAGGTTTTTCTTATTCACGAAACCATAAAAAGCCTGATCCAAACTACAAAAACCTGCCAGAAACTGTTCTACAGCAATGTAAATTTGTCTTATTCTGCTAGAAAACGATATTGTCAAACCATTACCTCCTAATTTAAATCTCAAAAAGTCTTATGCAGCAGGTGGGTGGAGGGCCAAGTAGTTAGCAGCCAGGCCAGAAATAAACTCTTATCAGTTGATCTCAGTAAAGGGCAGAAGGTAGGGTTCAATCATATTATGATTAGCCAGTGGTTGATCTTGTATATTTCTCCCTCCTCTTCTCTTTATAAGCCTCATTGTACCTTAGCTTCTTTGAGACATTTACTTCTTCTGGAATCAAAATGGTCTCCCTAAATGCCTATAGAATAACTGCTCAGAATAAACCTCATGTTCAAATTACAGCGAGTTTTGATTATTTTTAACAAAACAAAGCATTAAAAAAACTGAGAGATGCTAGAACTAAAGGCCAACACATCTGTCATATCAAGAAAGACAAGCAGAATAAACTCACCTATTAAAAGATTCTCAGATTGGATTAGGAAGCAAAAACCAACCATACCCTTCATCCAGTAAGATACATCTTTAAAAAAAGTGCTTCGAAAAGTTTCAAAGTGGAATGATGGGCAAAAGCAATACCAGGGAGGTACAAATGAAAAAAAAAAATCAAGGATGTCAATATTTCTATCAGACAAGATTGAATCCACAACAAAATACATTAAATAAGACAAAAAACAAAAAGTACATTGTAATAAAAGATCAAAGTCAAAATGTATTTGTGTTATGGTTATCTTTTTACCACATAGCGTAATCATCAACAGTGATAAAGCAAAAATTCTGGGAAATATAAGGAGAAATAGAAATAAAGTAATAGTTGAGTGTAATTCATGCTAGATCACGAAGGAGGGAGCTCCAGTGGCACAACGGTTAAAGGGCTCCAAAGGAGAAAAGACTTGGTGATCAGCTCGCTTAAAGATTATAGTCTAGAAAACCCTGTGGGACAGTTCTACTCTGTCAAATGGGGTCACTGGGTAGGAGTCGACTCCACAGTACCTAACAACAACAGATCAAGCAGAAAAAGAAGAAAACAGATCTAAATAACATGAAAGAGTATCCTTTCATCTGGAGGATAATTGGCACTTGTAAAAGATTTTAAATTATTCTACTTCAATCAGGAGCCAAAATTTCAGAGTAAAGAAATGGAAATGAGGAGAAAGAGTGGGAAGCTTATAAAAAAGAAACTGCAAGGTAATAGAAGTATATTTTATCATCGTCAGGAGCTACTTTTAACTAACCTATTTATAAAAGTTAACTAATAGTTAATTACATGATAATTTGATGTCTTCTGATAAAAGAATATTGTAATATATTAAAATCTACAGATAAAGCAATTTGGTATTGTTTTACAAATATATACCCAAGATAAAGGATCCAGAAATATATATTGGAATATAATATGAAAAAAGATGATACTTCAAATGAATAAGAAAGAAAGGTCCCCCCTTCTTCCCCCTCCCCGACCCTGGCCCCATGCCCCCATTACATGCTGTTGTTCTGACTGGTTAGCTGTTTGGAAAAATAATAATAGTAAAGCTGAGTCTCTACCTTATGCCTTACACTGACATGAGTTATTAGAGATTGAAGATTAAATTCTTTTTACAAATCTATATATTACTCAAATAAAACATGGAATTTTTTTGAAAATCTGAGACAAAGTTGGATCCTTATATCACACCATTTACCAAGATAAATGGCAAATGGATTAAAGATGTAAACTACAAAGCTATAAATGCATTGGAAGGAAATATGGGTGAATTAATTCTGTAAACTTGTAGTGACTAAGGCTTTTCTAATTATGACTTAGTCCAGAAGTCATAAAAAAGATAACAAATTAGAATAAATTATTAAAAAAAACACACTTCTGTAAAGCAAAAATACCATATGCTAAATCAAAAGATAAAAGGCCAACTACAGCTCCTATAAGAGATAAACAAGGGGCTATTCTTCCTAATATTTAGGAAAAACAACAGCCTAATGGAAAAATGCACAAAGAATTGTTAAATTTATAGAAACTAACCCTGTGGCAAGCAGATGCTCAACCTCACTCATAATAGAAATGCAGCTTAAAATGAAATCAAAGTACTTTCTTTATTGTTATCTACCAGACTGATAAAAATCCAAAAGTATGAAAATGATAATCTTTAGAAAAGACAGTGAGGAAACTGGCACATCAGCTATGGAAGGGAACTTGGTAGCACTCAACTGTGTAACTGCATACACCAGTTGACACAGCCACTGCCCTTCGACAAGTTTACACCTGTGAGAAATGATGTGTGTGCGAGGTTATTTACTGTATCATTTCATAAGAGAAGATGGAAAACAATCCAAATCTTCATCAGTATGGACCAGTTAAGATTATGATACATCCATTGAATGGAATATTCCACAGCTGCAGAAGAGAATGCAAATTTTTTTACATACCAGTAAGGAAAAGTCTATACCTTTCAGGTAGACCTCGTTTGTGCAAACTGAGGGACAATAGGAATTTAAAGAAGTTCTAGGAGAAGAAAATATTGTTCACAGATGGTAGGGGGCCTGTGTAGAGGTGACAGAGTCACTGTACATTGTTTTATGCTTTATCGTGTGGAAACCATAGGAATATATTACCTATTTAAAAACTAAAAAGAATCCCTACTTTTCTGATGAAGTAACTGAGGCACAGAGAGACTCAGTAAATCTCCCAAGATGCGTGCTTGGTGGTAATCAGCTAAGCAGGAACTCTGACTGGGAGGGGGCTCTCCAGCTGGTGCTCAAGGGCAGACTATAAATGTCAGTTTTTAACTTCACCGGGGGATTGCTAACTAGTTTGCAAGTTGGTTTTTTGTTTTGTGTTTACTGTAGCGGGTCACATTGACTTTCCCTGCTACCTACGTGCCCTGCGGCCCTGGAATCCCACTGTCCTCGCCAGGGCCCTGCTGGGGGTCCAGAGACTATGTGTGAACACAACACAAGAAGAAGCTGAGCCCAGAGCTGTTGTTACACAAGCTCTATGTCTTCAAATCTGGAGGAGTTAGTGTCATAGTGGTCCCAGGGGGAGGCAGCACGCCAGGGTTAGGGGACCCAGGGCGGGGAATCACACCTTTTGTCTCTGAGAGTGCACCTGAAGGCCAAGGAGCCAGGGGACTAACTAGGGGTCAAGAGCTGGACATGGTCGGCTGGGGAGAGGCTGCCCCGCCCCGCCTGGGGGTCACTAGGTGTAGAAAAGGTGCGGGATGGAGAAAAAGGGCTCTGGACCAGGAGGTGCATCTCCAGGCAGGGTCAAGAATACCGTTGTATCCTTTCCTGCCCTCCTTCCCCCTCACCAAGGACTGCCACCCTCACCTACCTGTGCCTCCAGCTCCATCCTGTTGCAACTGGGAGCTGTAGCTCCCAGAGCGCCTACCACAGGCCAGGCAGGTGTGTGGTGCCCACCTGGGCCCCGTGTCTTCCTGATGAGCACGAGGCTGGGCAGGCACCAGGTGGAGCGCAGGCTCCTAAACAACAAGCCATCTGCGGAGCACCATGTGTCAGAGACCGCTGCATCATCACAACAACCTAAAGGGATCCACATTGTCACAAAAACTTAATCCACGAGGCATCTGAGACAACGCCTCCAGGACAACGATTAGAAATAGGAAAGCTGAGATGTGACTCAGGACCACTGGGCTCCAAAATATTATCACTGCTACGGGCTCCTTACTCCCTGGCTCGTTCACTGTAGCAGTCAGTAGTTCTCATGTGTTAGCTGATCAGAATCCCCTGGAGCCTTGTTAAAACACCCCATGCTGGGCCTCACCCCTGGGTTTCTGATTTAGCAGGTCTGGGTGGGGCTGGTAATTTGCATTTCTAACTACTTCCAGGGGCCCTGGTGGCGCAGTGGTTAAGAGCCTGGCTGCTAACCAAACGGTTAGCAGTTTGAATCCACCAGTCGCTCCTTGGAAACCCTATGGGGCAGTTCTTCTCTGTCCTACTGGTTGCTGTGAGTCAGAATCGACTTGATGGCAATGGGTAACAACTTCAGGTGATGGCGATCATTCAATGGTCCATGTTGGAAACTGTTGCATAAATGAATGGTTAGACTTACCATAATTAATGGTAAAAGTCTATATTAATATCCTATCAGGCCCTAAGCAGGACTGGGAATACAGAGAGAGGACAATTAAGAAACTAGAACAACTGCTGTCCTGGATGCACCCTCAGTGATAGGTTGTTCTTACACTCAATATTCTCAGCCTCCCAACAACCAGGAGAGCAAAGTGTTTGCTACTCCATTTTAATAAAGGGAAGACAGCCCACAGAACTGGGACAAATTCCTCAAGGTTACTTAGTGGTACTTAGAGAACTAGGATTGTGTGACCCCAAATTAAATGCTACTCTTTTCATTATTTAAAAAAAATTAGTATTTGTCTGAACTTTTCCCTCACTAGTTCTGTTTCTTTTCTCTGTAAAAGGATATGATATGTAAGGGCTCTTCCAGGTCTGAAACTTCTGCACATCTAGGAATCTAAATGAGAGAAACTCAGATGCAAAGATAGACAGGGAGCCCAGGGCTCAGGCTGTGTGCAACATGGCAGCAGTAACCCAAAGAGGGGGTGTGGAAAAGGGGAGCGGGCAGGAGGCTCACCTTCACCCTCTCCACTCTTAGCTTTGAGAACATTTTGTTATTGTTGTTGTTATGTGCTGTCCAGTCACTTCCGACTCATAGTGACCCTATGTACAACAGAATGGAACACTGCTCGATCCTGCGCCATCCTCACCGTCCTTGTTATGTTCAAGCCTATTGTCAATCTATCTCGTTGAGTGTCTTCTGTTTTTCTCTGACACTCTACCAAGCATAACGTCATTCTCCAGGGACTGGTCCCTCTTGATAACATGTCCAAAGTATATGAGATGAAGCCTAGCCGTCTTTGCTTCCAAAGAGCACTCTGGCTGTATTTCTTCCAAGCCAGACTTGTTTGTTCTTCTGGTAGTCCATGGAATATTCAGAAATCTTTGCCAACACCACAATTCAAAGACATCAATTCTTCTTTGGTCTTCCTTATTCATTGTCCAGCTTTTTCATGCATATGAGGTGATTGAAAACATCATGGCTTGGGTCAGGCACACCTTAGCCCTCAAAGTGACATCTTTACTGTTTAACAGTTTAATGAGGTCTTTTGCCCCAGATTTGCCCAATGCAATAAGTCCTTTGATTTCCTGACTGCTGCTTCCGTGGGCATTGATTGTGGATCCAAGTAAAATGAAATCCTTGACAACTTCAATCTTTTCTCCATTTGTCATGATGTTGCTTATTGGTCTGGTTGTGAGGATTCTTGTTTTCTTCCTGTTGAGGTGCACTCCATCTGAAGGCTGTAGTCTTTGATCTTCATCAGTAAATGCTTCAAGTCCTCTTTGCTTTCAGCAAGCAAGGTTGCATCATCTGCATAATGCAGGTTGTTAATGATCTTCCTCCAATCCTGATGCCAAATTCTTCATCATATACTCCAGCTTCTCGTATTATTTGCTCAGCATACAGATTGAATAAGTATGGTGAATGGATACAACCCTGATGCACACCTTTCTTCACTTTAAACCATGCAGTATCCCTTGTTCTGTTCTAACGACTGCCTCTTGATCCATGTATAGGTTCCTCATGAGCATAATTAAGTGTTCTGGAATTCCCATTCTTTGCAATGTTATCCATAATTTGTTATGATTCACACAGTTGAATACATTTGCATAGTCAATGAAACACAGGTAAACATCTTTCTGGTATTCTCCGCTTTCAGCCAAGATCCATCTGACATCAGCAATATTATCTCTTTTTCCACGTCCTCTTCTGAATCCAGCTTGAATTTCTGGAGGTTCCCTGTCAATGCACTGCTGCAACCCCTTTTGAATGATTTTCAGCAAAATTTTACTTGCATGTGATATTAGTGATATTGTTAAAAAATTTCAGCATTCTGTTGGGTCACCTTTGTTTGGAATGGGAACAAATACAGATCTCTTCCATTCAGACCCTGGTGGCACAGTGGTTAAGAGTTTGGTTGCTAACCAAAAGGTTGGCAGTTCGAATCCACCAGCTGCTCTTTGGAAACCCTATGGGTGCAGTTCTACTCTGTCATATAGGGTTGCTAGCGAATCAGAATTGACAGCAATGGGTTTCCAGTAGGTTGACCTGGTAGCTGTCTTCCAAATTTCTCGGCATAGACAATTCAGCAGCTCCAGCGTTGCTTCAGTTTGTTGAAACATCTCAATTGGTATTTCATCAGTTTCTGGAGCTTGTTTTGTGCCAATGCCTTCAGTGCAGCTTGGACTGTTTGCTTCATTACCATTGGTTCTTGATCATATGCTACCTCCTGAAATGGTTGAACGTCGACCAATTCTTTTTGGTAAAATGACTCTTTGTATTCCTTCCATCTACTTTAGATGCTTCCTGTATTACTCAATATTTTGCCCATAGAATCCTTCAAAATTGCAACTCGAGGCTTGAATTTTTTCTTCAGTTCTTTCAGCTTGAGAAGTGCCAAGTGTGTTCTCTTTTGGTTTTCTAACTCCAGATCTTTGCATATTTCATTACAATATTTTACTTTTTCTTCTTGAGTTGCCCTCTGAAACCTTCTGTTCAGCTCTTTCACTTCATCATTTCTCCCCTTCGCTTTAGCTACTCTATGTTCAAGAGCAAGTTTCAGAATCTCTTCTGACATCCATTTTGGTCTTTTCTTTCTTTCCGGTCTTTTAAATGACCTTTTTCTTTCTTCGTGTATGATGTCCTTGATGTCTTCCCACAACTCATCTGGTTTTAGGTCATTAGCGTTCCATATGTCCAATCTATTCTTAAGAGAGTCTCCAAATTCAGGTGGGATATACTCAAGGTCATGTTTTGGCTCTAGTGGACTTGTTCTAATTTTCCTCAGCTTCAACTTGAACTTGTATATGAGCAATATATGGTCTGTTCTGCAGTCGGCCCCTGGGCTTGTTCTAACTGATGATATTGAGGTTTTCCATAGTCTCTTTCCACCAACGTAAGTGGATTTGATTCCTGTATTTTTCATCCAGTAAGGTCCATCTGTATAATTGCCATTTATGTTGGTGAAAAAAGGTATTTGCAATGAAGAAGTTGTTGGTCTTACAAAATTCTATCATGCCATCTCTGGCATCGTTTCTATTACCAAGGTCATATTTTCCAACTACTGATCCTTCTTAGTTTCCAACTTTTGCATTCCAATCACCAGTAATTATCAATGCATCTTTGTTGCATGTTTGATCAATTTTAGACTGCAGAGATTAGTAAAAATCTTCAGTTTCTTTATCTTTGGCCTTCGTGGTTGGTGCGTAAATTTGAATAATCATCATATTAACTGGTCTTTGTAGGTGTATGAGTATCATCCTATCACTGACAGCGTCGTACCTCAGTATAGATCTTGAAGTGTTCCTCTTGACTGTAAACGTGATGCCATTCCTCTTCAATTTGTCATTCCCAGCATAGTAGATCATATGATTATCTGACTCAAAATGGCCACTACCAGCCCATTTCAGCTCACTAATGCCTAGGATATCGATGTTTATGCATTCCATCTCATTTTTTGACGATTCCAATTTTCCTACAGTCATACTATGTTCCGATTATTAATGGGTGTTTACAGTTGTTTCCTCTCATTTTGAGTCATGCCACATCAGCAAATGAAGGTCCCAGAAGCTTGACTCCATCCACGTCATTAATGTCAACTCTAATTTGAGAAGGCAGTTCTTCCCCAGTCCTCTTCTGAGTGCCTTCCAACCTGAGGGGCTCATCTTCCGGCACTATATCAGACAATGTTCCACTACTATTTATAAGGTTTTCACTGGCTAATTCTTTTCAGAAGTAGACCACTGGGTCCTTCTTCCTAGTCTGTCTTAGTCTGGAAGCTTAGCTGAAACTAGTCTGCCATGGGTGACCCTGCTGGTTTTTGAACACTGGTGGCATAGCTTCCAGCATCACAGCAACATGCAAGCCACCACAGTATGGTAAACTAACAGAGTAGTGGGGGAAGGAAGAATTGGTACCTTTGAACTATAGTGTTGGTGAATAATATTGAATATACTATGGACTACTAGAAGAACGAACAAATCTGTCTTGGAAGAAGTACAGCCAGAACGCTTGTCTCACGTACTTTACACACGTTATCAGAAGGGACCAGTCCCTGGAGAAGGACATCATGCTTGGTAATGTAGAGGGTCAGCGACAAAGAGGAAGACCCTCAACAAGATGGACTGACAGAGTGGCTGCAACAATGGGTTCAAACTTAGCAACAATTTTGACAATGGCACAGGTCTGGGAAGTATTTCATTCTGTTGTACATAGGGTTGTTGTGACTCGGAACTGACTCAATGACACCTAACAACAATAGGCTATGGTGTCTAGTTGTTTGGTCAAACCCTAGTCAAGTTGCTATCATGAAGTAGTTCCATGAGATTAAATTAGTTGTCCTTGAGTAAAGCAGATTGCCTTCTGTAATGTGGGTGGGTCTCAACCAATCAGTTGAAGGCTTTAAGAGCATAAAGCGAGTTTCTCTAGGGTGTGTTTAGCCTTCAGACTATAAATAAACATTTTTCCAGGTGTTGTCACTTTAGCACATATCTTCAGCCACTCATACTCTAGGAGCACTTACTATGTACAAATGCTGGGTTCTCAGGAGATGGTGGTGAGCAAAAGAGCAAGACACCACTCCCATGGGGCCCACATTCCAGAGTTAGGTGAACAATAAGGAATGAAAAGGGGGGTGGGAATGACAGGGTTGGTGTGAGATTTGCTATTTCAATGAGGGTGATTGAGTAGAGGTTAGGAAGAGAGGTCAGAGAGCTGAGCACAAGAGTAAGACAAGGATTTTGAATCTGAGTGAAGACAAATTGTGTAGTAAAATGAAGAGCACTGACTGTGTGAGCTGCAATGTGTACCAGGTTATTCATTTCAGCATCAGGGTTTGTGATGGCAAAATATTACAAAGACCTAAACATCTATCCTTGGAAACTGCCATTCTGGCCTAGACATCTAATAGAATATCATGGAACTGCAATAAAAGACTAGGGGGTGCTCAGTATTCACTGCTATGGAAAAGGCAGGTGAAGCAAGAAAGACCAGTGTGTGCATGCCCCTTTTCAGTGTGGAAGTGGGAAGACAGCACACATGCGTGCTTGCTCTTACAGGCACAGGCTGTCTTCGGAACACGTGTGAGGGACAGGCAGCCCTGGCCTATGCCCAGGCAGGGACATGGCTGTCAGGAGGCTGAGGCCACATAGACACTGTTCCTTGTACATTCGGTACCTTTATAAGTCTGAGTCATGTAAATATATTATTTGTTTAAAAAAATAAACACTAAGTTATTAACTTACCAAATTACTGCTTAAATAATTTAGAATCAATAAAATGTTGCATATTCAGATAGAAGTATATGTTTCGTTTTACTAAAAACTGAGAATCATAAAATGTACCAGGTTTCCTTATAAAGAAGACCAAAAACCAAACCCAACCCGTTGCCGTGGAGTCAATTCTGACTCAGAGCAAGACTACTACAGGGCAGAGTAGAAACTACCCCATAGGGCTTCCAAGGAGCGGCAGGTGGATTTGAACTGCTGACCCTTTAGTTAGCAGCAGAGCTCTTAACCGCTATGACACCAGGGCTTCTTATAAAGGAGAGGGCTCAATTTAGAGCTCAGTCTGAGTAGCAACTTTAACTCCCGGTTACTCATCTCAACTTCCTTTATGTATTGTTTAATCTCCTGAAGATCCTGGCTCCTAGCTACAAACTATATGTGATTTTTCAGGTCTGACCACAGGAAATTTAAAAAAAAACTTTGCCTGGCAGGACTCAGGGGGAAGCTGCTCCCTCTCCCACCCTCTCCCCAACCAGACTTGGTGCCCGCTAGTGCACTGCAGCCTCTGGAGGGAGTTGCAGTGAAGGACTCAGGCCCCTGGACACTAGCATATTTTTTGGCATATATGACTCCAGCCCAGGCGCCTCCATACAGAGGCCTCTATATGGTTGACCTTCAACAGGGATCTTCCTTAGGTGCCTTTGCTGAAGCTTCCTTATCAGGGGGAAGGGGACCTTGAAGCCACTTTCCCCCACTTTGACTCAGTAATTGGTACTTTTTTACTCCTAGTTCTTCCTTCTTGCCCTCCCCCAGCCCCAGGGTCCATAAAAGAGCAGGAGCCTTTTTTGGGGGGCTCCCTTGGCAGTGAGATGGATCCCCGTATCTGTACTGATCCACCTGGCCCTCACCTGGTGCTGTTCCTGGGGAAAAATAGAACAGGGGGGAGCCAGCACCTTGTGTGGGTTAGCCTCTTGCTTATACTATTGCATAAGTGATTAAAGGCTGGATTGTGACTTTCATTTTGGCTTGTCGTAATCAGCTACTTCCATACCTGACAGTTCAGCTCTCTCCAGCTCAGCTCAGCAACTTGACACTTCTTTTTCACTTTATAGTAACTGTCCTACTGTATGAGGGCCATACTTCTCATTGACCCCAACCCTCTGTAGAGGTTTTGGGGTACAGAGGGGACCTTATTAGAAAATACACTCTGTTAGATAGTACACTATGTGCCTCTGGTGGGGCTCTGGGTCTCTTTGGGTTGAGCACTTACATCACCCAGTTCTGCCTTTATCCCTTGTTCTTGTACTTGGTAGTCACTGGAGGAGGCCATGTGGATACAGTGCTCGGGACTGGGCCTGACACCCGAAAGGCCTGGGTGAATACTGCTAGAAGCTGAATGGGAGGGCACTGGCCCCAGCCAGCCTCCTGGGACTGAAGAACATGCAGGAGGAGCTGCCTGGCTGCACTCCCTAAGGGCAGACCATTGTCTTCTAGCATGAGTGGAGGAGAAGTTCCTGGAGGAATCAGACGAGACACACTGGTACCCTGTGGGGCCTTGTTGCATTTATCAGGGGTGTGAGGAAACACAGAGCCCAGAGTGGGTGCAGCTGATATCTGGAAATGTGTCACTTTAGAGAAAACATCAGGTCATTTCTGGGCATTCAGAATGTCCCCCCACAGGAGGAAAGAAACCCCTTGACGATGACCGCTGGGTGAGACCAGCCCCTGCACAGATGCTTCTGTGGGTAGGTCACCCTCAGTGCCCCACGCTCATTGCATGGATGAGGTAACACTTCCCGGGGAGTGAAGCACACATTGCCACGTGCAGTGGCTGTGGAGGGGGTGGGGATTGGTTGGTATGTGTTCTCTTCCCCACCTGCTTCTCTCCCTGGGGATTCCCCTTTCCATGTCACAGTCCCAGAAACAGAGTCTAGAAGAACTGAGATCTGAACCCATGTCCTTCTTACCAAGGTGCAGGTGGCTACCCCATATCACAACGTCTACTCACACAGCATACAGGCCACCTGGCCAGGCCCTTCTCTGTTTCTGATGTCCCCATTAAAAAGGTACACATCGCGTCTCAAGCCCAGTCCCAGAGTCCTCTGGGGGAACCTAGCAGGTTGGAGGTGGAGTGATAATGTTCTTAGAGTGTCTCAGCAATGCAGGCATGCCCTGGGGCTGTGGATGTGTGCTGGGGATGCTGGAACTATCGGAGGAGGAAAGCGAGGGTGGGGGATACAGGTTCTCCAGCATCTCCACCAACCTCAGTGTTAAGGTTCCTGAGAAGCTCTGAGGTTTGAAACTTGATGAGTATGTTCATAGAGGACCCGAGTATCATCACTAAAGACTTGCAGGGTTTTATTCATTCAGTCAACAGTAATTTTTTGAGTACCTGCTGATACCAGAGACTGCTCCAGGCACTCAGTTAGAGTAGGGAACAAGACACAGAAGCCCCCCTGGAGTTTATGTTCCGGTGGGAGCAGACAAACTGTATATAAGGGGTGGTAGGGAGCGCTGGGGAGGGGTGCATGAGGGAGAGACTGCATGGAAATCAGAGGGCAACATGCCACAGACCTGAGTCCAGCAAGGGCAGAGACCTACCTGGCAGGTCTGAGGGCAGCAGATCCTGGGGGGTGGGGGTGGGGGGGAGGGCAGGTGGAGTTGGGCAGGAGGGAAAGAGCAGATAGGGCTGAAGAGGGGCCAGGGTCAGATTATACAGTCTTGTCGAAGAGAAGGAAGTCACAGTTGACTTCCCTGTGTGGGCTGTGAGAGCTCAGTAAAGAAAATAATAATAAAGACCACTACCGTGAATCATCCTCCTTTACAGGTAAGGAACCCAGGTTTAGATGGCTTCATTATTTTATGTAACAATGACTTACAGATAAAATATCCTATTAGGTAGGTACCATCCCATTTTGCCCGTGAGGAAACTGAGGCACAGAGAGGTTGAGTAACTTGCCCCAGGTCACATGCTAGTGAGGATGGAGTCGGGCCTGCAACCCAGTGTTCCCTCCACTGCCCACGGTCTCCTGGGTCCCCCTGACCTCCTGGTATTCAGGCACACTGTTTTGGGGCTAAACGTGAGGTGCTTTCGTTTGTGTTTGTGAATAAAAGTAGTTGGGAAATTTGCAGTGTGTTTCCACAGAGTCAAAGTTATTCAGAAACACAAGCGTCATCTACTACTAGTGTCCTTGGCCACCTCAGTTAGGCAACAGACTGGGGAGGAAGGTGTGGGACGTGGAAGAGGAGCCTCGCTCAGGCTGTGAGCACAGGGCAGTGCTGGTGGTGGCGGGGGCACACCCTCTAAGCTCTGGGTCTCTACTGTGAGCCCAGCCTGCTACCTCCCATTGGGTCCCTAGGGAAGCTCCATGCTATGGGAATCCTAGTTACCCACACCGTACAGTTGAGGAAATACAGGCAATTGTCCAGGATTGGACTTGAGTTCGGCTTACTCCACAGTTTGGCTGCACACATACACCCCTCCTGGTCTGCCATGCTGGGACTGGCATTCTGGTTATAAACATGGTGCTTGGAAGTAGGAAGGGCTGGGTTAAAAGCTGGGTCCTTCTGACTCTGAAGGTGTGAGACCTTGGGTGAGACGTACCACCTTGTATATAAGAGCCACCTTACTGGGTTTTGTGATAATACATAGAAAATCCTTAGCATGTGGTAAATGCTCAAGAAATGGTAGCGTCATGGAAGCTCCGTAGACACATCCAAACACCCTGAGGGACTGAATTGCTGGGTGGAGGGCTGTTGGGACCATGGTCTCGGGGAACATCTAGCTCAATTGGCATAACACAGTTTATAAAGACAATGTTCTACATTCTACCTTGGTGAGTAGTGTCTGGGGTCTTAAAAGCCTGTGAGTAGCCATCTAAGATACTCCACTGGTCTCATCCCTTCGGGAGCAAGGGAGAATGAAGAGAACAGGATACAAGGAAAAGATTAGTCCAAAGGACTAATGGACTACAGCTACCAAGGCCTCCACCGGACTGAGTCCAGTACAGCTAGATGGTGCCCGGCTATCACCACTGACTGCTCTGACCAGGATCACAACAGAGGGTTTTGGACAGAGCTGGAGAAGGATGTAGAACAAAATTCTAACTCAGAAAAAAAAAAAAGCCAGATTTACTGGCCTAAAGGAGACTGGAGAAACCCCGAAAGGATGGCCCCCAGATACCCTTTTAGCTCAGTGGTGAAGTCATTTCTGAGGTTCACTGTTCAGCCTGGGGGTGGACAGCCCCATAAAACCAAATGGGACTAATAAGGTACAGCAGTTCAGGGACAGGGGCCAGAAGGCAGAAGGGGACAAGGAAGCTGGTGATAGGGAATCCAAGGTAGTGTAAGGATAGTGTTGATGTGTTATGAGGTTGTTAACCATTGTCATAGGGCAACATGTGTACTAACTGTTAAATGAGAAACTATTTTGTTCTGTAAGCCTTCATCTAAAGTGAGAATAGCAGCACAATTGGAAAAGCGTAGTCAATGTCACTGAACTGTGCATGTAGAAATTTTTGAAATGGTGTATCTTTGGCTATGTATATTTTCACCAAAAAAAAAAAAAAAAGGTCGAGAAGGGAGAGGGTTGACATGTTATGGAGTTGTTAACCAATGTCATAAAACAATATGTGTACTACTGTTTTGTGAGAAACTATTTGTTTTGTAAGCCTTCACTTGAAGTATAATAAAAAAAAAAAAAAAAAAAAACCCACCATAACCAAGTAGGATTCATACCAGGTATGCAAGGATGGTTCAACGTTAGAAAATCAATCAACATAATCCACCACATAAATAAAAGAATTGCATGATCATCTCAGTGGACGCAGAAAAGGCATTTGACAAAGTCCAACATCCATTCCTGATAAAAACTCTCATTAAAATAGTACAGAAAGGAAATTTCTCAACATAATAAAGGGCTTCTATGCAAAACCAACAGCTAACATCATTCTTAATGAAAAGAGACTGAAAACATTCTTCTTGAGAACAGGAACAAGACAAAGATGCCCTTTATCACCACTCCTATTTAGCATTGTGCTGCAAGTCCTAGCTAGAGCAATAAGGGAAGAAAAAGAAATAAAGGACATCCAAGCTGGTAATGAAGAAGATAAACTGTCTCTATTTACATATAATATGATACTATACAGAGAAAACCCAAAAAACTCCATGAGAAAACTACTGATAGTAATAGAAAGACTCAGCAGACTAGCAGGATACAAGATAAACATACAAAAATCAGTTGTATTCCTATACGCCAATAAAGAGAAGGACAAAAAGGGAATCAGGAAAACAATACCATTTAAAATAGCCCCTAAAAAAAAATTACTTAAGGAATAAATCTAACCAGGGATGAAAAAGACCTGTACAAAGAAAACTACAAAACACTACCGCAAGAAACCAAAAGAGATCTACATAAATGGAAAAACATACATGCTCATGGATAGGAAGACTCAACATTGTGAAAATGACAATTCTACTCAAAGTGATTTACAAATACAATACAATCCCAACTCAAACACCAAGAACATTCTTTAAAGAGATGGTCAAACTAATGATTAACTTTATACGGAAAAGGAAGAAGCCCCGGATAAGTAAAGCACTTGAAGAAGAATAAAGTAGCAGGATTCACATTATCTGACCTCAGAACCTACTATACAGCTATAGTAGTCAAAACAGCCTGGTACTGGTACAATGACAGACACATTGACCAACAGAACAGAATTGAGAACCTAGATGTAAATCCATCCACCTATGGTCACCTGCTCTTCGACAAGCGCCCAAAGTCCATCATATGGGGAAAAGACAGTCTTTTTAACAAATGGTTTTGGCAAAACTGGATGTCATCTGCAAAAAAATGAAACACGGACCATAACTCACACCATACACAAACTAATTCAAAATGGAACAAAGACCTAAATATAAATGTAAAAAACTATAAAGATCATAGAAGAAAAAATAGGATCATTGCTAGAGGCCCTAATACACAGCATTAACAAGATGCAAACCATAACTAACAACACAAGAACTCCAGAAGATAAGCTAGATAACTGGGATCTTCTAAAAATTAAGCACTTATGCTCATCAAAAGAATTTACCAAAAGAGTTAAAAAAAAAAAAAACCTACAGACTGGGAAAAAAGTTTTGGCTATTATAAATCTGACAAAGTTCTAATCTCTAAAATCTACAGGAAAATCCAACACCTCTACAACAAAAAGACAAATAATCCAATAAAAAATGAGCAAAGGAAATGGACATTTCACCAAAGAAGACATTGAAGTAGCTAACAGACATATGAGGAAATGCTTGTTATCACTAGCCATTAGAGAAATGCAAATCAAAACTACAATGAGATACAATCTTACTCCGGCATTACTGGCACAAATCAAAAAACAGGTAATAACAAATGTTAGAGAGGCTGCAGGGAGATTGGAACTCTTATGCACTGCTGGTGAGAATGCAAAATGATACAACCATTTTGGAAAATGATATGGTGCTTCCTTAGGAAGCTAGAAATGTATCTTATGATCCAGCAATCCCACTCCTAGGAATATATCCTAGAGAAATCAGAGTCATCACATGAATAGACATATGCACACCCAAGCTCACTGCAGCATTGTTCACAATAGCAAAAACATGGAAATAACCTAAATGCCCATCAACAGATGAATGGATAAACAAACTTTGGTACACACACAGTGGAGTACTATGCAACGATAAAGAATGGTGATGAATCTTCGAAGCATCTCACAACATGGATGAATCTGGAAGGCATTATGCTGAGTGAATAAGTCAATCACAAAAAGACAAATATTGTATGAGACCACTACTATAAAAATTCATGAAAATGTTTACACTCAAAAAGAAACAATCTTTGATTGTTATGAGGGTGGAGAGGGGTGGGGATGGAAAGACACTAAATAGACAATAGATAAATGGTAAGTTTGGTGATGGGTAAGACAGCACACAATACTGGAGAAGCCAGCACAGCATGTAAAAGTCAGGGTCATGGAAGCTCCAGAGACACATTCAAACTCCATGAGGGACCGAATTGCTAGGCTGAGGTCTGTGGGGACCATGGTCCCGGGGAACATATAGCTCAATTGGCATAACAGTTTATAAAGAAAATGTTCCACATTCTGCTTGGATGAGTAGCATTTGGGGTCTTGAAAGCCTGTGAGTGGCCATCTAAGATACTCCATTGGTCTCACCCCTTCAGGAGCAAGGGAGAATGAAGAAAACTACAGATACAAGGGAAGGATTAGTCCAAAGGACTAATGGACCACAACTACCATGACCTCCACCAGACTGAGTCCAGTACCAACTAGATGGTGCCCAGCTACCACCACTGACTGCTCTGACTGGGATCACAATAGAGAGTCCCAGGTGGAGCTGGAGAAAAATGTAGAAAAAAATTCTAGCTCACAAAAACAGACCAGACTTACTGGCCTGACAGAGACAGGAGGAACCCCGAGAGTACAGCCCCTGGAAACCCTTTTAGCTCAGTAATGAAGTCACTCCTGAGGTTCACCCTTCATCCAAAGATTAAACAAGCCCATATAACAAAACAAGACTAAAGGGACACACCAGCCCAGACACAAGGACTAAAAGGCAGGAGGGGACAGGAAAGCTGGTAATAGGGAATCCAAGGTTGAGAAGGGAGAGTGTTGACATGTCGTGAGGTTGTTAACCAATGTTGTAAAACAATATGTGTACTAACTGTTTAATGAGAATCTAGTTTGTCTGTAAACCTTCATCTAAAGCACAATTAAAAAAGAAAAATACGTATGTGGTGAGAGAAATGATACTGGAAAAAAAAAAAAAGAAATGGTAGCACTTATTATTATTATAACTACTACCTATGGTATTATTATTATTATCCTCCATTTCCATATCCCACTCGTATTTTTTTTCTAAATGTAAAACACTCAACTCCAGCACAACTAGTTACACACCAGTAGTCTCAAGCTTGCCTCTGACCTCAGGAGATAAATAAGTGGCAATGGTTCATGCTCTTTTGTAAAGAAACATAGAGAAAAGTATGTAAACTTCATTAATAATCAAATAAGCACAAAATATCCTAATACAAGTATTGCTTTAAAATTGCTAAATTGACCAAAAAATAAATAAAAATATCAAAATATAATGCTGGTGATGTTGGGGTGAAATTTGTATTCTCCTGCACTGTGGTTGGCAATGGAAATTGGAATGGAAAGCAGTTGTCAATGTGCAGCAAGAGCCTTAAAAGGCTTCATCTGGACTGAGGAATTTCAATCTTGGAAATTCGTCCTGAGAAAACATTCCAAGGGAAGGAAAACTTAAATTCAAAACTTAAGTTCCAAAAAATAGGAAACAAACTAAAAGTCCACAGTGTAAGCGTGGTTAAACATAAACAATGGCATCCATCAGTAATGTGCTGCACTCTTAAAAAAAACTAAACCCATTGCCATTGGGTCAATTCTGACTCACAGCGACCCTATAGGACAGAGTAGAACTGCCTCATAGGGTTTCCAAGGAGCAACTGGTGGATTTGAACTGCCAACCTTTGGGTTAGCAGCCAAGTACCTAGGAGAAGGGAAATCAGGAAGGAGAAAAGCACTTAGGTTGTTGGACTCATAGGATTATAAATGAGTTTCCTTCTTTTTGATTCTTCGGCTTTCTGTTGTTATTTTACAATGGACCTCTTGCAGTTTAACTGTGTGTGTCTTCACTTGCTTTGGCTCTGAGGCCCTCCTCAGTGTGGGTCCAGGGGCAGCCCTGGGGCTCAGAGCTGGAACATGAGTGTCGCTGTGCCTGGAGCTGGGATCTGGGCCCAGTGATTGGCTGGCTTTGTCACTGGGGAAAAGTTGCATAATCCCTGTGTGCCTTGGTGCTTTCACCTGCAAAATGGATTTGTTGTGAGAATTCAATGGAGTAATGGATTGAATCGAATGGTGTTCATCAGGCACCCAGTGCTTGGGAACAAGTTGGTGGGTGGCTAGTAAGGTGGCACGATGCGTGGGGACGGGGCAACCCTGGTGAGAGGGGGCAGCTGCCTTGGCCGGGCGGAGGTGGATGGTGGGGTAAGTGAGGGGAGACAGTGTTCTGCTGTCAGGGACGGGCAGTTCATGCAAAGCAAAGGGAGGGAAACCATTTCTTGAACGGCTGTTAAACCCCTGTACACAAGGCCACTTATCCACAAGACACTGGAGTGCAGGTGAGAGCACCCCCACTTGTTATGGCACAGAAGGGTCACTTTTTGCCCGAGGTCATAGGTCTAGCAAGCAGAGGAGCCAGGATCACCCCTAGACCTGGCAGATTCTGGGCCATTTTTCAGTTTAGCAGCCTTTCTGACAATATCAAATGGGTGTCAGGATGGAGGGGGGATTTTTTACAGTGTATGGGTGGGAGGGCATTAAGGAGACTAGCTTGGATCTAGCATCCTGGAAGTGGGAGGGATGAGGCCAGCCTGATGGGGCCTGTCATGGCTGGGGTGAAGGGGCAGGCTGAATATTAGAGCCGATGGGCCACTGAGGGCTCCTCAAAGCTCAGATTGCTGGGCCCATGCCAGACTTCCTAATTTAGGAGGTGGTCTGGGGCTGGCATGAGAATTTGCATTTCCTCCAAATTCTGTGGTGATGCTGAGGCTAGTCTAAACCATTACACATTAAATAGAAGTGAGAGATCAGAGGAAGGGCCCACAGCTCTCGTAGCCTCTGGTACAGGAAGTAGGATGGGATCAGATAGCGGGTGAGCACCTTCTGTGTGTCTGGCACTTCATACATACATGGCCGTAGTTAATCTAATGCTAGCAGAAGCCCTGAATGTGAAGGTATGGCTTTACCAGGAGCCTTGAGATGAAAACCTGGGTCTCTCGACTGACCCCTGGGCACTGACCCTGGGTGTGCCACTTCAGCTCCTGTGTTTAGAATCTGGACTTTGTTGATGTGACAGGAGGTGGATGACTTTTCCACTATGCTTAACAGGGAGGGTAGACGTGAGCTTTCCTTGCAGCCTTTACATCAGCTCGGCCAGTGGCCTTTCATCTGCTGGGAGATAAGGGCACCACCAGGCCTTTGCACAGATTTGCATCATTCTCTGTGTTTACTGTGGAACAAGGGTGGGACATCCTTCTGTTAAAAAAAAATGTTAAAAACAATTTCCCTTTTGAGGATCCCCTGGATTGCAGGGTTTTTCCTTTGAAAGTTTGACTTTGCCCTTGACCCTTGCATTGCTTTTCAGAGCACAGATTGCTCAATTTTTCCGCTGCTGGTGGGTAAGCAGCACACCGCATGAAGGTAGAATTGAGAACAGTGGGTTACGGAAGCTCCGTGGGGTTTCATCATCCCCTAGGGCAGCATGCCTGTCCTGAGGCACCCCAGCCCATGCAGCCGAGGCCTAGGGTGGAAGCCTGGCCTGCAAACCTGTCAGCGTGGCTAAGAAGACAACCACAGCCCATGTTTATTAAGTGCTTACTAGTGCCAGCCACTTCGTTACCCCCATTTTACATGTGGGGAAACTGAGACCCAGGGTGCTGTGCTAGGAAGTGGAAGAGCCGAAGTTCAAACACAGGCAGTCTGGCTCCAGAGCCGCTGTGCTGACCAGGAACGGCTTCCATGGTCCCCCTTTAGTGGAGGTAATAAATGTACCAGTCGCCACCTGTACTTACAGGTTTTTGTGATCCAAAGGCAAAGGTTTCATGAAGGGCCACTGAACTAGCTGTGGACATGCTGTGTGCGGGCTCTGTTCCTATAGCGCCCCTGCAGTTACACAATCGGGTTGCCCACATTATGTCTCACTTGTCTTTTCTGAAATGATAACAGGTGTTTCTTTCGCAGAGAATTTACAACAAGGCAAGAGATGCTGGGCGTGTCCCAAGTCCTTGACACTCTGTCTGCAAGTTCATGCTCTTTTTGCCTCGCTCACATAATGCAAATTCCACAGCCTGGCACTGAAAGCTTCCTATTTGTCTCCCCCAAATGACCTTTCAAGCCTTCCTCCCCACATCCAACCCCCCAGTCACCCCTACACACACACACACACACACACACACACACACACACGTTTGGCCCTGCCCTACGTCAGATCCTATGTGGTTTGACAGAAGGGGCACACAGGCTTTGACGCTGCATGACACCAGGCTTGACCCCCAGCCTCACTGCTTCCAGATAGACTGAGCGTCCTTCCCCATGTGACAGTGGTGGTGATAATACCACCCTCACACGACTGTGAGGTGGGCCAGCTGGCAGCATGTGGCATGTCCAGCTGTGGCTTGGCAGGAGGTAAATATAATCAGAAATACTAGCTCCCCTGCCCCCACCCGGCCCCCGACCCCCATGCCCTGCTTTCTATGCCTGTGTCCAGGGGCTCTCCCCTCGGGGATTCCACAGTCACTTGTCAAATGTGCAAGGCACCCATGGGCATACTGTGCTTGGTGCTGGGATAGAGGGGTAACTGCAACCCTGTCCTTCATAGCATTTATTGCAGGCTAATTGTAATCACTACCTGTCTGTCAAACATACCAAAGATTGTGAGGATGACGCAAAACCAGGCAGTGTTTCATTCTGTTATACACGAGGTCACCGTGAGTCAGAACCAACTCCACAGCCACTAACGGTAACAACAACAACGTGTTATCGTAGGCTAACGTGTTAAACTGTTTGTTCATTGCTTTCTTCTCTAGCTGGAAAGCTCTTTAAGGGAAGGGCTATGTCTTATTCACGGTTTGATTCCCAGCTCTCTCCTGGTGCCTGTGGGCTGCTGGTGCCTGAGGAGTGCGCTCTCTGGCCTGCTGAAGCCCCCCAGTGCCGTCTAAACCCTTCCACACAAAAGCCAGGCCTCTTGCTACCTGCCCCAACCTACAGTGCCACCTCCTCACCTGCAGCTTCCTTCCCCATGTATTCCAGCCTCCATCCTGGAAGAAATGCTGAGTATTCCCTCTCCACCACACTCTTCCTGCCCTCTGCCCTTGCCTCCTTGCTCCTTGTATTCTGTACCCTCAATGCCTCACTCGCACCCCTCTACCCCCCACCCTCATTCCTGGCCGGCAGTGGGAGTCAGACCACAGGGGCACCGAATGCCAAGCTAGTCTTTGACCTCCAGCCAATGGACCCAGGGCATCTAGGAATTCATGGATGCACCAGCAGTGGTCTCTGGTCCAGAGCACCCAGCTCAACTGTGACTCACCCCACACCCAGGACCCATAGACACATGCCCAGCATAGACACCGGGAAGGAGCCTGGCTCCATTTGTTTTGACAGCATGTCGGGGGACAGGGGGAGCTGTCAGTGTTCATGGTGGTTTGTGTGGTGGTTTGATTTTCTGTCACCATGAGTCAGGCAATGGAAACATTTGGGAAATCGATTGGTGAGGAGAGGAACTTTCACAATATGCAGAAGGCGGGAAGCCACAGAGAACTAGGGCAGGGGACAAACACGGGCCATGTTCACAGCTAGGGAGCTGCCCAGGCCGGGCCAAGTTCCCGGCACACAGTAGGCGTTCCCCCAGTGTTGACTAGATGATTCTTTCCAAGGTTTCATTGAGAAAACGTTGTAAGTGTGGATACTGTTCTTGGATGCTGTGTTACTGGGGATTAAGTTGAGGAAATCAATGAGAAAATTCAGAGCAACAATTCTTCTTTTGGAAATAACATTTTCCAGGGACTGCATCAAAAACAGTGTTCAAAATTTCAGAATCATTGGTCATTTCCTTACCCAGGTGCTAAAAAATTGTTGATACTGTGTAAAGAATGACAAACATGTCCATGAATTTCCAATTACAGTTATTTTCACATATCTCAATTTGATTGTTGCCAAAGATGTATTATAGCTATTGCTATTTACTGATAGATTATAGGTTAAAAAAAAAAAAAAGCCAATTCAACGAAGTCAAGTAATTTGCCTAAGGTCATAGAACCAGTGAAGGGGCTAGAAAAGTAGTCAGCAAATTAATTTTAATTTTCAGTTTTTTTAAAGGTAATGTAAGTACACAATGAAAATTCAGAGGGTTAAAAAAGGATATGCAGTGAAAACAAGACTCTCTTTACGCACTTGCATCCTCTCCCCCCAGAAGTAGCCATTGTTACAAATTTTTTATGCATTCTTTCCTAGATACTCTGCAAATTTAGAATCACAGTTACGTGTATATTCATATTACTTTTTGTAAACAAACGATAGCATATTCTGGACCTTCCAATTTTTTCTTAACTTAGAGATCTTACTTAACTTGAATAGCTAAGAGAAATTGTTCCCCATCTGCAAATAGAGTTGCCCCTTTCATTTTCCTGGCTGGTATGCTCCAGTGAAAGGATGCCCCATCCTTCACTTATCCAGCACCCTCGTTGTTGGCAGTTGTTACAAACAAGGCTTCAGAGCAGAGGCTGGTTCATGCACCTTTTCACACAGATGCGGTTGTATCTGTAGGAAAAAGAGCTGAGGGTGACATTGTTAACACAGATCTGTGCCCTCTTAGCCTCAGAATTCTTTTCTCTATCCCACACGGCCCCCTAAGTGATCATTGCACCTGCAGAACTTCCTTCCTTTTGCCCTCCCTGCCTCCCCTTCTTCCTTCCTCTTTCCCTCCCTCACTTCCTTTCTTCCTTCCTCACAGGAATTACCTCAGGTTGTGGGGCCTTCCTCATGTGGAGACAGAAGCCCTTCTGGGCTTTGGCAAAATGGCACCCCCCAGGGCTTGCAGAGACCTAGGTTCTAACCCAGTCCGTGAGCTTCCTCACTATGGGCCTTGGTTTCCCCATTTGAAAACTGGCGGGTGGGCTGGGTGTTGCTTATCTTTTGGGCTTTCCCTGGACAAGTCTAAGAGCGCTGGCGAGCTAGGCCCGGGAGATGGCCCTTACACAAGTGCCATCCCTCCACCTGGCAGGCGTGCTTGTTGTTGAATTGAACTTTGGCCTCACATAACAGGACAAACACAAACCTGAAACCCAAACCATCTACCCTCCTACCACCCACGATTTGCGTAGGGCCTTGAGCGCACGAGGAGAAGCAAAACAAACTTCATTGGAGTATCCAGCTCAGAGCGCAAAGCGCTGTCAATCATTAACCGCCTGGTCCCGGTGGAGCGCTCCGCGCCCTTCATAAGGTCCTCGCGGTACCCAGCGAGCATCGGCCACTTCTCGCCGCCACTGCGCCTCCGGACCGCTGCCTCCATCTGCCACCGCGCCTCCAGCCCGCCGCCACCGCCTGCCACCGCCTGCCACCGTCTGCCACCGTTCGCCGCCGGCGATGCCCGAGACCCTCTTTGCCCGCGCCTGGCCGCTGCTGCTCCTGCTGGGCACCCTCCTTGGCGCGATGGCCGCACCTCCGCCCTGGCGCTGCGCGCCCTGCTCCGACGAGAAGCTGGCGCTCTGCCCGCCAGTGCCCGCTTCGTGCCAGGAGCTCGCCCGGCCAGCGGGCTGCGGCTGCTGCCCGACGTGCGCCCTGCAGCTGGGTGCGGCATGCGGCGTGAGCACCGCGCGCTGTGGCCGCGGGCTGAGCTGCCGAGCGCTGCCGGGGGAGCCACGGCCCCTGCACGCCCTCATCCGCGGCCAGGGCGCCTGTTTGCCTGAGCCAGACGATGCTGGTACCTCCCCTCGTGCCGAGGCCACAGGTGAGCCTCCTCAGTCTGTCCCCTACCGGCCTCTCGGGACAGATGGCAGGCCTGGGGCCTGAGGTCTAGGCGGGGAAGGGATTGGTCTAAAGCCCCAGGGCGAGTCCCAAAGCATGTAGCGGCAAGGACCTCAGACCAGCCAGTGGAGTTCACCCTGGCAAGAGATGCCCAGGGAGA
Organism: Trichechus manatus latirostris; assembly: GCF_000243295.1. Lineage (NCBI taxonomy): Eukaryota > Metazoa > Chordata > Mammalia > Sirenia > Trichechidae > Trichechus > Trichechus manatus. The sequence continues at coordinate 4,904,115 of NW_004444091.1, forward strand.
AGAACGGAAAGTACCGGGACACGTGAAACTTAGTGGGAGAGTAGAGGAGAGGACACGGCTCTTGTGCCCCACAGCCCAGTGATCTATAGACACTCAGACATTGTTTAGATCCTCGAGTGAGGGCGGAGGGAGGGAGCAGAATCGGGCTGCCCTGGCAGGGAGAGGACACCGGCAGCCCCGCCCTCCTCTCTGTGACATGTGGGCGGCCCCAGGGATGGAGCCTCCTTGAATGAGGTGGGCATCTCTCCTGTTGTCCTCCCCACCACCCCCCTCAACAAGCTTGGAATGTTCTTTGTAATATATGTCCTCTGGCTACAGTATGCCCTTCCCAGATGTTCACAGAACATAATGTGAGAGTTTACGCTAAATATTCCACTTTCATTCATTGCCGTAGAAAAACAATGTTTGATGTGTATGTTGCAGTGGCCTCCTAAGAACTTGACAGTCAGGTTCTTTCCTGAATTTAAGCAGCAGTTTATTTGTAGTGGGAAGCAAAGGAAATACCTCTTCCCTACTCCTGACTTCCTACCTCCCCATCTGGGCTGGTTGCACATCCTGTGTGGATTCTCAGAGGAATCTCATGGTTTCATACCCCGATAGGGATCTGCCTTGAGTGCATGACCCTTCCAAGAAGGAGACGAGCTTTTCCTGCCCATTCTCTGTCCTTCAGAGTAAATGAAATGCTTCTGTAAATAAATGGACGCCTTCCACTCCATAAAGAGGACAGTTCTAACGGTCCCCAAGGAGATTGATTCTCACAGCAGATTCCATTAGAATCATTTCTCCATGACTCTGTCCACGCACTGAATCCAAACCCTTGAACTCTATCTACAAGATGTCTAGTGACTTGCCAAAGGAGTCATTTCTTATGTGAGAGGGCAGGGACCCTGGGGAAGGAAGGGTATAGGGCTATGGGTCAGGAGGGCCATAGACCTCCCCCCATCTAAATGAAACCTACACTGCCTATTCATAGGATGGTACTAAAATTCCCATTTTATGGATGAGGAAACCTTGGTTCCGACAGGACAAGTAATACTCCTAGGACTCTCAGCTAATAGAGTCAAGAATTGAGCCCTAATCCCTGACTTCTTCAAAGCTTTTCCCATACCTCCACAAATATGTTGTTGCTCCCCTCCTAGAAGTTACCATAGACGCAAAAACCCAGGGAAACCTTGCAAGACTCCGAAACATATTTTTCCAGGACGGAATGGGTATTGCTTTTGTTACCACTCTTCCCCAGAACCATTTGAAGTGCTTCTAGAAAGAGAGTTGGCAACAATTTGGATGAATGTGGTCATCCTTGTGCCCCAGCCTGGCTTTGAGGGAAGGAAGGCATGTGTAGGTCTGGTTCAGAAGTGACTCAGGGGGCAGCACAGGGCAGATGCTGGTGGAGAGCTCAAAGGAACTGCCTGCTGCATTTCAGACTTGAAGGACTACTCAGACCCAGAGAACGGGCCTGCTGAGAGTTCAGAGATGACACAGGAGCAGCTCCTGGGCAGCTTCCACCTGATGGCCCCTTCTGGTGAGGCCGAGTCTATCCTCTGGAACGCCATCAGCACTTACCAGAGCATCAAGTCTCGCGAGATCACGGGCATCAAAAAATGGAAGGTGAGGCCCCTCTGGTGGTAGGCACTCTCTCCAGGTTGAAGCCTTGTGGCCTCCTTCCTGGTCCTGAAGCCCTGCACAAGAAGACTTGTCTTCCCAAAGCCTGGTAGACACTTCTCACCTTAGCTTTACCAAGCTTGTTAGCACAAGTACTTTCAGTAGTCTTTAGAGGAACCAGTTGGAGCAGAAAGATAGTGCAATTCCTCCTGTGTAACTTTAGATATGTTACTTCGTGTCTCTGAGCTCATCTCTACAATGAGGATGTCAGACTAGACTATCTCTAAAGAGCATCCAGTTTAACTATTCTAAAGCCCAACATAAGGATCTTCCCCTGACCCCTGTCCCCAGCTCATCTTAACTGAAGTCTGTTTTTAATTTTACCACTTGAAGGCGACATAGAGTAAACATTGGAGTCACTTGAGTTGATTTGAGGGAAAAAAGAAATTTCACAAACACACACACCCAGAAAAGTGGAGAATTGAACCAATTTTCTGGATACTTCAGACTTTCGCCTGGAAATTATGACAAATGAAGGAAAGTTAATACTTAAATTATTAAAACCAAACCAAATCAAACCAAACTCATCATCGTTGATTCCATTCTGTCTCATAGCGAGTAGAACTGCCTCATAGGCTTTCCAAGGAGCGGCTGGTGGATTTGAACTGTCGACCTTCTGGTTAGCAGCCAAGCTCTTAACCTTTGCACCACCAGGGCTCTGAACAAGCACCTTAATCCCTACTTGATTCCGTTTATGTGAGATAACATTGTAGATTGCAGAAGAAAGTTGTTTGAGACCTAGACATCGTCCTGTTAAATTCTCCATTGAGAGAGCTGTGCTCACTTCTCTTTCAGCCAGGTACCTGGTGCCAGAGTTACTCAGTGGGTGGCCAGAAGAGTCAAGAAGACTTTGTGGGGTCAGCTAGGCTACTCCCTGGGCCACCTCTCTCTCAGTGTAGGTGAATGAAATTCCTGTCCTTTATCTTGACAACTCAAGACACAGATTAACCACCCTCACTTACAGTTCAGACAGTGATCTCTTAATGATAATTCATTTTCTCTTGTCATTTATACTAATGTCAGATTCTTCTTTTAGGAGCCATGCCAAAGAGAACTCTACAAAGTACTGGATAGATTAGCCAAGGCTCAACAGAAGGCTGGAGAAGAACTTTACAAATTTTATCTACCAAACTGCAACAAGAATGGATTTTATCACAGCAAACAGGTGTGCAAACCTTGCTGATGTGTGGCCTCACAGGGACAGCTCTGGTTGTCCCACATCCCTGAAAAATTGTGGTTGTTCATCCCAAGGCATCAGTCCTAGATCTGCACCATGAGGGACTTACACTTGTAATTTTAAGTAAGAGTCCCCACCCCTGGGAACCAGGAGTAGCTAGCCCAAGATAACCTAAGGACAGCTCAGCATTTCACAGCCAGTGGAGGACAACCTCCTGGGACGGGGCGTCTGGGGCTGAGCATTAGGGCCATCACTTAACAAGCGTGTGTGGATGGGGAGTTTGGACAAGTCCCTAGTTTTTTGGACCTTAGGTTTCTCTGTCATATGAGAGGAATGGAACAAACTCTACTTAGGAAAGTATCTACTTGGACATTTTTTTTTATCCCCACAAAGGGAAAAGAGCTCTATAATAAAATACAGTAGCATGTTTTTGGATTGGCAAATAATAAATGAGATAAAACAAACTAAGATTTAATTTTGAGGAGGATTTTAAGATTCGGCAAAGCACAGACTCTGTGGATTTTATTGGGGGAAACTGAGGACCGGGTGCTGCTTTATCACAGATGAGAAACAGTGGCTGCCCATGGCACAGGCATTGTTTGTACCATTCAGGAAGTGTCCTTCTGCCACCCCTTGGGCTCAGCTGCTCAGGGCCATGAAAACAGACAGCTTTGCGCAACGCTTGACCATTTAACAAGCACATGAAGACAGTACTGCACTAGGCACTTGATGATGAGGAACAGAGGGTATCTGCTTTGCCCAAGGTCACAGCTTTTTGGAGTCAGGGCTTTGCCTGAGTATAGCCGGTTTCACTTGCCTTTGCTGCTCCTGAGACTGGGTCTTGTCTTTGCAGTGTGAGACATCCTTGGAGGGCGAGGCGGGGCTCTGCTGGTGTGTGTACCCATGGAATGGAAAGAAGATCCCAGGGGTTCCAGAGGTCAGGGGAGACCCCCACTGCCGTCAGTATTTTAATTTACAAAGCTGAACACAAATGCAGTGTAATACGTTACTTCGCACAAAATATTTAAGTATACATAGTATATTTATTCTCTAGAATGCACACACACTTTTATATATATATGTATCTGTATATATATAGGAATGACTTTTTATACTCCACATTACTTGGTATATAAAGTTATTAGTTTATTTATTCACTGTAAGTGTATTTTTTCTACACAGTAACTTGTAGTATCTTAATTTATATATCATGAAATGCTTCATCACGTTGTATGTAAATACTTGTATTTTCGCTCTTCTAAAGCTCATGCTTCTGTTTTTAAAGAACATGGGAAAATACTGACTAGAAAATGCAAAATCAAATATGTAGCAGTGATTTTTGAAATGGATTAAAGAAGAATAATTGACCTATATTTAAGAATGGCTTTCTCTGTATATTTCTTGATCCACAGTCAAAGCAAATTTGCAATGAAAGTTAAAATGTCAATCAAAGCTTGATGTGATGATATTGCTAAATGTTAAAATATTTATTGGCCAGATCGTCAGACACATTTACATAATATAAACATATTTGGAGTACACATTTCACATGGGAATATTTTGATACAGTGGACAGTTACTGAAATATATCACTGTCTCTGTTTCTGAAATTCCTGGTCTTTGTGCGGCCTTTCTGGATGCAGTCTGTGCTTCTGCAGCACCAAGGTAGTGCTTCTGTCTCAAGATGCTTTCCTGCCTGCTGCCAAGTCTCCCTTGCAAACCCAACTGCACTTCTCTTCCCAGAGGCTTTCTTGACTTTTGCCTGGGAGGGTGCGGTGCCTCCTAAACCTCCTCCCTCCCGGGTCTGAGCTGAGCACCCCTCCCATCTCAATTAGCCCCTGCCATCCCAGGTTCCTGAGCCTCTTCCTCTATGTTTGCTCCTTCCCTTCAACTTATCAAAAGCCCCTGTTTCTTCCGTCTTAAAAACTGAATGGAAACACATCCTTAATCCTGCTCCCTAACCTCCTGTCTCTTCTCTCGCCTCCTCTGCCTCAGCCTCTGCCCTCAAACTGCTCTGACCTTCTGGGACAGCCTGCCTGCAACAGCTCTTTATACGGAGAAGCGTTATCTCACTATTGTCTCTGCCCCTTTCTCCTTATGATTACTTCTTCTGAAAGCTTACACCTGTCCGCCCCTGCCCCTCCTGAGTCTCCTCTACCCTGCTGACTGTTTCTCTGGTCCCCCCACATCATTCCCTGGACATTTCATCTATCCCAGAGGATTCCACCCCCAGGGCCTTTCGGCTGCCTCTGACCCTGTCTCCCTGGACTTCCAGATGCCTTCCTGGGTCTCACACATGTCACATGTGGGAATCACCCTCCTACACACACGTGCATACATATGCACATGCCCCTCTCACACATGCACAGATGTGTGCATGCACATACACTTTTGCACACACATGCATACACAATGCACTCACCTTCACATACACATGCACACACATGCATACAAACATACACACAAACTCACATATGCTTACACAGCTACTTGCACTCACATATGCACATTCACACCCACAGACACACATACACACACACGCACACACACACACACACATGCATGCACACACGTACACACAGGCATGTGGCCTCTTCTCCCAGCGTTGTTACCCTGGATAAAGCCCATGCCTGTCTTCTATCAAGGGGCCTCTCAGGAAGCAATGGAGGGGATAATCCTTGGTTCCTTTGTCCCTGGCCCCTTCTCTAGTCTGGGCCTTCCCCACTGAGAGCTGGGAGCAGCCTCCAGCTCCCTGCCAGACTTCTCTCCTCAAAGACCGCTGGACTCCTCTTTAAACTCATCTTTAAATTTAATCTTCATTTGTAAGAATTATCCTCTTCAACATCATTGTGATAAGAGGAGATGTGTTCCAGTGGTGTGGGTCAGGGCAGACTCATAGGATGTAGCCTCTGAGCTGCTGCAGAAGACCACATCCTGAGGGTGTGGGTGGCATCTGCCTCACAAGTGGAAACTTGAATGATACACACCAAGTAAAGCCCTTGGCCGGCCCCCAGCCCTCACTCAGGAACAGAGCTGGGGAAAGTCAGATGTCCTTCCCAGGATGTGTGGGATTTGAGTTCTGGGCAAAAATAAAGTAGCATGATTGTTAAACTTCAAAACACTGCATTGCCTGGAGCTAGTTCTCTGTAAATTTTCACTGTAGTGGAATCTTTCATCCAAGTTGATCAAGAAATGCTTGACTGGTTCATTAAAATGACACCATCATAAGTCAATATTTTATTTCAGCTTAAAACATATTGATACACATTTATGTGCTAGTCTCTGACCTGGGCCCAAGGCCAGGTCCATTACTAGCAGTCTGGATTATGTCATGGACAAATCACACCCAGGACAACATCTACTATTTCCAGATCTGGTTTCTTTAAAATGAATCAAGAATTTAAAGGCATTTGTGAAACAATCTGAGTTGAGAATTCTTCAAAATTTTAGTGTCTCCACCCCTCTAGTGTTTTACAGTTGTCTTCCACCCGATTTGCCAGCAATTCACAGATACAATTCTTTTCCACACATGAATGCCATTAATTCATGTATTAATAAGGTACATAGTTATGATAATAAATGCAATGGGCATAAAAAGGTTTGGGGGAAAAGGAGCTCTTGGAGGCAGCACCACTGGTGGGAGCAGACAGGTAGAGATGGTGGGCTTGGGCTACATTTGAAATATCCTTCTCCAGCAGGAAGAGAGAGTATGGGCTGGTCCAGGTAACGAGTTATGTGGAAGGCAGCTGTAAGCTTCTTTTATATTACGGTTTGCAGTTCTATCAGCCCCTGAGCTCCATGTCTTACCCATGTTATTGTATTTAGTCCTCATAGACAGTCTCAGGAGAAAGTTCTAAAGGAACCGTCCCTGTTCCTGTAATAGCCATGATAATCCCAATTGTGATGCTTTTGCTCATACGGGTCTCTCAGCCAGGAAAGCCCTTCCCCACTTCCAAGCTTGGGAGATCATCCTCATTCTTTCTGCCTGGCTTCTCCATCTGAGCTACCACTCCCTCGCTGCCATTGGTGAGGACATAACTGTGAAATCGTGAATTAGGACTTTCTAACTTACAAGGAAAAGCAGCATTGTTTAAAAAAAACAAAAACAAAAACTCCCCGAACCAAAAAATAAAAATCCAGTTGTGAATGTGCTAAAAGCCTATTTAGAGGGTACCACGTGGGTGCCAAAAGTTTGAGAAAGTACTGCAGTGGGCTGCGGGGCAGTGAAGAATGTGTCCCAGCAGACTCCAGCAGAGCTGGGCTCCAGTGTTGTCTGTTCTCCATGAGCTTAATAACAACGGACATGTCCCTTCACCTCTCTCAGCATGTTGCCACACCCCAATAGGGGAAAACTGTGAAGGGTTGTAGTAAAAATCAAATTGTACTCATCTATGTTGGTACCTGCCTCATAGTCGGCATGCATTACATGGCGCAGTACTTATCCTCAAAGCCCAACTGGACCATTTATCATCACTTCCCAGCATTTGTCACCGTTCCTGTTTCATAGCTGGCTCTTGGGGAGTGCAGGTGGGCTTGTGCCAAGTGGCTGGAACCTTCTGCACCACCTACTTCTTTCCCAGGTCTCTGATCATTTAGTGAGAAAAGCCTTCTTCTTGTCACCGGGCCCAATCTACAGAGTGACATGTGCCCTCTCCTGACCCAGGGAGTAGCCATTCCTGTTTCTCACTTTCGTGGCTCTGTTGACTCACAGAGCTCTCAAGAATTTTCAATGGAATTGTTTTCTTTCCGGTTAGTAAAGACCATGTTGTTGTTGTTAGTTGTTGTCGAGTCAATTCTGACTCATTGTGACCCCATGTGTACAGAGTGGAACTGCTCCATAAGGTTTTCAAGGCTGTGACTTTTCAGAAGCAGATTGCCAGGACTGTCTTCTGAGGTGCCTCTGAGTGAGTTCGAACCATCAACCTTTCAGCTAGTAGTTGAGTGCTTAATCATTTACACCACCCAGGACTTCTATAAACCAAAAAACAAAACAAAACAGAAAAACAAACCCCTTGCTGTTGAGTTGATTCTGACTCATAGTGACTCTATAGGACAGAGTAGAGCTGCCTCATAGGGTTTCCAAGGAGCAGCGGGTGGATTCAAACTGCTGACCTTTTGGTTAACTGCCAAGCTCTTCACCACTGCACCACCAGAGCTCCAGGGACTTCTATAAAGACTATAAATTTACTGAAAAAAAAAAAAAAAAGTATTCAGATATTACTTTGACTTCCAGTGTCAGCTCCTGCAAGTCTTCACTCCCACTCTTAAAACAAGAAAAGCTGAACAAATTGAAAGTCAATGACTTTTCTTAGACTCATCAGAGAATTGGTCACAGGGCAAAACACACACTACTGCAATGGTCCAGTGTTATTTGAAGGTGGATTTAGATTAAACATGTAGATTGCAAACTCTAGCCATTAAAAATTTTTATAAGGAAGTATAATTGATATGTCAAGAAAGGAGGGAAAATGGAATCATAGAAAATGCTCAGTTAAAACCAGAGAAGGCAGAAAAAGAGGGGATAAAGAAAAACCCCACAAAGAATAAATGTAATGAGTAGAAAACAGTTATAAAGATGATTGGTATTAATCCAAATATATCAGTAATCACTTTAAAGGTGAATGGTCTAAATACATTAATTAAAAGACAGAGATTATCATAACAGTTTTTTTAAAAAAACTATACATTCTATACAAGAATCCTACTTTAAATATAAAGACTCAGGACAGTAAAATAAAGAGATGGGGAAAGATATACCATGCTAACACTAATAGAAAGCTGGAATAACTATATTAGTTTCAGACAAAGCAGACTTTAGAACAAGGATGATACATCAGATACATATACATAATGATAAAGGGGTCAACTTTTCAATAAGACATGACAATTCTAAGTATGTATGCACCTAACAACAGAGCATCAAAATACATGAGATAACAAAGGACATGAACAGACACTTCACCAAAGAAGATATTCAGGCAGCTAACAGACACATGGCAAAATGCCATTAGAGAAATGCAAATCAAAACCTCAGTGGGACACCATCTCATCTCGACATTACTGGCACTAATCAAAAAAAAAAAAAACAGAAAATTAAAAACGTTGGAGAGATTGCAAGGAGATTGGAACTCTTATGCACTGCTGGAGGGAATGTAAAATGGTACAACCACTATGGAAAATGATATGGCACCTCCTTCAAAAGCTAGAAATAGAAATACCATACCATCCAGCAATCCCATTCCTAGGATTGTATCCTAGAGAAATAAAAGCTGTCACACAAATAGTCATATGCACACCTATGTTCACTGCAGCATTATTCACAATAGCAAAAAGATGGAAACAACTTAAGTGCCCATCAACAGATGAATGGATAAATAAATTAGAGTATATACACACAATGGAATACTACACAAGATAAAGAACAATGATGAATTTGCGAAGCAACTCTCAACATGGATGAATCTGGAGAGCATTATGCTGACTGAAATAAGTCAGTCACCAAAGGACAAAAATTGTATGAGACCATTATTATAAAAACCCAATAAAAGGTTTACATACAGAAAGAAACAATCTTTGATGGTTATGAGGGAAGGGATGGGTGAGGAAGGGAAATCCTTAACTAGATAGACAAGTGTTAACTTTGGTAAAGGGGAAGACAACACACAATATAGGGAAAGTCTACACAACTTGACCAAGGCAAAGTCATAGAAGCTTCCTAGACATATACAAACACCTTGAGGAACAGAGTTATTGAGGCTGAGTGCTGGGGACCATGGTCTCAGGGGAAACCTTGGTCAACTGGCATAACATAGTTCATAAAGAAAATGTTCTACGTCCTACTTTGGTGAGTAGTGTCTGGGGTCTTAACAGCTTGCGAGCAGCCATCTAAGATACGTTTATTTGTCTCATTCCGTCCGGAGCAAAGAAGAAGGAAGAAAACCAAAAACACAAGGAAAATATTAGCCCAAAGGACTAATAGACCACAAGAACCACAGCCTCCACCAGTCTGAGCCCAGAACTAGATGGAGCCCAGCTACCACAACTGACAGCTCTGACAGGGAACACAGTAGAGGGTCCAGGACAGAGTGGGGAAAAAAATGTAGAACAAAATTCAAATTCACAAAAAAAGACCATACGAACTGGTCTGACAGAGACTGTAGAAACCCCTGAGACTATGTCCCCTCGACACCCTTCTAACTCACAACTGAAGCCACTCCTGAAATCCACCTTTCAAAGATTAGACAGGCCTATAAAACAAACAACAACACAAGTGAGGAACATATTTCTTAGTTCAATCAAGTATATGAGACCAAATGGGTAACATCAAAAGCAAAGATGCAGGGAACCCAGGGTGTAAAGGGAAAGGGGGAGTGCTGACACATTGTGGGGATTGCAACCAATGTGACAAAACCATTTGTGTATAAATTTTTGAATCAGAAACTAATTTGCACTGTAAGCTTTCACCTAAAGCACAAGAAAAGAATAAAAAAATACATGAGACAAAAATTGATAAAACCGTAAGGTGAAGTAGACAAATATACTATTATGCTTCGAAACTTCAAGACTTCTTTCAGTGAATGATAGACGAAGCAGACAGAAAATGAGTAAGGATATAGATGACCTGAGCAGCACCATCAAGCTATTTGAACTCCTTGACATTTACAGACTCCCCCATTCAACAACAGCAGAATATGTATTCTTCTCAAGCTCACGTGGAACATTCACAAAGAGAGGCCATATTTTGGGCTATAAAACACACATTAACAAATTTAAAAGGATAGAAATCATACAAAGTATCCTCTCAGATCACAATTGAATTAAACCAGAAATCAATAACAGAAAGATATCCAGAAAATCTCAAAATATTTAGAGATTAAACAACACACTTTTAAATAAGGGATCAAAGAAGACATCTCAAGAGAAATAAAAAAGTATTTTTTAGCTAAATGGAAATGAAAACACAACTTATCGGAATTTGTGAGATGCAGCTAAAGCTGTGCTTAGAGAGACATTTATAGCAATAAATGCATATAGTAGAAAAGAAGAAAGATCTAAGAACAATTATTTAAGCTCCCACTTTGGGAAACTAGAGAAAGAAGAGGAATTTAAGCATAAAGGCAGTTGAAGAAATGAAATAATAAAGCAGAAATCAGTGAAACCAAAACAAGAAAACAATAGAGAAAAGTAATGAAACAAAATATGGTTCTTTGAAAAGATAATAAGAAAAGAGAGAGAGAAGACACAATTTACCAATATCAGAAATGAAAGCGTGGTCATCACTACTGATTTCATGGACATTAAAAGGATAATTAAGGAATACTGTGAAAACTCTAAGCCCACAAATTGATAGCTTAGACGAAATGGACTAATTTCTTGAAAGACACAAACTATCAAAACTCACACAAAGAGAATCTGAATGGAACTATACTATCAAAGAAATTGAATTAATAATTAATATTCTTCCAAAAAAGAAAACATCAGGCCCAGATGGTTTCACTGGTGAATTCCACCAAAGATTTAAGGATGAAATACCAGTTCTCCACAATCTGTTCCAGAAAATAGAACCAGAAAAAACACTTCTTAACTCATTCTATGGGGTAGTATTAACTTAATACCCAAACCAGATAACATTTCAAGAAATGAAAATTACAGACCAAAATCTTTCATGAATATATATGCAAAATCCTGAACAGAATATTAGCAAATCATATCCAATAAAATTTAAAAATAATTATACCCAACATCCAAGACATTATGCCATTATCTAAGTTATGCTAAGATTACTAGTGATTTTACATTGAAAATCAACAGGCTGAAAAATATCCAAACTCCAGCTTTTGCTGTATGAGGGTAATGGGGCTGTAGGCGATGCTTCCATCTTCTTTCTTCCTTTCTCCTATAAAGATTGTTATGTAGTTACAGTACTTTCATATGGAGAAAATACATTTATGATAAAAATAAAGAACAAGTAATTCCTCATAGAGAGCCCTTGCAAAGGCTCCCATTATACATAAACACTGATCTTTAGAAATGTCATCAGAAGACAAAGGGAAAGGCTTAACAGATGGTAGTAGGATGACATAATACTAATTTCATGAATCCCCTGACATTATGTTTGGAGCTCTGGTGGTGCAGTGGTGGAGCGTTCGGCTGCTAATTAAAAATATTTGACTAAACAGTTAAATTTGAAAAAGCATGACAAAACTCAGCGACTCACATTAGTGGTTGTCCTGTGTAGAAAACTTGGGGCTCTGTGGAGCTCACTTTGCAAAGCACTGCCCCACTTCTCTCACTACTTTCATGGCTGCCCCAGTATCATGGATTGAATTGTGTCCCCCAAAAAAATCTGTCAACTTGGCTGGGCCATGATTCCCAGTATTGTGTGATTGTCCATCATTCTGGCATCTGATGTGATTTTCCTAAGTGTTGCAAATCCTATCTCTATGATGTTGATGAGATTGGATTAGGGGCACTTACGTTAATGAGGCAGGACAAGAGTCAATCTCTTAAGATATAAAAGAGAGAAGCAAGCAGAGACATGGGGACCTCATACCACCAAGAAAGCAGCTCTGGGAGCAGAGCACGTCATTTGGATCCAGGGTTCCTGCACAGAGAAGCTCCTAGACCAAGAGAAGATTGATGACAAGGACTTTCCTCTAGAGCCTACAGAAAGAGAAAGACTTACCCCAGAGCTGACGCCCGGAATTTGTACTTCTAGCCTACTAGACTGTGAGAGAATAAACTTCTGTTTGTTGAAGGCATCCACTTGCGGTATTTCTGTTATAGCAGCACTAGATAACTAAGACACTCAGGCAGTATGCACACTCGCTCATGGCCTCTCCTTGCTGCTGCTTCTCTGGCTGTGGTGATGGGCTTTGCATGTCTCCAGAGGATGCCTCTCACATTGTGTTCTATGGGCTCCAGGACAGGACATGCACAGGGAGGCAGTGTGAGCTGTGCCCCAGCATAGTACAGTGGCTGAGGACAGAGCACAGCTCCCGCACAGGAAAGAGGCTGTTGGCTTGAGCTTCATCTGGAGAAGAGAGTGGAGACGCTGCTTGGTCTGGGCACAGTGGCTTGGAATTGGAGCCTTTACCTGGACAAAACGATTGGTCCTCCTTTGTCTGGGTACCTTTGGAGCAAAGGACTGCCTGCAGAGATGTGGGCCAAGACCACAGGAGCTGGGTGACTGGGAAATCTGGGAGAAGAGGGGCATGATGCCCTATGGGGGGCTTCCAGAGAGATAGAGGATAAAGTTTGATATTTGATCTGAAAGATTCTGTCTTGTTAGTGTTATTACTCTATTGTCCCTTCACAGTGTGGTGCAGGGAAATCCTCACATTACACACACACTAGCTATGGCAAACCTAAGAACAAACCTGTCCTCTCCTTGAATAAACTTGTACTCCATGCTGGAACAAACTAACCCACTCCCTCCTTTGGAGGTGTCTGGATTTACAAAGCTATCACGAAACCCTCCTCAGTCTTTCACTGTGAGCTTGGATGTTCCTTTTCCTACATAATATTCCCCTTGGCCATCCATCACCCCATCCTCTGAAGCTCAGCTTGCCAAATCCGAGCCCCTGGTCCCCACACCAGCTTCTTTCCCCATCTTCCCTATCTCATGTTGCTAGCACAATCTACAACTTTTCTTCTGCACGAGAAGGCTTTGAATTGTAGTGTTGTTCCACAAGGCAGCAGGTAAAATGGAAAGACACTGGTAAGCTTTGGGGTAGACCTAAAGTTTCAATCCCAGATCTTCCATGAGGACTGTGTACCCGCAGACAGCCCTGGAGCCATCTTCACATCAGGATTGCTGTAAGGGTGAGACATGATACTGAAAAGTCCTTGGTGTTAATATTTCCTTGTCATCTCTATCCAATACAAAGTCTGACTCCAAAGCTTGTCGATTTTCTTTTTTTTTAAATTTTTATAATTCATTTTATTTTTATTTGGTTTTGAAACCTGATGTGCTAAAGCTATGCAAACTCTGTCCTGCTGCATGTTCCTTCAGTTCATTCACTCAGACTTCCATGGGATGCCTCGCCTTGCAAATACACCACAGTGTATTCATCCAGGCTCCTGTCGATGGGAATTAGGTTATTTCCACGTGACTGTCAACCGTGTCCAAAAGTCATTCTTGTGCATGTCTCCTAGTGAACGTGTGTGTCTTAGATTGGGTTCCCAGAAAGCAGATACTAAGACAAAGCTGCACATGGAAGTAATTTATTAGGAAGCGTTGCCATGAAAAATCAGTATGGTATGAGGAAGTGGGACTAGCATGAAGGCCAAGCAAAGCCACACAAGCAAACTTTCATAGACGGTGGCTTGGGCTCAGTTGTCTGTTGTAATAAAATATATTTTCATCTTTTGCACTCAAATCTGCCTATCTCTTTTATAAAGAATAATTTATTTTCATTGTTATTGTTGAGAATACACACAGCAAAATGTAAACCAATTCAACAGTTTCTTCATGTACAATTCAGTGACATAGATTACGTTTTTGGAGTTGTGTAACCATTCTCACCCTCCTTTTCTGAGTTGTTCCTCCCCCATTAACATAAACTCACTGCCCCCTAAGTTTCCTATCTAATCTTTTGAGTTGCTGTTGTCAGTTTGATGCCGTATAGATAGATCTTAAAAGAGCATAATGATCAAGGTAGACATCCATTACTAGTTAAGCTAAACTATTGTTTGGGTTAAAGAAGACTTCAGGGGATATTTTTGATTTAAGGTTTAAAGATTATCTCAGAGCAATAGTTTCAGTGATTCATCCGGCCTCCATGGCTCCAGAAAGTCTGGAGTCCATGAGAATTTGAAATTCTGTTCTGCTTCTAAAGAATCTTTGATCAAAATGTTCAGTAATGGTAGCCGGGCACCATCCAGTTCTTCTGGTCTCATGGCAAAGGAGGCAGTTGTTTATGGAGACAACTAGCCTCACTTTCCATTTCCTCCTCCTATTGCTGACTCTTCTTCGTCTGTTGCTCCAGGTAAATGGAGACCAATTGTTGTATCTTGAATGGTCGCTTGCAAGCTTTTAAGATTCCAGGCAGTACGCAATGAACTAGGAGGTAGAGCAGAAGCACTAAACACGTTATTTGGACAATTAACTAGGATGTCCTATGAAACCATGACCGTAAACTTCCAAACCAAGGAACCAAATTCCATGAGGTTTTTGGTTGTATATAAGCAGCCTCAGCAGTTACTCTTTTGTTTTTTTTTTTTGTTGTTGTTGTAAATATACCCATCACAAACTTTTGCAAATTCAACTTTTTATAGGTATACAACCTATTGACAGCAATTACATTAGTCAGCTATGCAATCCTACCTTAATCAATGTGATTTTTCCATCACTGTAAACTGAAGCTCAGTATTCCGTAAGCAATAGCCACCATCTTTCCCTCTCCCTCCTGCCCCTGGTAGCCACTAATAAACTTCGATCTCTATACATTTGCCTGTTCTTATCTTTTTATATAATGAGTTCATACAGTATTTATCCCTTTGTGATTGATGTATTTCACTCAGAATAATGTCTTCAAGATCCATGCATATTGTAGCATGTATCAAGACTTCATTTCTCTTACTGGCTGAGTAGTATTTCATTGTATGCATGTACCACATTTTGTTTATCCATTCATCCTTTGATGGACATTTAGGTTGTTTCCACCTTTTGGCTATTGTGAATAGTGGTGCAATGAACGTTGGTGTACAAGTATCTGTTTGAGTCTCTACTTTCAAGTCTTTTGGGTATATCCCTAGGAATGGAATTGCTGGATCACATGGTAGTTCGATTTTTAGTTTTTTGAGGAACCACCACAGTTTTCCACAATGGCTGTACCAATTTGCTTTCTCACTAGCAATGAATAAGAGTTCCAATTTCCCCACATCCTTGCCAATATTTGTCATTTTCTTTCTTTATTATTTTTTGTTAATCTTAGCCATCCTAGGGAAATGGTGTCTCATTGTGATTTTGATTTATATCTCTATGATGGCTAATTATGTTGTGTATCTTTCCTTGTGTTTGGTGGCCATTTGAATGTCCTCTTTGGTGAAATGTTTATTCAAGTCCTTTGCCTATTTTATGATTGGGTTGTCTTTTTGTAGTTAAGTTGAAGTTTTATATATATTTTGGTTATTAGATTCTTATCAGATATGTGGTTTCCAAAGATATTTTCCCAGTCTGTAGCTTGTTGTTTCATTTTTTTGGTAAAGTCTTTTGATGAACAAAAGTTTTTAATTTCTATGAGGTTCCATTTGTTTATTCTCTCTTTGTGCTTTTGTTATCATATTAGGTAATCCATTGTTAAGAGCTAGGCCTGATAGCATTGCCATTGCATTTTCTTCGAAGAATTTTATGGTTTTATTTTTCACACTTAAGTCCTTAATCCATTTTGAATTTGATTTTGTGTATGGTGTGAGGAATGGACCTGTTTCATTTTTCTGCTTGTGGAAATCCAATTTTCCCAACACCATTTATTGAAGAGACTCTTCTTTCCCCACTGAATGGACTTAGCACCCTTATCAAAAATCAGTTGACCATACATGTGTGGGTTTATTTCTGGACTCTCAATTCTATTTCATTGGTCTATATGTCTACTGTTATACCAGTACCAGGCTGTTTTTATTATTGTAGCTGTATAATATGTTTTAAAATCAGGAAGATTGAGTTCTCCTACTTTGTTCTTTTCTTTCAACATTGCTTTATCTATATGGGGCCCCTTGCCATTCCACATAAAATTGAGGATTGATTTCTCCATTTCTGTAAAGAAAGCTGTTGGCATTTTGACCAGGATTTTGTTGAATCTATAGATCACTGCCTATCTATCTATTAACTGGCAAATTTATAGCATCTGTTTAAGTCAGGGTTTCTCAACCTCAGCACTATTGATATTCTTTGTTGTGGGGTCATCCGGTACAGTGTAGGATGTTTAGCAGCATCTCTGGCCTCTCTTCACTAGATGTCGGTCACTCCCCACCCCTGGTGACTTGTGACAACCAAAAATGTCTCCAGATATTGATAAATGTCCTTGGGGTGAGAAGACCGCTAGTTGAGAACCACTAATTTTAAAGTATTGAAAGTTGAATCACTTTACATTGTCTTATTTTATTAGTTCCACCTGTCTTACTTTTTTCCATATATCTTATTACTCCTTTTTTTACTAGATAAGATCCTGTTGAAACTATCTAGGAATTTAACACACCACCATATTTGTTCCCCTTCACTTTACATGTCTTCAACATCTCCAAGATTTGTCACATCTCTCATTTTAGGTCTTTCTCCAAAATGCTTTCACTGTGCTTCCTTTGTGTGGCAAACCTTCTGGGATCTTGAATGCTTGAGGGTATTTAATCACATTCTCACATTTAAAGACTGTTGGCTGCACATAAATCTTTGCTTTTAAGTTATTGCCTTTTCTTCCTGTGTCCAGAGTTGCTCTTAAAAATGCAATGTCCCCTGGATTCTTATATTTTTATATGTAATCTATTATTTCTCTCTTGAAACTTTGATGTTTTAAGATTTCAATATAATTTACTATCAATTTTTTTTATTATATGTCTTTGGGGACTTTCAATCCAAGGTCTTGATTTTTTTTTTTTTTTTAAATTCTAAAACAGTTACTCTCTGTTAGGTCTTTAAATGTTTTCTAGGACTTCTGTGATCTAGATGTGGCATATCTGTTTCTGTCCTCCATTTCTCTCAATTGCTCTTTTGTATTTTCTGACTTTTATTCTCTCTGCTTCCTTCTAAGGGAGTTCTTCAATTTGTCTTTCTACTTCACTGAATCATTTTTCAGCTATATCCATGCCATTCTTTATTCCACCTATTTTCTTCTTTATTTGAACTATTAGATGTTTCATAACAATTTTGCCCACTGGATCCTCTTTATGTTTCTTGTTTCATAATTTCTTCCCTGTTCTCTTCAAACATATTTATTATGCTTGGATCAACAATTATTATATTTCTGTGTTCGTTTTTTGTTTATATTTTGAAATAATTGTGCTCTTCAAATGTATTGTAACCTGTGAACTCATAACCTCAGGGTGCTGGCTACTCTATCAAGCAGTGTGGGTGGTCTTTGTTACAGGGGCACAGGTAGGAGATGAGCCCCAGGTGGAGAGTGTCAAGTACAGACATCCACACTCAGTCGTTTTTACTACCTCCGCACCCAGGGAGAAGAAGCTTTAAGAGGACATCTCCTGATGGTCACTCACTTTTCGAGCTGTGGAGCGGAGGTATGGAAGTTTCCTGATGGTCACTCACTTTTTGAGGTGTGGAGAGGAGGTATGGAAATTTCCTGATGATCACTCACTTTTTGGGGTGTAGAGAGGAGGGCATGGAAATGATAACCTTAAATTGGTAAATCATGCCCTGGTCTCTCAGATTCACCCATGCAGAGCTTCGAGAACACCTGGACTAGGTGTCTCTGCAGGTGTGAGGCAGACATAACTGTTTCTGAGCAACAGAGGGACATCAGAGGGACAGAACTACAGCAGCCTCTTTTCTGTGACTGTTCTGCAGCCCACAGTCACCTCCTGCCCCAAGCGTGTCCCCACTGCCTTTGCCTATACATCCAGTTTAAATAGCCTCTGCTGCCCTCTCTCCAGGACTTTCTGTTTCCAATGTATATGGAAGCTTTCCTTGGCTCTCCTCCATGTGTGTCTTGTGGAGGGTGTGAGCAGTCTCAGCTCCTTCAGCATCTTAGTGGGGACTGGTTTCTGACCAGTCTTCACCTCTAACCCTTCACTCAAGGTTGGCCATCACCTCCATGCTGCTAAGTCCAGTGGGTGTTGTTCACCTGTCTTACCCTTTCAGCAGCACATGACACAGTGAGCACACTCCTCCTTGCAGCACTGTTCTCTAGCCTATCAGAGCCTCATATTCATCTGGGCTGTGTGGCAGCTGTTTTTTTCTGCTCCACCTAGCCTCTGTCTGCCTCAGTCCTTGGTCCTCTTCTCCCTTCTACCTCTATTCCCTCCTTATGGAGATAGCGGTGGT
The DNA here is from genome assembly GCF_000243295.1 of Trichechus manatus latirostris. Lineage (NCBI taxonomy): Eukaryota > Metazoa > Chordata > Mammalia > Sirenia > Trichechidae > Trichechus > Trichechus manatus. The sequence goes on from NW_004444091.1 coordinate 4,922,951, forward strand.
TCACTGGTAGAATTCTCCCCTTTCATGTGGGAGACCTGGGTTTGATTCCCAACCAATGCACCTCATGCACAGCCACTAACCATTTGTCAGTGGAGGTGTGTGTGTTGTTATGATGCTGAACAGGTTTCAGCAGAGCTTCCAGACTAAGATGAACTAGGAACAAAGGCCTGGTGATCTGCTTCTGAAAATCAGCCAATGAAAACCCTGTTGCCATGAGTCAGGGCCAAGTCAATGATAGGTTACAGCAATATTCCTTCCTTAGGTAATCTTGCCCCCTTCCACCGCTTTACATACAACTCTGCCCACCTGTTCCTATGAGGATGTCTAAGAGGCATCTCAGGCTTACCTTGTACAACATCTGGATCCTGATGTTCCTTCTACAACCACCTCCTCCTGTTGTCTTTGTCAGCTGAGATCTGTCCTCTCAAAGGCTCAGGCTTTAAAAAGCCTTGGTGTCACTCTGACTCCTCTTCCCACCCCACTTCCAATCCATCTGCAGTTACTGGGGACCTATCTTCAAAAGATAGCCCAACTTGACCTCAGCTCAGCCTTTCATGGGCGGGAGGGCTGCTACAACAGGGTCTCTAGCTCAGGAGCTCGGACAGTCCCTCATGGATCCTCTGGCACCAACCTTGCCTTCTGACCCTGTGACAACATGAGTCATGTCCCCCTTCACTCATCTCCTCCCCCCGCCACCTTCCCAAAGTAAAAGTCAAAGCCCTTCCTGTAATGATGAGCCTCTACAGGGCCCCCAGGCCCATCTGCCCCCATACAGGCCTCCCTGATGCTTACTTTGGCTCCTGTCTCAGGCTTCTAGCTTGGATTGTTCTGCCCTCAGACACGAGGCACCGGCTCTCTCCCTCTCTTCCCTTGGGTCTTTACTCAAAACCACCTTCTCAGTGAGGCCTGCCTCTTCCAAACTGAAGGAAAAAAGAAGAAGGGGAAGGAGAAAGAAGAGTATAAAGAGGAGGAGGAGGAGGAGGAGAAGAAGAAGAAATAAAAGAAAAAGGAAGCAGCAGCAACAACAACAAAAAACCCAGTGACAATTCACGTTCCCCGTCCCTGCTTTATTATTTTCTGCATAGCACCTATCATGATCTAACACACTCTGCATTCCACTTGCTAATCTTGTTTGTCTTTCTCCAAGAGGGCAGTGGACCAAACAGAAAAGGTAGATACATGGCACTGGTTTGAAGGTTGGGGTGTGGCTGGACCAGGAAGATGGGTTGTTCACTAGGCAGGGATGAAGGAATGGGGACCAGGTGCCAGGCTCTTGGAAGAGATGCCAGGGCAGACAGCTATGTGGGCTCCTCACTCTGACACCCAAGCTATCATCAGGGCATCCCAAAAGTGGCACGTTTCTGAACGAAAAGCAGTGCATTCATGTTCATTGAAGAGAAATTTAAATATGTAATAAAGTAGAAATAAATAAAATAAGGAAATTATCTATGTTCACATAACCATGGTTAACATTTTGGTTTATTTTCTTTTAGTCTTTATGTGTGTGTGTGTGTGTGTGTGTGTGCGCATGCATGCATATCCACAGCATAGTGGCATTCTGTTCTCCTTTTAGTCCATCATGAGCATTTTCCCATATTATTAACTATTATTCAAAAGCATTTTAGTGGTGGCATGCTATTCCTTTCTATGTTGTTGTTAGGTGCCATAGTGTCGGTTCTGACTCAGAGCGACCCTATGTATAACAGAAGGAAACACTGCTAGGTCCTGTGCTATCCTCACAATCATTGTTATGTTTGAGCTCATTGTTGCAGCCACTGTCAATCCATCTCGTTGAGGGTCTTCCTCTTTTTTGCTGACCCTCTACTTTACCAAGCATGCTGTCCTTCTCCAGGGACTGGTCCCTCCTGAAAACATGTCCAAAGTATGTGAGATGAAGCCTTGCCATCCTTGATTCTAAAAAGTATTCTGGTTGTACTTCTTCCAAGACAGATTTGTTTGTTCTTCTGACAGTCCATGGTATATTCAATATTCTTTGCCAACACCATAACGGAAAGGCATCAATTCTTCTTCAGTCTTCCTTATTCACTGTCCAGCTTTCACATGCATATGAGGTGACTGAAAAACACCATTCCTTTCTATAGGTACATTTTAGTTTAAAATGTCCTTGTCTTAGGCTGGGTTCTCTAGAGAAGAAAAACCAGTAAAGTGTATAAATATATATATATAGATTTATAGCAAGGAAACAGCTCAAGCAATTGTAGAGGTTAGAATGTCTCAAGCACGTGGCTCAGGGTAGATGCCTCTTCCAACTCACGCAGCTGCAGAAGCTGGCGAGCCCAAGATCCGCAGTTTGGAGAGCAGGGCTCCTGCTCACAGGCTGTGAAGGTGGATGAATTCCAAGGTCAGCAGGCAAGACCACAAGGTTTCTCCTGATTCATGTAGCTGCAGGGGCTGGCAAACCCAAGACCGGCAGGTAGGAGAGCAGGGCTCCCGCTCACAGGCTGTGAAGATCAACGAATCCCAGGATTGGCAGAAAAGCTGATAGCTCAAACCCCAAGAACCGGAGGCCAGATGAACAGGAGGCAGCTGCAGAATCCAGAGCGAGCAAAAAGCCCGAATGTCTGCTTATATTCAGATGCAGGCTATACCCCCAAGGAAACTCCCTTTCCACTGATTGGCTACTCACAGCATATTCAATCACGGGAGTGATCACATACAAACACTGAGAATCAAGGCCCATTCAAGTTGACACAAAATCTTAACCATCACTGTCCTGGTACCTAACTATTTGTGCACATCTCTGATTATACCTTTAGGACAAATTTCCAGAGCAGCGTTACTGGTTGAAAAGGTTTGACCCTCTGAGACGATGTCCCCCTGGACAGCCTGTGGCAGCAGGGAACCTGAGCACCCACTTCCTGACACTCCATTGGCATCAGTGGTTACCACATTCCCAAAGATGTGTCCATTGAATAGCCAACCCCAAGAAGCCACTGCAGGAGTATCTCTACCTCCTGTTCCAAGTGAAGGGAGAGCCCCTGCAATACTTCTCTGCGTGTGGCAGGGAGCAGGGGCTGGGCAATCTTGGGGTTGGTGTGGTTCTAGTCATCTGTTCAGAAACAACAGCTAATGCTTCAGAGAGCAGATGGCTACAGGAGAGGCACAGGGAGAGAGGCTGCTCCCAGAGCTCCAGTTGGGTGCAATGCAGGGTATGTACTGGACACTGCAGGAGAGCACTTAGAAAGAAGAAGGGACAAGGAAGACACATCTGGTGGGCTTATAAAGCAAGCCTTGTTGTCCATTCATAGCTCTTCAGTGGCTCCAAGGGGCCCGTCAAGCTCCCGCCCAATTTACAGGCACCTGGGCCAGGCCACCATCCCCTCAACAATCCCGGCTCTGCCCACCTTGTTGCTCATTTGCTCCTACCCCCCACCTCCTGCCTGGCTCTCAAAGTGCAAGCCCCCATGTGTCTGCTCCCTCACTTGTTTCTCCCGATCCGATTGATGATCACACCCTGCACCCTGGTTCTCTGAGCTTTTACAGAACTCGCTTGTTGCTCATCACTCAATAGCCATGGTGGGGGACCATTTTAAAGGGTTTATGAAGGATCATTTATGACTGTGAACAGGTGCCTGTAGGACAAAATTCCTTGTAGTATGGTTTATCCTTCAATGCCCCAGAGTCACTGGCTCTGTGCTTTGTCTACAGTTGCTCTGTGACAAGTGATAATTGTTCAAGGTTGCAAAGAGGGACTGAGGCTCCAGGACCCCACCCAGCATCTCTCAGGGCCTCCCTCTTTCTCCTGCCTTCATCCACTGCCCTTCCCAAAGCAGAAAGCACCAACGGACTCAGGGAAACGGCATCAGGAAGAATCCCTGAGCGCCTGCCCCATCCTTGTCCTGCTGTGGCTGAGGAAGATGCCGAGAGGTGTTAGATTAGACAATTGCAGACACAGACCCAAAGGAAGTCAAGGAACAAACGGTCACAGAGGCTCCTTTGCTGACATGCTCAGTTCTGCCCAGATGTCAGGATGTGAACAGGCCACCCACAGTACCTATGAGAACCGGAGGCTCAGTGCAAACGTGTCCCATGGTGAGCCAGTGTGGGTCTGGGGATGAGCATGGGACATCCTGCTAGCCATGGCAGCAAGGACGAGGTATTATTTGTGAGGATTTCTATTACAGCTGGGCTAGTTTACCCTCTTGGGATTATTTCATTAGTGATATAAAACCCGGAAGCAGTCAGTGACGAGGGAAAAGAGATTTTTTATGGGAAAAGGTTTATTTACTATTTATAAATACATTGCAAGACTTACTTTCCAAAAATACTTTTTTCCCCCCAAAAAATTAATTAATAAAGAACAGCTAACAGGTAGGCAGGATGTCTTGAGATTCCTTTGTTGTCTGAACTCTGCATATGGTGCCGCACCGGTGGCTGTGCGGTGGTGCAGGGCCCTGTCCCCTCATGTGTCCACTCCCTGGACTCGTGGGATAAACGGTCACTCCCCAACGTGGAGAGATGGTGGCCTTCAAGCGAGTGTGGCTCCTGTGTAGGGACCCTCCCCATCATTGCCGCATCGGATCTACCATCTCTGACATCTCATCTAGGATCATCTAGTGTGCTGTTGTTGTTAGGTGCCATCAAGTCGGTTCTGACTCACAGCAATACTATAGGACAGAGTAGAACTGCCCCACAGAGTTTCCAAGGAGCAGCTGGTGGATTTGAACTGCCGACCTTTTGGTTATCTAGGATAGACCCCTCGTTATATTTGGACTATATTGTATAAAACGTTAAAAAAATTAAAACATATCTTCTCTACATATATGTGTGAATTATAAAGAAAAATAGAACTATTCCAAAGTCAACAAACACAGATGACTGTGTTCCCCAACAAGCCAGTCATCTTTCTCTTTGGAAATATATATATATATTTTACATCATGCCAAGGAGGACAAACAGTGAGAGATGAAGATAAATCTCCTTTGTCTTTAAACAGTTTATTCTCAGAAACAAACTTTGTCTTGAGTTGTTGAACTGGATAACAATTGTTTCTGCAGTCGTGAAGAGCCATGCTATTTATTACTTGCGACACCCCTAAAGAAGGAGGGCTAACTCTTTCCCGGCCCCTGTCCTCCACCTAGAGTAAAGGCAAGGAGTCAGCCTGCAATTGGGCGCCAGACACACCTGCCCGTATGCTCCCAGAGTTCCCTAAAACATTCTTGGCCTTTAAAAAACATAACAAGTAAGACCCCACCTTATTCTTTCCAACAGTTCTTTCCTAAGCAGTACCTGTCACCTGCAGAAATGAAAGGTCTTCTTGGTTGAGGGATCCAGGCCCTTGATCAAAGATGGTACCACTCAAGGTTTGAAGCCACAGGAGGCACATTGGGACATACAGATGACAAGAGCACAGAGTTTTTCTATTCTCGAGAAGGCCTGTGCTCACTCTACAGCACGAAGAGATGCCAACACATACTCTGACAACTGACAAGACCTCAGAAATGGAGTCCAGGGTGATGAATTCGTGAAGGAGCAGATGGATCTGGGAGGTGCTGAGTCCCGTGGCACCTTGCTGGGGCTCATGAGTGTTTCCACATGAAGACACAAAAAAAATCAAACTGCCCCTCACTCGCTATTTGACAGTGGAAAGGTGCTCTAGTTTACCATTGAAAAGAACCACAGACATTTCAAAAATCTCTTTCTAAACTTTGGGTTTTTTTTTTTTTTTTTTAAAAAGATCAATTCACTACAAAAAGAAATAGAAATCGAAGCTGTAGCCAGCTGCTGATAATGTCCTTCGCAGTCTTTTGTGCAAAATAAAGATGTGTTTGAGGTCCACATTAACTACAAGGAGAAGAAAAAGACATATATTGAAATAAGCCAAAAAAAAAAAAAAGTCAAAATCGTTCTGGGTTCATTGGGCGCAGCACCCAAGAAGCAGTGCAGAAGCACAGGTGGGCCAGGGTCAGGACTAACACCTGAGACAGAGCAAAGGACTCCCTACGGCACTCCACGTTCACTGTCAGAAAGTCACCCTAGAATCATTATTTTCTAACTTGCAAGGAAAAAACCTTACATAGAAAAATGAAAATTTCTTCTGCTTGTTAGATTTATCTTAAGAAGACGGAGACATGTGTTTGTTCTCTTTTACCAATAGCTCCCTTATTTGTTAAAAGAAAAAAATATCAATTGTAATAGCGCTCTTGAAAATGATGGTTTAAAATTTCATTTTCATATTAGATTTAAATAAAACTTTATTAAAATTATCTTATCCACAGGCTAACAGAATATTCATAATATACTTTACAGAAGGGAAAAAAAAAAGCCACGTCTTTAATTTAGAAACATGTTTCTTTAACGAGTCCTTTTGGATTAAAACATTTTACCTGCAAAGATAAGGGAACCAACACGCTTGCATGGAAAAGGCTTAACTTGTAAAATCTTTACATTGTGAGTGTATGAAGGTTTACGTGTTGCAAGTTCTTTAAGATAAAGTGTCTCTGAGATGGGATTGGTCACAGGCCTTCTTTTCCTCTGCCTCTCTCTGATGTGTCTGTCCTGTTTGCTCTGCTTCTCTCTGGGGTCTGTGCTGGGAGTCCTGATAGCAGGCCAGGGCAGGAGGGCCTGGCCATGCAGTCCTCAAGGCTATGGTCTCCCTCTCACCCTCAGTGTTACCAGGAGGAGCAGCCCAGTGGGGAAGGCGCAGCCCTTCAGCAGGGATAGAGGTTTCTGAGGCTTACGTCGTGGCCAGACTGAGTCCCAGCGGCCGTGCCAGGCGTCTACTTGCTCTCCATGTTGTAGCAGTGGACGTCACCTTTCCCCTTGGCATCGTAGCCTGGGAGCGGCTGCCCGTACTTGTCCACACACCAGCAGAAGCCTCGCTTTCTGCCTTTGGAAGGGCGGCACTGTGGAGAGAAGCACCGGAGACCGAGTCAGGACCTCAGGGGCTGCGCGTGTGGGTTCTGGACAGTGGGGGGGGGTGGTGTGCTCAGGGCAGAATGCTAAGTCAATTACTAGGACCCCAAAGCCCTCCCCCAATACATCTCTGCTATGTTAAAAGAGCAAAATAAAAAGGCTAAGGCTATTTAAAAGCCACCTACGCATAGGTGCCCATACGCGTGCGTACATGTGCGTCTGCATGGACGCATGTTTGTGTGTGTTTAAGTTCCCCAGAAGAGCAGGGGTCACCACAGTTTTGCTCCCTCTGAGCCCAGAGTGGAGAGTGAACCCCGCTCGCCCTCAGGTGTGTCTGTTGAAAAGGGAATATGTTTCTTCAATCCTGGCAAACCATGAGAGCCCCAGGGACTGGATCAATGCTGGATCCTACCTGTGTCTTTCAGAGCACAGACTGAGCCTCAGACAGGTGAGTTCTCAGCATGAGCTTATTTGGTAAGTGACTACTAGGAGACCAAGGTGCAATAAAGACGCAAAAGCGACTAATGGCAACCGAAGGAGACGTTAGCTCTTCGCGTGCGGCCACCAGTAGAAAGACCGTGGGCAGCGCTGCCGAACTAGGGGTTCTTATGGGTCAGTCTACAGACGCCATGGTCTGAAGTGTCAGGCTAGGACACAAACTGAAATACTTCCACAACTAATACATAATCTATACAGACATACTTACTATGTCTTAAAATAAGCACACCTTAAATTTCTTTGACTTTTTACAGTTTATTTACTGACAGGAAGGCATCAGTGTGAGAGACATCTTAGGGTACGCACACTGTCACGTGACCGTATGTCACACTGCTTGGAAATTCTTGACAACAGATATCACTCCAAATGTCACTGTCATCTATGATGTGGCAGTAACAAAAGCACCCTGTGTCCCCGGATGGACTGTAAAAGCCTCCCCCAGCAGCATCTCGCTTGCTCAGTGGGCAAGCAGCCGGGAGCTCAGGGGTGGTAGGCTTGCTGGATGCAGGGTTTACAATTCTGGCCAACTGAGCATCCCTGGGAGCAGCACGTCATGGCAGCCCGGGGGTCTGATGTCCTGAAACGGGCACTGTGTCACCAGTCACAAATATGGATGCTGCGGTGGGCTCCGGGTGAGAGTTGGGACCAGAGGAGCCTCTTGAGGTCAGAGCCCAGTTCCCCCTGTGCCTCCTTGGAGAG
>NW_004444091.1:4931123-4936268 GCF_000243295.1 Trichechus manatus latirostris
GGGAGGGGAACACACGGAGGCTCTCACTCACCTGCTTTTTCTTATAAAAGCCCTTCTTGTCGCAGTTAGGGATGTGAACGCCCCTGGGGCTCAGCACGTTGAGGACCTTGAGGTGGTTCAGCGTGTCCTCCATTTCCCTGCGGCAAGGGCCCTGGACACGAAGGAGTGCGGGACGATGGGGTCTGTCATTACTTCTTAAACATCTTATCACGCACAGAGAACTATCACAAGTGGAACCTATCATGTGCTCCTCTAATATCTTTTGGGGAGCCCTGGTGGTGCAATGGTTAAGAGCATGGCTGCAAACCAGAAGGTCAACAGTTCAAATCCACCAGCTGCTCCTTGGAAACCCTATGGGGCAGTTCTACTCTGTCCTATAGGGTCACTAGGAGTCGGAACCGACTTGACAGGAACCAGAATATCTTTTGTCTGATTCAGCAAGAAAGCTCATGAGGATGCTAACTTTCTCTCCCTCCCTCTCTTTTTGATATCCCCAGAGTAAGATGTACAACCTGGCATAGAGGAGACAAGAAAGGGTTCTGTGGACACCTGTACAACATACAAACCTCTTTTACAATTGTTAAATGTTCATTAAGTCATGAGGGGAGAGGGAAGGAAGGAGCGGGCGAGGAAGGAGGTGGAGCGGGAGAGGCCGGGGGCTGCACACTATATCAACCAGAAAAACTTGGCTCTCTTGACTGGGCTCTTTTAAATAAAGAAACCCCACTGTCCTAGGTGACGCTCTGGGTGCCCAGACTAGGTGGTTCTTTGCATCCCCCCCAACAAGAGGAAAAGTTCTTACATATTCTGTCTCCCGTTTGGACTCAGAGGAGAAGTTCTGGGTGTCTGTGCTCTGAGACTCATAGTCCACTTTATAGCGCTGGCTGTCCTTGGCATGGCCCTTCTTGATAACGTCTATTTTGGTGTGGAGGGGATGGAATTTGGAGTCTGGCACCCGATGTGTGCTGGGGAGCGCTTGGTTTTCCATGCTCCCAGTACTGTGTTCTTCTTCCGACTCACTGGCATTTCCTGGAAGACACAAGGGAAACAAAGACAAAAAAATGAAATAACAGTTGTCAACATATAATGGTACAGTAGTCTTTGCGAAGTTTTGCTATTGCAACCAAAATAACCAGCGGCCACAGAGGCAACACTGACTCACGGTGAACACTCACGGTGTGGGGTTTTCAATGGCTAAGTTTTTGGAAGCAGATTGCCAGGTCTTTCTTCAGAGGCACTTCTGGGTAGACTCGTACCTCTAACCTTTCTATTAGTAGCTGAACACATTTAACTATTTGCACCACCCAGTCACATTTAAGTGGAAAAGTTATTTAACAATTTCAAATTTTTTTTTTTTTAAAACCTTGATAAAGTATTATCTCATAATACTAGTAGCTACATAGTAGTCACTTTACCAAAAGAAGTCATCTTTTAAGAATTAATCTTCCATGAGCTTTTACTTAGTAAGTGCAACTAAAGGAGGTAAGAACATGCTTATGCTCTCAGCTTTCACCTATCTTCCAAGAGACGGTGAATGTAACACAACTTTCATATGCCACCAGCAGAGGGCAGACCTAAGCCACGGAAGGCTCCTGCTGCTTTGAGCAGGTCTCTCAGTGCTACTCAAAGTTGGTAGAAACGCACCTTCTCCACCCCACCGCAGACCCACTGCAGGAGAAACGCTGGCGGTGGCCAAGCAACCTGTGCTTTAATTGGTGACCAAATTATTTTCTTCTTTGATTTATTTATTTATTTTTGGGATACCATGTGTTTTCAGTAATGGAAGGCATGCTGAATCGCTGAGTGTGTCTGAATTTTTGGTAGGTATTATGGGGAATACATGGGATGCCTATGTCCCTACGGACTCTCGTGTGATCCCAGGTGCATACAATGAATGGCACCTGAAAATCAGGTATTCCCGCGAATGCGGAATCATTGTAACGCACTTCCAAATAACACAGGAACATGGGAATATAAGCTTATCTCCCACTAAAAAAGCCAAAAGAGATAAGTTTTGCAAAATCATACCTCCAGGGTGCACCACCTAATACAATACCCTGTAAAAACAGTAATTTGTGGCACTCGCCCATTTGTTAGGTTTCAAACAGTTATACAGGCCCTAGCCTTGCAGCGGCATGCACTATAAGTGGGAAAGCGGCTTCCCAAGAAACTCCAGAGGCATAAAATGTAGGCGGGTGCCACATTTACAGGACACCAAAGGGTTAACAAGCCATCCAGAGGATTCTGTGGCTTGCTAAGTTTGACAAGCACCTTCTTCAGTGTCACCAGGTAAAAGCCTGTGTCTGACTCAGATGGGGTGAGTGACATCTTATCTGCACTGTTTTACTGCATATACCAAGTCATCCAGGTGTGTTTAGTAGTTTGTTTTATAGGTCCCACTGCCACATCTCTAAAAATCCGCATCCACGCGGGGTCTGGAACATCAGAAGAGCTATACACACTTGAATCCTTGGGCTCCTTCCTGGGTAGTGTTCTTCCTACCCCTCAGTGGGCACACGAGCAAAGGCAATGCGCTGGCATCAAAGCCCCATTCCTGTCTTATACTTACATGTGCCAGAGCTTCCACACCCTGAAAAAAGGGTAAATCACCTCCTACAGATCTCTCTTTTACAATTAAAAGTGATAAATGAAGAAAGCCTAATATTTGACAGTGATGCTGGAATCCTAACAATTTAACTGTGGTTTTAAGTATACGGATTACATTTGTGGCTGGATGTGCGATTGGGATTCTCACTCCACGCCTTTTCCAAGATATCCTGTGAGTGACCACGGGAAACGGCCAGTGACGTGTCCCTCCCTCCTGACCTGTGCCCCCTCTGGCCATGCTCATCAGCACTAGGTAGCCTATTCCCGAGCCCCTGGGAGACCCTGTGGGGACCAAGGGCTACAAGTGGAGCACGTGCTCCCAGGGCAGGCTGACCCTCTGGTCACTGTTGGGATCTCTCCTAACTCCAACAAACAGGGCTTTAGCATGCCAAACCCATTTGGTCCTGACCTACTAGCCTGGGGTCCAAAGCGCCCAGCTCCCCTTGAACCGCTCTCTGCTCTCCCAGGAACACGCTCATCACTGTGGCAGTCTGCCTGTTGGGAGCCCTGCCAGGGCCTCTGGCTCTATGCAATGAGGAGCAGATGGCAGCTGTGAGAAGGCTCCCAGCCCCTCTTCTCTCTGGAAAGCACCTCTCAACCGGATATAAGATGCACAGGCCATGTGGCTTGGGCTCCAGAGACCAGGGAGCCCCTCTCCTCTCTGGATGTAGGTTTCCTCATCTGTAAAACAATACTATGGGCCAGCTGCAAAGTTCCCCAGGGTGTTTAGTAAAGCAGGATGCATAAATTCCAAGGGTCTGGCCCAGTGCCTGACAGAGTAAGGTTCTTAATTGGTAGGATTTAGTGTCAATATCCTTTATCTTTTTTTTCTTTTTCATGGAAGTACTGGCACAAAGCAGGCACTAAGAACATGTAAATAAACATATTTGCATTTCTTTGCCAAGAAGCCTGAGTCATTTCTTAAACTTCATTGGTTTCTTTCTAATGTCCAGATTGCTGACTTGGGCATGAAAAGAGAAACCAGTTCTATTTAAGCAAGAGATAATTGCGCCTTTTGATTTTCATATAAATTTACTATTTTTTTCCTAAACAGATTTTAGAATCACTTAGATCTTTTTATAATCTTAAAATAAACCACATCAGCCTATTACTGTGTTAATCGTAACACCCATTAAAGGTGAACTAAAAATGACAACGTTTAGAAGAACTTCTAATAGCCCCTTTTAAATACCCCAAAATGCATAAGAGAACAACACACACAACAAACCACGTAACTTTCCATGAGAGACAAATGCATCTAGTGATTTCAAGTGTATTAGAACCAGTGCATACTTCAGGTAATTGGAATTTTGCCTCTCCACACTCCTGGGATGCCTTGCCTAGAAGGAAGTAGCCTTCCCTAGAAGGGGAGGTGGAAGCTAAGGGTCTGTTCTGCCCGCCAAGGTGAGCGTTTCTAGCCTTCAGCTTTGCAGCTGACCCCACAGGAACGGAACAGTGCTTGCCTGGTAGCGGCCGAGCCAGGATGAATAACACTTTACCAAACTTTTGCTTTTTTCCTCTTGCAGGGATACCTTAAACAGAACTTCATTTTCCCCTTCTAAATTAAGAAGGGAAATCGTGAGGGGCTTATTCCAACTCTCTCTCGTCTCCCTGAACTCCCTCCTGCTCACACTGCCTGCACTTGGGAGTTTGTCTGGGGGCCACGCAGGGACGGTGGGAGATTGGGGCACACAGGGGGGATGATACAGAAGGAATGTGCGACTCAGTCTGGGAAACGGGGTTCAAGTCCTACTCTACTCGCCTCTGGGTGGCCTTGGCCCCATTTTTCCAACTGCAAAAAGATAACAATACCCGATACCCACCTCCCACGCCCTCAGGACACACCAGGACATGACATGGCTTGGCAAACCATACCGCTGGGCAAACTTCATTTCTATTTTTTTAGGGGAGGTACCATTTTGCACAACGTGCCTGTCTACCTTCCGCGTTTCAAATTCGCCCTGCGGCCGCCCCCCTCACCCATGCCAGCCTCATCAAGATGGGTCTGCTGGTCGTTTCTGGGAAACGGAAGCCACATTCAAGGGTTCCGTGGTCCGTGCCAGTTTACCCGCGCTCCTCGAGCACCGAGGCCTGGGAGAATCTCCGTTTCGCGGTCTTTCCATTGACAGATAACCACTGGGATGCGTCCCCTCCTTCCCCACGAACTCTTTTACCAATTTCGCTGACAGCGCTTTGCAATTGCGAAGTCCCCGACCTTTGGGAAGGAAGAAAGTGCAGGCCCGCCGACAGGGGGATGGCCTTGGGCAAAGCCCCTGGTCCGCAGGGCCTCGGTCTCCCGCCCTGGCAAAACCTGGGGCGATGAGAAGCCGAGCATCTGTGGCAGCAGCACTCGCCACCCCACCCGCCTCTGCGGCGGCGCGGCCTCACCTGACGCGGGCTGTCCGTGCAGCAGGTAGGCGCGCAGGCGACCCAAAGCGCTGGCGTTGGTGCAGACCCCGCGGCCGTCCAGCAGCGCCTGCAGCGGGCGCGGCTCGCCGGGCGACGGCTGGCAACGCAAGCCGGCGCCGCAGCGCTCGG
>NW_004444091.1:4936501-4966384 GCF_000243295.1 Trichechus manatus latirostris
AGCGCTGCGGCCCAGAGCGCGGCGCGCGCCCGCTCCATGGCGCGAGAGACACGCTCGGGGGGCCCGGGGCGCGTGCGGCGGCCTGGCTTCCCCGGGGCGAGAGCGCGAGCAGTCGGGGCCGGGGCTGGCAAGAAGTCGCGGGGCTGGGCCCTAGAAGCTGGGCAGTCACTAGCCGCGTTCTCACTGCCCGCACCGCCGCGCTCGCATCTGGGTGGTGGCTGGCGCGTCGGCCCGCTATATAGAAGCCGGGCCGAGGACACGCCCCGGAACGGCGCGCCCGCGGGGGAGGTGGGGCTGGCTCCGGCCAAGCCGGCGCGCAGCGCTGCCCCGAAACTCCTCGGGTGGCGAAGGGGCCGCACTTCACGGATTTCCCAATGCGCCTCACCCTATGGAAGCGGGGCCGCCGCACAGGAGGCGCACACCGCGCGCTCTAGTCCGGCACCTGCTCTAGCGCGCGCCTGGCCCCCGCGGCCAGCTTCCCCGCTGCTACCCTGGCTCCGCCTGCTCGGCCTCTCGAGGGTCCGCAGAGGCGGGTTGGGCAGGCGGTCCGCGGCTGCCCCGGCGTGGTTGCCCAGCGGTTACTGGGATGAGCGCATCTGCCCTCCTCACTCGCGGGTACTTTCCAAAATTCCAGTTCTTTGGCGAGGAGAAGTGAGGCATTTCTGAGTGCTAATGCCCGGTTCTCGTTATGGGGTTGTGGGGACTGTTGGGAACTCTCGCTAATCTGTGTAATCTAGACACGTTGCACGAGAGCATAAATCGGGAGCGCGCAGTTTGAGGATGGAAGCTGCTGCGGACCCACTCTGGTCTTCCTGTGTACGCAGGGCTGACTTCGTCTGCGCGCCTATTTCCTAGGTGACCGTCAGAGGGCGCCAGTGGCCCAGGATTGAATTGAGCTTTCAACTGTCCAGGGCTCATTTACAAAGAACATGTGGGTCAGCAGTGGGAGCCGGTGAGACCACCGAGGGAGGAAAAGCCCCTGACGCTGCTGAGTTGGGTACATACCCTGCGACGTCGAGACGTGTCTTGGAGGGGCCCTTTGCAGTTTGCGGTAGGAACAGCAAATCTGGAACCCCCCCTTCGCTCCTCCCTCCACCCTGGCAAGACCACCACCCCACAAAGGATAAAATCAGCATTTATGCACCTATCTCTATCCATCTTTCCATCCATCTGTCCGCCTGCGTTTCAGAATGGGAAGACCAGTTGAGTTTCCATTTGCTTACTCATTAAACATAAAATAAATTGAAAAACAAATTCATTGCGCCTCCGCAGTGGAAAAGAGACCAAAAACAAGAGCAAGGGCCACTAGGCACCACATGGGCACAATGCCCTCACTTTCAGTGCGGCCCTGTTTACAGTAAATCCTCGCTCTTTCCGTTCTCCTCTATCGCCTCCTTGTAGCTGTATGTTAAATATCTGCTTTGACACCCAAGAACAGGGCTTCCAGTTTCACTGGAAATTTACGTGAAACAAAACAAATCCCTCAGGGTTACATCTGTTCTTTAAATAACCAGAGAGACTTTGACCTGAAATGAGAGCTGGGTTCTGTATCAAAACAATTCTGGAGGTTGCAGGTTGGCCTTTCTGTTGAACACATTGATCAGTGTGGAACCTGGACTGACCAGTGGTCAATGTAACACTTTTTACCCAGGTTTATCGTCTGGCAATGGAATGCGGGAAGGGTAAAAAAAATGTCTTTTTGAAAACGATAAACATTGAATAAGTCGTTACTATTCGTCTGTTGCTATTTAAATAACAGCGGTTCGCTTGCATTGCAGCTTGAGAAATGGCCATTTGCCCGTGTGGAGTCCTAGGGGGCGCCAGAGCGCCAGCACCGAGCGCGTACTGAACAAGCCAGAGATAATGAAAAAGCTCAAAATTATGTTGGGATTTTCAAAGGATTTTCCAGTAACAACGTTTTATATAGACGGTCATCACCTTTATCATGAAATGTTTTGATAGAGAAGTAATTCTGTGGCATTGATGTGGTGAGAATTATTTTTAATATTTAGTCATTTTATTTGACAAAACTGGAGGAAAACAAGCAAGCAAGCAAACAAACAAATCTTGATGTAATTGTTGCAGGAAGGGTTTGAATGGGATAAAACTTAATTTAGTGACATGGTAGTTAATTTTCTCAGACTTTCAATTGTTCTGATGTTTGTGGTTATTAACAACAATAACAGTTCATGGGAAAGATTTTCCCCTGCTGAAGGCACTCAGAATACATTACGTAATAATTATAAAGTAGTAAATAGCCATCGGGATAACAGGATACTAAATACATCCCTTTTCACTAACACAGCTCAGCTGACCTGATTATAGTTAGTGATGCCTGGGACCAGTCTGGTTATCCTAACCATATGACATAAACTGCTCATTTCTTGGACCCAGCACTCCCACTGATGACGTGGGACCACAGCCCCTTTCAGAATCTCACCTGGCTGTTTCTGAACTGCCAGGGCATCTGGTCATGACGTGATGTCTGATTCCTGGTTTTCTTCAGCTCTGGTGTCTCTCCACAACCACAGCCAACAGAACCCACAGGCTGCAAGCCTGTCTCCATCTCCCCATAACCCCAGATGTGTGACAGGCATGGCTTACCTACCAGCCCTGGGCCCGCTGCTGCTGAGGCATGGAGTGAGCGAGGGGTCAAGGCTGAGAGGTTCCCAGGCGCTCTCAGTGCACCCCAGAGATGCTGAGTGGTGGTGGGAAGGCTCCTCTCTCTCTGTTGCAGGGGGCAGGGCCTCCTACCTCCTGTGCTTCTTCCCGCTCACAGCTCCCCTAGCCCAAGGTCTCGGGCATGAGCGAGAGGGGGTAGGGCAGTCAGTGGGGGTGGTGGTGAAGGTGGCAGTGGTGGAGCTGTTGGCAAAATCGAGGGGACAGATGGGAGTTACGCTCCACACCATCCTTCCACCAGGCGGTGCTGTGCAGCTCAAGTGTCTCCTACCCCAGGCAGGTTGTAGATTTCTGCTGGGCCCCTTCACCAGCCTTCTTGGCGGCCCCTCTCAATACTTTAGCGAGTCCTCCCAAAGACTCCAAGTCACGTTACAGACAAGGTCCCCGAGGCACAGAAATTAGATCACTTGCTCGAGGCCACACAGTCAGAAAGCGACCAGTCCAGGATTTGAGTGCACATGTCTGCTTCCAGAGCACATGCTACTAACACTTCCTGATGGTGCGCCCCAACCCCGGGCTGGGCTCTGCGTGGGTCCAGGCGGAGAACTGGAGACTGAAGAGTCCATAGAGAAACAGCTCATCTCCCTTCCGACATGACCGCTTGCCAACGAGGAAATCAAGTTCTGCACCTACAAGTGCACCTCAGAGGATTTTCCAGGTGCCTTTGGGCCAGGTTTGAACCCACCAGCTGCTCCTCTAGAGAAAGATGTGGCAGTCTACTTCTGTAAAGATTTACAGCCTTGGAAATCCTATGGGGCCGTTCTACTCTATCCTATGGGGTTACTATGAGTCAGAATCAACTTGATGGCCATGTTTTTTTTTTTTTGGGGGGGGACTAGGCACCTCGTTGGCCTATTTGTGAAGTGAGCTGTGTGGGACAGATGCTGCTGCAGGCCTTCATCTTTGTCCTCCTGTGACTCTGAGCTATTCTGCACAGGCACAATGGAAAAGGAGTAAACAGGTCATCTTCTGACGCAGAAATTTCTCAAGGTGCAGCCGATGACCTTACTGCGAGGTGTACTAAACAGAAGGACCACTCAGGAGATAGTCGTTAAATAAATGGACTTCAGGGGAAAATGCATGTGCTTGCGTGCAGACACACACACACACACACACAAGCACACCTGGCATAGGGGTGACAGACAGTAGCCATCTGTCTGATTTGGTAGGCCCTCATGCTGACAAGGTGGCAGTGGTGCGGTGGGGAGATGGGGAGGGGCTCGCATGCAGCTAGCACCCCTTGCAGCCTGCACCAGCTGCTCTAGCGTCCCCACTGGGTTCCCAGGGCAGGCTCTGGGACAGCTCGCGTCACACTCCAACCCTCCTTAGCTGTGTGACTTAGGAACGTTATTCCACTTCTTCAATTCTCAGATTTCCCTTACGTGAAATGGGAAAAATAATAGTTCTTACCTCATAGGGTCCTCATAAGGAATAAAAAATACACTCCATTTAAAGCATGTAAAACGCAGAGTAAACACTCAACATTGTTCATGACTATTATCACTATAATTTTAGCTGTGTTATACAACAATCATGTGATATAGGTAGAGATGTGGAAACTGAGATTCATAAGGGGAAAGTGATTTTCTGATGGCCGTCCTCTAGCGTAGAGGATCCAAGTTTCACATGGTTTATTTTTTTTTCTTTTTGTTGTTGTGCTTTAAGTGAAAGTTTACAATTCAAGTTAGTCTCTCACAGAAAAATTTATACATTGTTTTATGACCCTACTTGCTGTCCCTATACTACGACAGCACACTCTTCTTTTCCACCCCAGATTTCCTGTGTCCGTTCAACCAGCTCCTGACCCTCTCTGCCTTCTCATCTCACCTTCGGACAGGAGCTTCTCATATAATCTCATGCATCTACTTGAGCTAAGAAGCACACTCTTCACGAGTATCATTTTATGTCCCATAGTCCAGTCTAATCTTTGTCTGAAGAATTGGTCTCAGGAATGGTTTTAGTTTTGGGCTAACAGAGCCCAGGGGCCATGTCTTCCAGGGTCCCTCCAGTTTTGATCAAACCATTAAGTCTGGTCTTTTTACTAGAATTTGAGTTCTGCACCCCACGTTTCTCCCGCTCCATCAGGGACTCCGTGTTGTGTTCCCTGTCAGGGCGGTCATTGTAGTAGCTGGGCACCATCTAGTTCTTCTGGTCTCAGGCTGATGCAGTCTCTGGTTCATGTGGCCCCTTCTGTCTCTTGGGCTAATACTTTCGTTGTGTCCATGGTGTTCTTCATTCGCCTTTACTCCAGGTGGGTTGGGACCAATTGATGCATCTTAGATGGCCGCTTGTTAGCTTTTAAGACCCCAGATACTCACCAAAGTGGGATGCAGAACATTTTCTTAAAAAACTTTGTTATGCCAATTGACCTAGATGTCCCCTGAAAGCAAGGTCCCCAGACCCCCACCCCTGCTACTCTGTCCCTTGACGTGTTTGGTTGTATTCAGGAAAGTTCTTAGCTTTGGTTTAGTCCAGTTGTGCTGGCTTCCCCTGTAGTGTGTGCTGTCCTTCCCTTCACCTAAGATAATTCTTGTCTACTTTCTAGTTAGTGAATACCACTTTCCCCTCCTCCCCACCCTCGTAACCATCAAAGAATGTTGCCTTCTGTGTTTAAACCTTTTCTTGGGTTTTTATAATAGTGGTCTTATACAATATTTGTCCTTTTGTGACTAAGTTTACTCAGCATAATACCTTCCAGATGCCTCCATGTTATGTTTCACAGATTCATCATTGTTCTTTATCATTGTGTAGTATTCCATTGTGAAGTTTCACGTTTTAAACTACAGATTTAGCACTAATTTCATTCCATCAGTTACGGAGAGACTTACTTTAAAAATGTAACTGCATCTAAAAGTGGAAGTGTTGCCTGTGTTTTAAGCACCACAGATATAAAGTGCTGTTGTCATATTAAGAGTTTGGTGGCTGAGAAGTGTTAGCAACTTACTTCAGCAAAATTGGAGAGTGACCAGCATTGGTGTAGGGCTCAGGTTCATTGCAAGATGAGCTGCACCCCAAGAGCAACCTTCTATGCTTATTTTAAAGGAGTCCCTGAGTGATGCAAATGATTAATGTACTTGGCTGCTAACTGAAGTGTTGGTGGCTGGAGTCCACCCAGAGGTGCCTCAGAAGAAAGGCCTGGTGATCTACTTTCAAAAAATCAGCCTTGAAAACCCTATGGAGCACAGTTCTATTCTGACATACATAGGGTTGCCATGAGTCAGAATAGATTCAATGGCAATTGGTCTTTTTTACACTCCATTACAATGATTGCGGACAAGTATCTCACTTTTGTAAATAAGGATGCAATATATGTGTGTTGGTTTCGCTTAATTTGCATGATGAAGTTCCTGTAAATCCTGGAAGTAAGTTTTAGAAGAATTGGGGTGGCCTGAAGGACCACGGATCATTAGGACTTAATCCAATGAGGAGGATGTCCCTTTCTGATCAAGACATTGGTAAAGGCAGGCTTTCTACCAGGAGCTTCTTGTTCTCTTCTGTGATAATAAGGAAACTTTGCCATCAAATCTCATGGCAATAGAGGATGGATTCTGTTTTAGGTGAAGAGACTTTCCAGGGAAATGTTAAGTGAGATGTGTTGCAGTTTGTGGGGGTCATACTGCCAGGCTGGGAGGACACAAGAGGAATGAAGGAATCCTGTGCATGGGTGGAGAGAGGTGACCTCCTGAAGGCAGCCCTGCTAGGGCAGGTGTAGACAGTGAACTCTAAACAGAAATGTCCAAACCCCTAGAGGCAGGTGATTTTGGAGATCTAATTTCCAGGATTCATGATATCTCTCAGCCTAAAGCTTAAGTGTTTTCCCCTGGGGAGGTGCTGGTGGGGACTGCTGGGTCAGCTTCCCAGAGTTATGTATTTCGGGTTTTAGGGAGCTTATTTAGAAATATCAACCACTAACCTTACTGCTACTAACAACAATGAAAATCACTACTACCCATAAATGACACCATTAGGATTTCTTTGGTCCATTTTGTCCACAAATGCTTACCAAGCACCTCCATGTGCCAGCCACAGGGTCTCAGAGGCTGGCTGGGGAGAGTGACCCGAGATTAGATAACAGTGGGCAGTATGATCAGTGTGAGAACAGAGGTCTTTACCCAGTGGTTTTATAACCCAGGGGAGGCACAGCCCACCCTGCCTAGTGTGGTCAGAAAAAGCTTCATAGGGGCGGTGGCATTTCCATTAAGTCTTAAAAGACGTGAAAGAGTTCAGCTGAGGGAGAACTCAAGAAGAAGGCAGGAGAAATAGTACCCGCATCCAAAGACGAGACACTCTTTTGCCTAGAGGGGCAGGTGGTGGTGGTGGTTCAGAAGCGACAGCATTGGAACACATGCTTTTGAGAAGGTGGCAAGCAAAGGATATCTGAGGTTTGGAATAGAAGAGAAGGTACGCTGAGGAAATGCACTGGGAAGGTTTCAACTGTGGCATTGGAAATCCAGACTACAGCCTGAGACTCTTCAGAGTAGTGCTGTTCTGTTTTGAATGTATGTATTTATCCATTTATTTGGGTTGTTGTTAAGTTGCCATCTAGTTGGCTCCAACTCACGGTGACACCATGTGCAACAGAACAAAATGTTATCCAATCCTGCACCATCTTCACAATCCTTGGTAAGCTCAAGTCCATTGCTGCAGCCACTGTGTACTTTGAGTGACTTCTAAGCTGGGGGCTCATCTTCCAGCACTATATTGGACATTATTCTGTTGTGATCCATAGGATTTTCATGGGCTAATTTTTGGAAGTAGAGCACAAGGCTTTTTTCCCCTAGTCTGAAATACCCACTGAAACTTGTCCACCATGGGTGACCCTGCTGTTATTTGAAATACCAATGACATAGCTTCCAGCATCATAGCAACACACAAGCCACCAGGGTATGACAAATTGACAGATGGGTGGTAGATCCATTTATTTAGGCCTTCTTCAAGTTCTGTCGGCAGCGTTTTGTAGTTTTTCAGTGTATAGATCTTGCACTTTTTTTGACACGTGTATTCTGAAGTATCTCGTTTTTTTATTGGTGCTATTGTAAATTGTACTTTTTAAGGTTCACAGATCATAGTTTTTGTTGCTAGCGTATAGGAGTACAATTAATTTTGGTATATTGATAGTTTTACTTCTTCCTTTCTAATCTGGATGCCTTTTACTTTTTTTATTTTCTTATTACACTGGCTAGGACTTCTAGTATGCTATTTAATAGGAATAGTGAAAGAGGACATCCTTGTCTTGTTTCTGATCTTAGGAAGAAAGCGTTCAGTCTTTCATCATTAATTATGATATTAGCTGTAGGTTTTGCATAGATGACATTTACAGGATGGGAGAGCTTTTATCAGGAATAGATTTTGGGTTTTGCTTTTCCTGTGTCTACTGAAATGATCCTATAGTTTTATTTTTTAGGTTATTAATTCAGTGAATTACATAGATTGATTGTCAAATGTTAAACCAACCTCCCGTTCCTGGTATAGACACCTCTCTCCCCTCTTGGTCTTGATGTATTATTCTTTCGATATATTGCTGAACTTTGTTTGCTACAAAGTTTCTTAGAATTTATGCATCTGTGTTCATGAGGGATATTGATCTATAGTTTTCTTTTCTTTAGTATTCTTTTTTTCTGCAAGACTTTGTGTAGAACTGATGTTATTTATTTTTCAAATGTTTTGTAGAATTCACCAGTGAAGCTATCTGGGCCTGAAGTTTTCTTTGTAGAAGTTTCTTCTTGTTTGTTATTTTTCTATTTAAAATGAATATGTTTACTTACTAGCAAAGAAGGATGCTCATGCCATATTTTGTCTTTATTTTTAAATTAACATACAGTAAAATATGAATTATTTGAATGAATAGTTCTATGAATGTTAACACATGTGGTACTGTGGGTTGAAATGCTTCTCCCAAAAAGATATGTTTAAGTGTCAAACCCCATGTGTGTGGCCTTATTTGGAAATAGGATCTTTGTAAATGTAATTAAGTTAAGAAGAGGTTATATTGGATTACAGTGGGGTCTAAATCCAATGACTGGTGTCTATGTAAGGAGAGAGATATTTGGAGACACACAGCACACACAGAGGGAAGAAGGCCATATAAAGACGGAAGCAGAAATTGGAGCGATGCAGCTACAAGCCAATGAACACTAAGGAATTTCAGCAACCAGCAGAAACTAGGAAGAGGCAAGGAAGGAGTCTTCCCTAGAGACTTCAGAGGGAACATGGCCCTGCCAACACCTTGATTTCAGACATCTAACTCCCAGAACTGTGAGTGAATACACTTCTGTTGTTTTAAGCCACCCAGTTTGTGGTAATTTGTTATGGTGGCCCTAGGAACATAATAATGCGGTTTCAATGTGAGTTCCATTTTCAAAGCCTTTGCAGCACTATTTGAATTTGTCCTGTGTGTGCAGCATACAGTGGCCAGCCTAGGACCTGGACAGTAGTATATCCCTTAGTTCAGTTTTCTAAGTTTTTGGTATGTTGTTTAAGATCCGGTCTGTGCCTGTGCATCTTGGGTGTAACCCCAGAAGTCGGTAAACAACTTTACGGGGTTGATTTCCCAGCTTCCTCCTTCATGATATCTTGCATACTTTCCAGGTTCTTGGGTTTCCATTTTGGCCCTCTGGCTAGAAAGCTGTGGCTTACTTACCCTAGTCTGCAGCATGCTTCCCATGATTGTGTCTGTGTCCTGGCCCATGCAGACTGAGAGAGACAACGCAATGGGAGTCGGCCCTACCTCTTTTGGACCACCACTTCTCTGATTGCAGAGGCTGGCTCCACTGCCCCAGAGTTGTAGGTGCCTGTGGTCTCCTGCTACTATTGCTGTCATTGTCACTGCCTCTGGAACCACAGGGGGCATGAAAGAATGAAGATAAAATGGGGGATTTCCCCTATATCCCTGTGTGATAAACAGTCACCTTTCCTGCTTCTCAAGCCAGAGGGCATACCCTGAAGTTCTGTGCTCTGGTGCCCAGTTCCAGAGTTTGGAATGCCTTGATTCCAGGCTGGAGGATACCAGAGGCAAAATGGGAAATCCACTTCCAGTTTGGTGGTATTTTGAATCCTAGTGTATCCTAGTCTACCGGCTACTATTTACTCATCAGAGGCCTTGAATATCTGCTGCATATTTTTTGTAGTGGTTTTCTTGCTGCATTCAGTGGGAGATACAGGGTAACGGGTGCTAGCTTACACTGAACCAGAACCATTCCCTTCATGCTTCCAAACCCACTTGTACATATGGAGGGGTAGCTCCTGGCCACACTGAAGCAGAAGTGGCTGGTCTGATAGTTGAGGTTTGTTAAAGGAATGTGGAAAGGGTTGGATCTTGGTGAGATGCAGGGCAACCATTTGCGCTGGCTGTACACGAGTGCACAGTAGTGTGTATATGCCTTCCCTAGTGGCGAATTGGGTCTTAAACTCATTCATCTTCTCTCCTCCTGTCACCATCTTGGAAAACATTAGTCATACTGCTCCAAGTTCCTAGATCACCTTTTGGGGATGTTTTTACCTACAAATTCAAATATACACATATATTTATCTGTATCAGAGAGGGTACTCCAGAGTAACAGATATATGTCTAGGTATACATGTATATACAAAGAGATTTCTTTTGAGAAGTTGACTCATGCAATTGTGAGGACCGGCAAGTTGGAAATTGGTAGCACAGGTCAGCAGACTGAGAACTTGGCAGGAGTTGACACTGCAGTCTAAGTCCAACATTGTTTTTCTCTGGAAAACCTCAGTTTTTGCTCTTAAGGTCTTCCAACTGATTGGATAAAGCCCACCCACATTTTTGAAGGTAATCTCCTTTATGAAAAATCAACTGATTTTAGATGTTAAGCACATCTATAAAATACCTCCACAGCAACATCTAGATTAGTGCTTGATTTAATAACTGGCCTAGCCAAATTGATACATAAAATGAACCACCACAGTATATATTCAGGTTATCTATTTATTCTTTTGTTTGGCCTAGATTTTTTACATTTTCATTGAGATATAATTCACATACTATAAAATTCATTCACCACTTTAAAGCATATAATTCAGTGATTTTTAGTATATTCACAAATTTGTGCAACTGTCAGCACTAATTTCTGAATATTTTCATTACCGCAAAAAGAAGCTTGTACCCATCAAGCAATCACTTTCCATAGCCCCTTCCCCCAGCCCCTGGTAATCAGTAATCTACTTTCTCTATGGCTTCTCCTGTTCTGGATCTTTCATATAAATAGAATCATAGAATATGTGTCCTTCTGTGTCAGACTTCTTTGACTTAGCATAATATTTTTAAGGAACATCCATGTTGCAGTATGTATCAACATTTCATTCCTTTTTATGGATTAATAATATTAATATTCCATTATATGAGTATACCACATTTTCATCAGCTGATGGGCATTTGGGTTGTTTCCACTTATTAGTTATTATGAATAACGCTGCTTGAACATACATTTACAAGTTTTTGTGTAGACATATGTATTCAATTCTCTTAGGTATACCTAAGAGTGGGATTATTGAGTCACATCCCAGTTCTATGTTTAATTTTTTTTGAGGAAGTCCCAAACTATTTTGTAAAGCGGGTATATCATTTTACATTTCCACCAGAAATGTATGAAGATTACAGTTTCTTTACATTCCTGTCAACACTTGTTATAGTTGGTTGTTTTGATTATAGCTATCTTAGTGGGTATGAAGTGGTACTCCTTGTGTTTTTTTATTTACATTTCCCTAATGACTAATGATGTTGAGCATCTTTTCATGTGCTTATTGGCCATTTGTATATCTTCTCTTTGGAGAAATAACTATTCAAATTCCTTTGCCAATTTTAAATTTGGGTTGTCTTTTTATGGTTAAGTTGTAGTAGTTCTTTATGTATTTAGGTACTAGATCCTTATCAGACATATGATTTTTAAATATTTTCTCCTGTTGTGTAGGGTATCTTTTCATTTTCTCAGTAGTACCTTTTGAATAAAAAAGTTTTTAATTTTGGTAAGGTCCAATTTATTTATTTTCTCATTTGGTTGCTTATGCTTTTGGTTTCGTATCTAAGAAATCATTGCCTAATTCAAGGTCATGAAAATTTACATCTATGTTTTCTAAGAATTTTATAATTTTAACTTTTACGTATAAGTTTCAAATCCATTTTGAGCTAATTTTGTATAGTGTGTTTTGTTGTTGTTGCTGTTGTTAGGTATTCTGCAGTTGGTTCCAACTCATAGTGACCCTATGTACAACAGAAGGAAACACTGCCCAGTCCTGTGCCATACTCACAACCATTGCTATGTTGATACTGTTGTTGCAGTGACTGGTCAATCCGTCTTGTTGAGGGTATTCCTCTTTTTTGCTGACCCTCTACTTTACCAAGTATGATGTCCTTCTCCAGGGACCGATCCTTCTTGATAACATGTCCAAAGTATGTGAGATGAAGTCTCACCCTTCTCGCTTTCAAGGAGCATTCTGTCTGTACTTCTTTCAAGACAGATTTGTTCATTCTTTTGGCAGTCCATGGTATATGCAATATTCTTCACCAATACCGTAATTCAAAGGTGTCAATTCTTCCTCAGTCTTTCTTATTCATTTTCCAGATTTTGCAAGCATATGAAGTGATCAAAAACACCATGGCTTGGGACATGCGCACCTTAGTCTTGAATGTGACATCTTTTATTTTTAACACTTTAAAGAGGTCTTTTGCAGCAGATTTGCCCAATGCAATGCATCTTTTAACAAACAAAAATTTATTTTCTCAGGGTTTGTTGTTGTTGTTGTTAGGTGCTCTCAAGTCGGTTCTGACTCATAGCAACCCCATGTACAGCAGAACAAAACACTGCCCGGTCCTGTGCCATTCTCACAATCGTTACGTTTGAGCCCATTGTTGCAGCCACTGTGTCAATACATCTCGTTGAAGGTCTTCCTCTTTTTTGATAACTTTCTGCTTTACCAAGCTTGATGTCCTTCTCCAGGGACTGGTCCCTCCTGATAACATGTCCAAAGTACAAAAACAAAGTCTCATAATACTCAGTTCCAAGGAGCATTCCGGCTGTACTTCTTCCAAGACAGATTGGTTTGTTCTTTTGGCAGTCCATGGTATATCCAATATTCTTCACCAACGCCATAATTCAAAGATGTCAATTCTTTATCCATTGTCCAGCTTTCACATGCATATGAGGCAATTGAAAATACCATGGCTTGGGTCAGGCGCACAAAGTGACATCTTTGCTTTTCAACACTTTAAAAGGGGTCTTTTGCAGCAGATTTGCCCAATGCAATACATCATTTGATTTCCCGACTGCTGCTTCCATGGGCGTTGATTGTGGATCCAAGTAAAATGAAATCCTTGACAACTTCAATCTTTTCTCCGTTTATCATGATGTGACTTATTGGTTCAATTGTGAGGATTTTTGTTTTCTTTCTGTTGAGGTGTAATCCGTACTGAAGGCTGTGGTCTTTGATCTTCATCAGTAAGTGCGTCAAGTCCTCTTCGCTTTCAGCAAGCAAGGTTGTGTCATCTGCATATTGCAAGTTGTTAATGAGTCTTCCTCCAATCCTGATGCCCTGTTCTTCTTCATATAGTCCATCTTCTCAGATTATTTGGTCAGCATACAGATTGAATAAGTATGGTGAAAGAATACAACCCTGACACACACTTTTCCTGACTTTAAACCATGCAGTATCCCCTTGTTCTGTTCAAACGACTGCCTCTTTATCTATATACAGGTTCCTCATGAGCAAAATTAAGTGTTTTGGGATTTGCACTGTGTGTTGTAGGGGTCCAATTTCATTATTTTTTATGTGGGTATATAGTTGTCCTAGCCCCATTTGTTGAAAAGACCACTGAATTGTGTTAACACTCTTATCAAAAATCAGTTAATTATAGATTTGTGGTCTCTATCAATCTACCAGCAGCTCTGGTAGCGAAGTAGTTAAGTGCTCAGGCTGCTAACCAAAAGGTCGGCAGTTCAGCGGCTCCTTGGAAACCCTGTGGGGCAGTCTATGGAATAGACTTGACAGCAACAGGTTATCAGTGGATCCAGATGTATTATTTCTGGACTCTTAATTCTATTCCACTGAAGTTTATCTATATGCCAGTATTACACTGTCTTGATTACTGTAGCTTTGTAGTAAGTTTTGAAATTGAGAAGTGTGAGTCCTCCAACTTTGTTCTGATTTTTCGGGATTGTTTTGGCTATTCTGTGTCCCTTGAACTTCCATGTAAATTTCAGGATAAGCTTGTCAATTTCTGCAAAAAGCACTTGGAATTTTGGTAGGATTGCACTGAATCTGAAGATTAATTTGGAGATTATTTGCATTTTAATAGTATTAAATCTTCTGATCCATGAACATGGAATATGTTTTAGAACCACCAACTTTTAGGTTAGCAGACCAGCACAAACTGCTTGTGCCTCCCAAGGACCTTTTCCATTTAGTTAAGTCTTCAATTTTTTCCAGCAATGTTTTATAGGTTTTAGTGCACAAGTCTTGCACCTCTTAAATTTGGGTTATTTATTGCTACTGTATAGAAATACAATTGAGTTTTGTATATTGATCTTGTATCCTGCAAACTTGCTGAACTCGTTTATTAATAGTTTTTTTGGGACTTCCTTAAGATTCTCTATATACAAGATCATGTTATCTGGTAATTGTTATTGTTGCTAGATGCCGTCAAGTCAATTCCAACTCATAGTGACCCGATGTGACAGAGAACTGCCCCATAGCGTTGTCTAGGCTGTAATCTGTATGGGAGCATGTTGCCAATTCTTTCTTCTGCAGAGACACTTTGTGGGTTCGAACCACCAATCTTTTAAGTAACAGCTGAATGCTTAACCATTGCACCACAAGGCTCCCTATCTGGTAATAGACATATTTTCTTCCTCTTTTCCAAGCTGCATGCCTTTTTCTTGCTTTGTTTGTCTCTTTGTTTCTTTGTTTTTTCTCTCTCTGTCTTTATTTCCCTTTTTTCCTTCCTCCATCCCGCCTTCCTTCCCTCTTTTCTTTCTTTTTTTCTGACTTTCTTTTCTCTTTTTGCCTAATTGCCTTGGCTAGAACATCTAGTAAAAATGTTGATTAGAAGTGTTGAGAATGGACATCCTTGTCTTTTTCCAGATCTTAAGAGGAAAGCTTTCCATTTTTCACCATTATGTATAATATTAGCTGTGGTTTTTAAATTTTTTTTTTAATGCTGTTGTTGTTAGGTGCTGTCCAGTCAGTTCTGACATACAGGGATCCTATGTACAACAGAATGAAACACTGCCCAGTCGTGCACCATCCTCAGAGCACTTGTTATACTTGAGTCCATTGTTGCAGCCACTGTGTCAGTCCATCTTGTTGAGGGTCTTCCTCTTTTTTGCTGACCCTTTACCAAGCATGATGTCCTTCTCCAGGAACTAGTCCCTCCTGATAATATGTCCAAAGTATGTGAGACATAGTCTTACCATCCTCGCTTCTAAGGAGCATTCTGGTTGTACTTTTTCCAAGACAGATTTGTTCGTTCTTCTGGCAGTCCATGGTATATTCAATATTCTTCGCCAACACCATGTTTCAAAGCTTTCCATTCTTTTTTAGTCTTCCTTATTCATTGTCCAGCTTCTGCAAGCAAATGAGGTGATTGAAAACACCATGGCTTGGGTCAGGTATACCTTAGTCTTCAAGGTGACATCTTCGCTTTTTAACACTTTAAAGAGGTCGTTTGCAGATTTACTCAAAGCAAGGCATCGTTTGATTTCTTGACTGCTGCTTCCATGAGTGTTGATTGTGGATCCAAGTAAAATGAAATCCTCGACAACTTCAATCTTGTCTCCATTTATCATGATGTTGCTTACTGGTCCAGTTGTGAGGATTTTTGTTTTCTTTCTGTTGAGGTGTAATCCATACTGAAGGCTGTGGTCTTTGATCTTCATTACTAAGTGCTTCAAGTTCTCTTCACTTTCAGTAGCCAAAGTTGTGTCATTTGCATATTGCGGGTTGTTAATGAGTATTTCTCCAATCCTGATGCCTCGTTCTTCTTCATATAGTCCAGCTTCTCAGATTATTTGTTCAGTACACAGATTGAATAAGTATGGTGAAAGGATACAACCCTGACGCACACTTTTCCTGACCCTAAACCATGCAGTATTCCCTTGTTCTGTTCGAACGACTGCCTCTTGATCTATGTACAGGTTCCTCATGAGCATAATTAAGTGTTCTGGAATTCCCATTCTTTGCAACGTTATCCATAATTTGTTATGATCCACACAGTCCAATGTCTTTGCATAGCCAATAAAACACAGTTAAACTTATTTCTGGTAGTCTCTGCTCTCAGTCAGTGGATTCATCTGACATCAACAATGATATCCCTGGTTCCACATCCACTTCTGAATCCTGCTTGAATTTCTGGCAGTTCCCTGTAGATGTACTGCTATAGCTGCTTTTGAATGATCTTCAGCAAAATTTTACTTGCATGTGGTATAAATGATATTGTTAGATAATTTCCGCATTTGGTTGGATCACCTTTCTTTGGAATAGGCATAAATATTAATCTCTTCCAGTCGGTTGGTCAGGTAGCTGTCTTCCAAATTTCTCAGCATAGATGAGTGAGCACTTGCAGTGCTGCATCTGTTTGTTGAAATATCGCAATTGATATTCTGTCAATTCCTGGAGCCAGGTTTTTTGCCAATGCCTTCAGTGCAGCTTGGACTTCTTCCTTCAGTACCATTGGTTCCTGATCATATGCTACCTCCTGAAATGTTTGAACGTCGACCAATTATTTTTGGTATAGTGACTCTGTGTACTCCTTCCATCTGTTTTTGATGCTTCGTGCATCAGGTTGAATAAGTTCATTTCTCTTCCTAGTTTGTCGAGAGTTTTTATCATGAAAGAGTACTGAATTTTGTCAAATGCTTTTTCCTGTGTCTATTGATAGGATCATGTCTGTTTTGTCCTTTATTCTATTAATATGATATATTACATTAGTTGATTTTTGTATGTTGAACTGATCTTGCATTACTAGGATCAATCCCACTTTTTCATGGTGTGTAATCCTTTTTATCGTTGCTGTATTCAATTGCTAATATTTTGTTGAGGATTTTTGCATCTATATTTATAAGGGATATTGGCCTCTAGTTTTCTTTTTATTATTCTGGTTTTGGTATCAGGGTATGAATACAGAATATGTTGGAAAGTGTTCTTTTTTCTTCTACTTTTGAAAGAGCTTGTGAAGGATGTGTATTATTTCTTCTTTAAATGTTCGGTAGTATTCACCAGTAAAGCAATATGGTCCTGGGCTTTTCTTTTGGAAAGCTTCTTGATTACTCATTAAATCTCTTTGCTTGTTACAGGTCTATTCATATTTACTATTTCTTCTTAAGTTGGTTTTGCTAGGTTGAGTCTTTCTGAGAATTTGTTGATTTCATCTAGGCTATCTAATCTGTTGGCATACAATTGTCCATGGTGTTCATTTATAATCCTTTTTATTGATTTAAGTTCTGTAGTAATGCTCTTCTTTCATTCTTGATTTTAGGAATTTGAGTCTTCTCTCTTTTTTTCTTGGTTCCGTCTAGCTAAAGGTTTGTAAGATTTTTTGAAACCTTTTGGTCTTACTGATTTTCTCCATTATTTTACTATTCTCTATTTCATTCATTTCCACTCTAATCTTTATTATTTCCTTCCTTCTGACTGGTTTAAGTCTAGTTTGCTCTTCCTTTTCTCATTTCTTAAGACAGATGTTTGGTTATTGATTTGAGATCTTTCTTCTTTTTAAATATAGGCCTTTACAGCTATAAATTTTTCTCTAAGCAATGCTTTAGTTGAATCCCGTAAGATTGGTACATTATGTTTCTATTTTCATTCATCTCAACATATTTTCTAATTTATATCGGGATTTCATCTTTGACACATCAATTATTTAAGAGTCTGTTGTTTAATTTCCACATATGTATGTATTTTTCAAATTTATTTGTTATTTATTTCTAATTTCATTCCATTGTGTTGGAGAAGATGCACTGTATGATTTTAATCCTTTTAAATTTATTATGACTCATTTTATGGCCTAACATAGGTCCATCATGAAGAATGTTTTATATACTTAGGAAAGAATATATATTTTTTGTTGTTGGGTGGAGTGTTCTATAGATATTTGTTAGTTCTAGTTGTTTTATAGCATTGTTCAATTTTCTCTTTCCTTTTTGATCTTCTTTGTAGTTGCAATATTCATTATTGAAAGTTGAGTATTAGAATCTCCAACTTTTATTGTTGAATTATCTATTTCTCTCTTCGCTTGTGTCAATTCTTGCTTCATGTATTTTGAAGCTCTGTTATTAGGTCCATATGTGTCTATAATTCTATCTTGTTGAAGAGTTAACCCTTTTTTCATCATAAAATGTCCTTCTTCATCTCTAGTGACAATTTTGCCCTAAAGTGTATTTCATATTATGTTAGTATAGCCACTCCCATTCTCTTTTGTTTACAGCTTGCATGGTGTATCTCTTTCCATCTTTTTACTTGCAACCTATTTGTGTATTTGAATCTATAGTGAATCTCTTGTACAGAGTATATAGTAGAATCATGGTTTTTATTCATTCTGCCAATCTTTACCTTTTAATTGGAGTGTTTAATCCATTTATATGTAACGTAATTACTGAAAAGGTAGGGTTTATGTCTGTTATTTTGCTATTTGATTTTTATATGACTTATGTGTTATTTTGTTTCTCTATACACCATTACTACCTTCTTTTGTAGATAATTTCAAGTGTACCATTTTAATTTTCTTGTCATTTGTTTTACTGTATATCTTTTGAATTACTTTTTAGTGATTACCATGAGGATTACAATCAACATCTTAACTTATAAAAATATAGTCCAGATTAGTAGTAACTTAATTTCAATAGTATTCAAAATCTTTGCTCTTGTATAGCTCCATTCCCTTCTCCCTCCTTTGTGCTGTTATTGTCATACAAATTAAATCTTTATACATTGTATTCCTACCAATATAGATTTATCATTATTGCTTTATGCAGTTTTATTTTAGACCAGATAGAAGGAAGAAAGGGTGCTTCTTTTAAAGTTGTCAAAATGCACCCCTTTCACAGTCAGTGCTTGTCAGCAAAGACAAGAAGTCAGGCAGAACCAAAGAAACAACCACAAACCCCTTTGGAGAAACCTTGTGGTGGCAGCTAGGAAAATTGTCCCCACCTCACCTCCAATTATACTGTGCCCTCTGCCCTGGTCCAGACTGAAACTTCTGAAGTGCTCACCATGGCATGCCCTTAAGCCTATATGACTCTGTGCCATGGCTGTGGTGCACAGCCTGGGTTCTCAGGGTGGGCTCACTATGTTGAGCGCTGAGTTGGCGTCCACAGCCCCGGGGTCAAGATCTGGGTCCCAGGTCTGGGTCCCTTACTAACTGGTATGTGACTTTGTATAAGTCATTTCCTCTTATAACACTTTTGGTTTTTTTGTGTAACAAGAGGGTTGTGGTCAACAGACTCAAGGGTTTCTTCCACCTACAGTACTTTATTATGAGAAATGGAAAATAGAAAGGTTATTTGGGGAAGGAAGGAGGTGAGAGGAAGGCATTGTGTGTGTATAGGGAGGGAAGGCGGTTAGTCATGCTGTAGAAACATGCTGGGAACATCTGCGTCCAAGCAATGGGATATCCGTTCAGCAACAAAATATATTTCCCCTCCCTGACAGCAACAAAAGAAATGATAGCTAGTTAGGGTTTGTTTTTGTTTGTTTTTTAAAAGTCACTTAGTTCTGCATAATCATTTATTTTGTTAATTGCCAATCACTTACTGCAGCACTGGTTACATTAGAATACATATAACAGTTATATAGCACTTTGTGATGGTCACAGAAGCTCTGGTAGCACAGGAGTTAAGCATTTGGCTGTGTGTTGGTAGGAGTGGA
Source organism: Trichechus manatus latirostris (assembly GCF_000243295.1). Lineage (NCBI taxonomy): Eukaryota > Metazoa > Chordata > Mammalia > Sirenia > Trichechidae > Trichechus > Trichechus manatus. The sequence continues at coordinate 4,956,053 of NW_004444091.1, forward strand.
ACCCACCAGCTGCTCCACTGGAGAAAGATATGGCAGTCTGCTTCTGTAAAGATTACAGGCTTGGAAACCCTATGGGGTAGTTCTACTCTGTCCTATAAGATTGCTATGAGTCAGACTCGACTCGATGACAATGGATTTGGTTTTGGGTTTTTATGCTGATAAAAAGGAGCTCTGGTGGTGCAATGGTTAAGAGCTTGGCTGTTAACCGAAAGGTTGGCAGTTTGAACCCACCAGCCACTCTGTGGGAGAAAGACGTGGCAGTCTGCTTCTGTAAAGATTACAGCCTTTGGCTATCCCATGGGGCAGTTCTACCCTGTCCTATAGGGTCCTATGAATTGGAATTGACTTGACAGCGACAGGTTTTTTGGTCTGTGATGCTCAAGGCCTGTGGACATGACCTCCTTCCATCCTGAAAGCAGTGCTGTGAGGGAGTCACTACTAGTGGACCCCTGTACATGTGAGAGAACCGGGGCTCTGAGCATCCTGTGACGTATCTGCAAACAGTAAGTCTCAGAGTGCAAAGTGTCATTTACGGGAGAACAGGAAGTGTTTGAATAAATTCACACGACTTTCAAAACCTTGATGATGAAAAGGGTGGGGGTTGGGGAGAAGAAGTTCACTAAAACAAACCCAAGAGTTCCTAAAAATTCAGATACTACCAGGGCTTGGGGATGGATTCTGGATGCCTCACTTTACAAAAGGAATGCTGCCCCAGGACATCTGAGAACTGCAGTTCAGTTTGCAGAATTTGTTGTTCACTCAATTTCCCTAGACACCAGTGGATTGAATGAAGGGATACACAATCAGGTGTGAGAGCAAAGTCCAATCAGGTTAGTGAGGAACTTCCACAAATTAAGATGCCCTCAGAGTTGCTGGGCTGATCCTCACCCCAACTTCCCACAGCCAAACTGATTCAGTCATTGGGTGTCTTAAGACTAAGTTGAACAATTACCTGGAAGACAGGAGTGGCATAAAAAGGATTGTTTTCTTTTCAAACTTTGTCCCATCCAGGAAGAAGGAGGCTCGTCTTACCCCTGAGTTGCTGCGTGGCGGTGTGCCTGACAGGACAGAGGCCCTACCCCATCAGCACACATGGGCTAGCTGCTTTGGGCAGAGGGCCTACTCAGTTCACAATGTAAAGGAAACACAAGGAGAGTGAAGGGTGTTACGATAGTGAAAGAGAAAGAGTGGGAACACCCAACACAGCAGATCAAATAATGTATCCATCTGGGGAAGAACGGGAAATTATCAGGGCTGAAGAATTGCTGTCTGCTCCTGACCCTAGTCTAGGCACTTGCCCTACAGAAGTCACACTGAGCACCCTTCACCCTCAGAAGTGGGGTGGAGCTTGCTTCAGATCCACAGTGCCTAAGAGAAGTGGCTGGGGTTAAGAGTCAGCTATCCCCAAGCCTGTATGTTTACTCAACATGCTGCTGTGACTTCAGGGGGTAACAAACATCTCCTAAAACACTCCCCTAGCATCCCCCTAAACTCCCCACTGCCACCCTTTTAGGACAGGGCCTGACCTCTGACAGGGATGATGACAGATTCCCTTGGAAAGCAGGCTTCCCACTTAGCAGAAAGGCCCTTGAACAATGGATGGTTGCACAAAGGATGGCCCTTGTATGCCCTTTCACTTCTGATATGCACATATACAGGAAAACAACCTAAATGTCCTTCAAATGGTGAATGGATAAATAAACCAGGAAACATCAACAGTGATGTTATTGACAATACATTTGGCAATAAAAAGGAATGAAGTATTGATACACACTGTCATGGTTTGAATTATGTCCCCCCAAAAATGTGTGTATCAATTTGGCTAGGCCATGATTCCTGGTACTGTGTGATTTTCCTGTATGTTGTAAACCTGCCTCTATGATGTTAATGAGGGAGGACGGGTGGCAGTTGTGTTAGTAAGGCAGGACCTGATCTACAAGACTGGATTGTGTCCTGAGGCAATCTCTTGAGATATAAAAGACAGAAGTGAGCAGTGAGACAGGGGGACCTCATACCATCAAGAAAGCAGTGCTGGGAGCACAATGTGTCCTTTGGACCAGGGTCCCTGCGCAGAGAAGCTCCTAGTCTGGGGGAACTCCGAAGAGAAAAAGTCTTACAGAGAGAAAAAGCCTTCCCCTGGAGCTGACGCCCTGAATTTGGACTTCTAGCCTACTTTGACTGTGAGGAAATAAATTTCTCTTCATTAAAACCATCCACTTGTGGTATTTCTGTTATGGCAGCACTAGATGACTAAGACACACACACACACATAAAAGTGAATAAATTTCAAACACGTTAAGCTAAGCGGCAGAAACCAGGCTCAAAAGTATGATTCCATTTATCATACATTCTGGAGAATTCAAAATTAGAGGGCCGTAAAACAAAGTGGTTGTTGCAAGGGATAATTAGGGGAGATGGGTTGACAGGAGGAGGGAATTTTTGGTGATGATGGCGCTTTTCTATAGCTCAATTGTGGTGTGGTTACATGACTGTATGATTTGTCAAACACATAGAACCCTACACCAAAAACAGTGACTTCCTATATGTAAATAAAAAATAATAAAGAAATTAATCAGACCAAAAAATAAGGTGGGGATAGAAAGGCAATGCATAACACAGGTAGGACAAATAAAAAGCAGCGCAAGATTAGATGGTCAATTTAACCTCCAAGAAAACCAAACCTGTTGCCGTTGAGTCGATTCCGACTCAGCGACTCTGTAGGACAGAGTAAAAGGGCACGTGACAACAACAGCAACATACTTCCTTTGGTGTCCAAAAATTTTGCCTGCTTTTAAAGTTGTGTTGTTTATTTTCTTAGTGTTGAATTTTGAGAGTTGTTTACATATTTTGGATACAAGTCTTTTGCCAAATACAGGGTTTGCAAATCTTTCCTCCAAGTCTGTGTCTTGTTTTTTTCTGTTCTCTTAACAGTGACTGTCGTAAAGTGGAAGTTTCAATTTTGATGAAGATCAATTTATTATTTTTGGTTTTACGGATCATTGTTGCTGTTAGGTGCCATTGGGTCGGTTCAAACTTATAGAAACCCCATGTACAACAGAATGAAACACTGCCCCGTCCTGCACTATCCTCACAATCGTTGTTATGCTGGAGCTCATTGTTGCAGCCACTGTGTCAGTCCATCTCACTGAGGGTCTTCCTCTTTTCCACTGACCATATACTTTACCAAGCATTGATGTCCTTCTCCAGGGACTGATCCCTCCTGATAACGTGTCCAAAGTATGTGAGACTTAGTCTCACCATCCTTGCATCTAAAGAGCATTCTGGCTGTACTTCTTCCAAAACAAATTTGTTTGTTCTTGTTGGCAGTCCATGGTATGTTCAATATGCTTCGCCAACATCACAATTTGAAGAAGTCAATTCTTCTTTGATCTTCCTTATTCATTGTCCAGTTTTCACATGCATATGAGGCTACTGAAAATACTATGGCTGGGGTCAGGCGCACGCACCTTAGTGGTGGTAGCAGGGCATCATCTAGTTGTACTGGACTTAGTCTAGTGGAGGCCGGGGTAGTTGTGGTCCATTAGTCCTTTGGGCTAATCTTTCCCTTTTATCTTGTTTTCCTCATTCTCCCTTGCTGCCAAAGGGGAGAGACCAGTGCAGTATCTTAGGTAGGTGCTCACAGGCTTTTAAGGCCCCAGACACTACTCACCAAGGTAGAATGTAGAACATTTTCTTTATAAAGTGTGTTATGCCAATTAAGCTAGATGTTCGCCAAGGACTTCTTTGCTTTTTAACACTTTAAAGAAGTCTTTTGCAGCAGATTTGCCCAATGCAGTGTATCTTTTGATTTCTTGACTGCTGCTTCCATCGGTATTAATTGTAGATCCAAGTAAAATGAAATCCTTGACAACTTCAATCTTTTCTTCATTTATCATGATGTAGCTTATTGGTCCAGTTGTGAGGATTTTTGTTTTCTTTCTGTTGAGGTGTAATCCATACTGAAGGCTGTGGTCTTTGATCTTCATCAGTAAGTGCTTCAAGTCCTCTTCACTTTCAGCAAGCAAGGTTGTGTCATCTGCATAATGCAGGTTGTTAATGAGTCTTCCTCCAATCCTGATGCCCCATTCTTCTTCATATAATCCAGCTTCTCAGATTATTTGCTCAGCATACAGATTGAATAGGTATGGTGAAAGGATACAGCTCTGACGCTTTCCTGACTTTAAACCATGCAGTATCCCCTGTTCTGTTCGAATGACTGCCTCTTGATCCATGCACAGGTTCCTCATGAGCACAATTAAGTGGTCTGGAATTCCCATTCTTTGTAATGTGATCCATAATTTGTTATGATCCACACAGCTGAATGCCTTTGCATAGTCAATAAAACACAAGTAAACATCTGGTATCCTTTTCTTTCAGCCAGAATCCATCTAACATCAGCTATGATATCCCTGGTTCCACGTCCTCTTCTGAATCCAGCTTTAATTTCTGGCAGTTCCTGACACAACCTTGCTTGCTGAAAGGGAAGAGGACTTGGAGCCCTCACTCATGAAGATCAAAGACTACAGCCTTCAGTATGGATTAGAGCTCAACATAAAGAAAACAAAAATCCTCACAACTGGATCAATAAGCAATGTTATAATAAAGAAAATATTGACATTGTCAAGGATTTCATTTTACTTGGATCCACAATCAACAACCATGGAAACAGTATTTTATCTTTTTCAGGGATATTATAAATGGTATTGTTTTTCTGATTTCCTTTAGAAGTTCTCTTTGTTGGTGTATAGGAATCCAACTGATTTTTGTATGTTGATCTTGTATTCTGTTACTCTGCTGAATCTTTCTATTAGTTCCAGTGGTTTTCTTGTGGAATCTTTGGGTTTTTCTAACTATAGGATCATATCATCTGCAAACATGGATAGTTTTACTTCTTCCTTTCCAATCTGGATACACTTTATTTCTTTTTCTTGCCTTATTGCTCTATCTAGGACTTCCAGCACAATGTTAAATAGGAGTGGTGATAAGGGACATCTTTGTCTTGTTCCCATTCTCACAGGGAATACTTTCAACCTATCTCTGTTGAGAATGATGTTGGCTATTGGTTTTGTATAGATGCCCTTTATTATACATTGAGGAATTTCCTTTCTATTATTATTTATTGAAAAGTTTTTATCAGGAATTGGTGTTGGACTTTATCAAATGCCTTTTCTGCATCAATTGAGATTATTATGTGATTCTTTTCTTTTTTCTATTTATGTGGTGGATTACCTTGATTGATTTTCTGATGTTGAACCATTCTTGCATACAAGGTAAGAATCCCACTTGGTCATGGTGTATTGTTTTTTATATGATGCTGAATTCTATTGGCTAGAATTTTCTTTAGAATTTTTGCATCTATATTCGTGACAGATATTGGTCCTTAATTTTTTTTTTTTTTTGGTTTGTTTGGCTTTGGTATCAGGGTTATGCTGGCTTCATACAATGAGTATGGGAGTATTCCTTCTTTTTCTATGCTCTGAAATAGTTTGAGTAGTACTAGTGTGAGCTGTTCTCTGAATGTTTGGTAGAATTCTCCAGTGAAGCTGCCTGGGCCAGGGCTATTTTTCTGTTGTTGTTGGGAGTTTTTTTTTTTTATTACCTCTTCAATCTCTTCTCTTGTTACAGGTCTGTTCAAATTTTCTGTCTCAGTTTGTGTTCGTTTAAGTAGGTAGTGTATTCCTAGTTATTTGTCCATTTCCTCTAAGTTCCCAAATTTGTTGGAGTACAATTTTTCATAGTATTCTGTTATGATCCTTTTTATTTCAGTTAGATCTGTCATAATGTCCCCGATCTCATTTCTTATTTAGGTTATTTGCTTCTTCTCCTGTTTTTCTTTTGTCAGTTTGGCCAGTGGTTTGTCAATTTTGCTGAGCTTTTCAAAGAGCCAACTTTTGGTCTTGTTGATTCTTTTTATTGATTTTCTGTTCTCCATTTCATTTATTTCTCCTTTAGTCTTTATCATTTCCTTTCTTCTGGTTGCTGTGGACTTCTTTCGTTGATCTCTTTCTATTTGTTCGAGATGTAGGGCTAACTTTTGATTTTGGCACAATCTTCTTTTTCAAACTGTGCATTTATTGCTATAAATTGACCTCTCAGTACTGCCTTTGTGGTGTCCCAAAGGTTTTGGTATGATATGTTTTCATGCTCGTTTGGTTCTAGGAAAGTATTTGATTTCCTCTGTTACTCAGTTGTTTTAAAGTAAGGTGTTATTCAGTTTCCATGCATTTGATTATTTTCCTTGCTCTTCTGTTATTGATTTCTACTTTATGGTGTTATGATCAGAGAGAATACTTTGTATATTTTGATGTTTTGGACTTTATGGAGGGTTGTATTATGGCCTAAAATGAGGTCTATTCTGGAGAATGTTCCATGTACATTGGAAAAGAATGTATACTTTGCTGCTGTTGGGAGATGAGTTCTATATATATCTATGAGGTCAAGTTAGTTGATTGTGGTGTTTAGATCTTTGTCAAATTTCTTTCCAGATGCTCTGTCATTTACCAAGAGTGATGTGTTCAAGTTTCCTACTATTATTGTGGAACTGTCTATTTCTCTTTTAATTGCTGTTAGAATTTGTTTTATATATTTTCAAGTCCTGTCATTGGGTGCATAATTATTTATCAAGGTTATGTCTACTTGATGGATTGTCCCTTTAATCATTATATAATGTCCTTCTTTGTCTTTTATGGTTGATTTTGTCTTAATGTCTATTTTATCTGAGATTAGTATGGCCACTCCTGCTCATTTTGATTACTGTTTGCTTTATATATATTTATATATATTTTCCATCTTTTGATTTTTAAAATATTTATGTCTTTGTGTCTAAGATGTGTCTCTTGTAGACAGCATATTGATGCGTTGTGTTTTTAATCCATTCTGCCACTCTCTGTCTCTTTACTAGTGCATTTAAGCTATTTACATTCAGTGTAATTATCAGTTGGTATGAGTTTATTGCTGTCATATTGCTGTGCTTTTTTTTTATGGTGCTGACGTTCTCTTTGTTCCTCTCACTTTCCTATGCTGAGTTCCATTTGTGGATTTTCTTTTCATTTCTTTCATCATTATAGATTTTGTGATTACTGAGTCTTTATGTTTTTCTTATTTTTAATTTTGATGAGTAGGTTTGTTAACTTTCTTTGTGGTTACTTTGAGTTTACCCTTATCTTCCTAAGTTTGAACCAGTCTTTTATTACTTGATATTGCCTTGACTTCCTCTCCATTTGAAAGTTCTGTACCTACATTGTTTATTCCCCCTTTTATTTTTTTGACATTGCCGTCATTTACAGATTGACGTCCTACTTCCCTGTTTTAAGTCTTTATCTTTGTTTTATTACTGACAGTTCTTTACCTAGGTTGGTATCTGGCTGATGCTTTCCTGTGTTTTAGACTGAAGTTGTTGTCTGATGTTGTTGGTTCTCTAACCAAAGGACTCCCTTTAATATTTCTTGCTAGTTTTACCTGGTTTCTATGAATTCCCTTAATTTCTGTTTATGTGGAAATATCCTAATTTCACCATAGTATTTGAGATAGTTTTGCAGGATACATTATTTTTGGTTGGCAGTTTTTTTCTTTCAAGGTTTTATATATGTCATCCCATTGCCTACTTGCCTGCATAGTTTCTGTCGAGTCATTGGAGCTTAGTCTTATTGTTTCCCTTTTGTAACTGACTTTTCATTGTTCTTGAGCTACTCTCCGGATTCTTTATTTGTTTTTGGTTTGGCAAGTGTGATTATGATATGTCTTGGTGACTTTCTTTTGGGGTCTAACCTATATGGAGTTCACTGATCTTCTAGGATGGTCAGCTTTTTGTCTTTCATGACATTTGGAAATTTTTCTGCTGGCACATCTTCAACAATCTCTGTGTTTTCCATTTTCTCCTCCTGTTCTGGAACTCCAATCACATGCAAAGTTTTGCTCTTGATTGTGTCCCTTGTAATTCTTAGTTTTTTTCATTTTTCTTCATTCTTTTCTCTGATTTTTCCTCAAACAAAGTTGTGTCCACTGAGTTGTCTTCAGTGTCACTTATTGTCTTCCATTGTTTAAAATTTGCTCCTAAAGTCTTGTATTGAGTTGTCCATTTCTGAAATTTTATTGTTTATCTTTTGGATTTCTAGTTGCTATTTTTGTATAATTTCTAATTATTTATTTTGATATTTTGTTCTTGTATTAATTTCCTGCATTTTTCTATTGCTTTGTATTTTCCTTGATTTTGGATATGTTTTTATTGGTTTTGTCTGTGTTTTCCGTGATTTTGTCTGTTTTTTCTTCGTTTTGTCTGTGTTTTCCTTGATCTCTTTCCTAATCTCTTGGAGAGCCCTAGATATTAGTCTTTTTGATTCCATATCAGGTAGTACCTCTGCCTTTTCTTCTATCAGAAGGTCATCTGATTCTTTATTTTGGTCACTTGCTGGAGCCATCTTATCCTGCTTTTTTATATGTTCTGATATTTTCTCCTGTCTCTGACATATTACGGTATTTTTTTTTAATTTATTGATTGTATGTTCATTTATTTTGTACTGCTTTTTTATTTTGTTTTGATATGTCAGGGAAGGTGGTCTGGGTATGCTTTGCTGCATACTCATCTGCAGTTATGATAGCTCTCACCACCTTGTCTGGGTAGGCAGGGCAGCAGCAGGCAGGGTGAACACACTTCACTGTACGCTGGTTTGGTGAGGTGGCTGAGGGCAGACTGGGTGGGGATTGTCTGCTTCCTGATGTTGGTCCAGCAGTGTGGGAACATTCACAGCCCCTCGACAGATGGGCGGGGTTGTTGGACAAGGAGTTGCATGGGCTTGCTTCCTACTGTTCAGCAGCTGGTCGAGTGGCAGGAGGGGAGGGGTGGTACAGACCTGGTGTGGCTGTGGGCCTGAGAACCAGGGCTGCTCTACTGTGGTGGCATGGCGTGGGTCAGTGGGAAGTGGGGGAGGTGGCATACAGGGCTACGTGGGATGAAAAAGAAAAGAAAGAGAAAGAGAAAAAAGTGGCAAGCGTGGATGAGGGCGGGGTTGATACAGGGGCTGGCAAGAAGGGGAGTAGGTGGCATACAGGGCTAGGTAAGAGGGAGAAAGAAAAGGAAGAAAGAAAAAAAAATGGCCCTGTGGGGCCCAGTAAGTGGGAGTGGGCAGACCCGGGGGCTGATGGGAAAGGTGAGGAGGTGGCGTATGGGGCTAGGTTGGAGAGAGAAAGAAAAGAAAGAAAAAAAGGCAATGTGGTAGGAACTGGCAGCTGGGTATGAGGCAGATCTGGGGCAGTGGTGGGCTGCTGTCCTGGTGGCTCTCTAGCTGCAGCAGTGCAGCAGGGGCCGGCAGGAAGATGGGGGAGGTGTTGTATGGGGCTAGGTGGGAGGGAGAAAGAAAAGGAGGAAAGAGAAAAAAAAATGGCAGTGCAGTAAGGGCCAGTGGGAAGGGAGGGAAGGTGGCATATGGGGCTAGGTGGTAGGGAGAAATAAAAGAAAGGAAAAAAATGGTGGCATGGCATGAGCCAGAAGGGGGAGAGGTAGTGTACAGGGCTAGGTAGGAGGGAGAAAAAAAAGGAAGAAAAAAAAAAAAAAGCCATGCAGTGGGAGAAAACTGGGTGTGCCGGGGGGAGGGCTTGTATTGTGGACCCTGGCAGTGGGATCCCAGGATGTGGGGGTTCCTGCTTCTACTCACCAGAAGGGTGAGGAGTGGGAAAGGGTATTTCTCTAGTTACTGGGTGCTCTGTGAAGTTGCCTTCCCATACTCCCTGTCCAGGATCATTGCTGGCTATGTTTCAAGATGGGCATACTGTGCAGTTTTAATTGGCAGGGGACCTATGCTCTTTATCTCTTCTTGTTCTCTGTTTTCCAAGAGTTTCTTCTTCCATTTGTTGTTCGATCTAGTTCTTTATCCCTTCATTTGATGCTCAGGGTTCCAAGATTGACATTCATATCTGTTTTACTTACTTTTTTGGGTCTTTGCTGCAGAAGAATGGCATGGTGCATCCGTCTAGGGCATCATGTTGGCCCCGCCAGCCACTTTTCACTCTTTTGGTAAAGTCTTTAGGTAAACAGAAGTATTTAATTATTATGAGGTCCCATTTACCTATTTTGATTTTTTTTTTTTTATTGTACTTCAGGTGAAGGCTTACACAACAAATAGTTTCTCATGAAACAGTAGTACACATATAGTTTTATGACATTGGTTAACAACCCCACAACATATCAGCCCTCTAACTTCTCAACCTTTTTTTTGGTGAAAATCCACATACCCAAAAATACACCATTTCAAAAATTTCTACATGCACAGTTCAGTGACATTGACTACGCTCTTCCAATTGTGCTGTTATTCTCACTTAAGATGAAGGCTTACAGAA
>NW_004444091.1:4971415-4973777 GCF_000243295.1 Trichechus manatus latirostris
ATGACCTAATTTCACCATCAAATTTGAATGAGAGTTTTGCAAGATATATTATTCTTGGCTGGCACTTTTTTTCTTTCAAGATTTTATATATGTTATCCCATTGCCTTCTTGCCTGAATGGTTTCTGCCGAATAATCTGCATGGTTTCTGCTGAATAATCTGAGCTGAGTCTTATTGTTTATCCTCTGTATGTGACTTCTTGTTTTTCAGGAGCTGCTCTCAGGATTCTTTGTTTGTCTTTGGTTTTGGCGAGTGTGATTATGATATACCTTGGTGGTTTTCTTTTGGGATCTCTCCTATATGGGGTTCGTTGAGCTTCTTGGATGGCAAGCTTTTCATCTTTCATGATATTGGGGAAGTTTTTTGTCAGCAGTTCTTCAATGATCCTCTCTGTGTTTTCTGTTTTCTCCCCCTGTTCTGGAACTTTGATCACTCGCAAATATTTGCTTTTGATTGTATCCCAGATAATTCTCAAGATCTCTTCATTTTTCTTCATTCTTTTTTCTGAGTTTTCCTCAAACAGAGTTGTATCCAAGTGTTTGTCTTCAATTCCACTGATCCTGTCTTCCACCGTTTCAAATCTGCTCCTTTGCCCTTCTATGACACTGTGCATTTCTGAAATCTTGTTGTTTATCTTTTAGATTTCTAATTGTTGTTTTTGTATAATTTCTAGTTGTGAATTTAATTTGGTATTTTGTTCCTGCATTATTTCCCTGAATTCTTCCAATTTTTTGTCTGTATTTTCCATGAATTTGTCTATTTTTTCCTCATTTTTGTCAGCCTTTTGCCTCAGCTCTTGGAAAATTCTTAGTATTAGAGATTTGAATTCCCTATCTGGTAGTTCTAGTGTGTTTTCTTCCACTGGAGAGTCATCTGGTGTTTTATTTTGGACGCCTATTGGAACCATCTTGTTCTGTTTTTGTAAATGTTTTGATATTGTCTGCTGTCTTCAGGGCATTCAGTAGTTATTTTTCTTTTTTATTTATTGTAGATTTATTTGTTTAATCCCCCCCCCTTTTTTTTTAAATTTGACTTTGTCTGAGCAGGTGGACTGTGTGTTCTTTGTTATTTGCTTGTCTGTGGGCACAATACTTTTCGCCTCCTTCTCCAATTGGCAGTGTCAGTCACTCTGATATGGTACGGCAGGGCAGGTCTAGCTGAAGAGGAGTTACTGGGACGGGTTGTTTGTGGCACTTACTGCAGCCACCAGGGTGGGGCAGTAATCAGTGCACAGTAGGTTCCGGTAGGCTGTGCCTGTGCTGCTTGGTGGTGTGATGTCAAGTGCACGGTGCAGGTAGGCAGGATGCAGTGGGGGAGATTGTTATGTGTGGAGCTACCATGGATATGGGAGAGAGTAGAGAGGAACAGGAGCCAAAAACTTACAAACAAACAAAAAAGAATGCTATGGGAGTTTGCCGCTGGAGTGGAGAGATGAGAGACTATGAAATGGAGAAAAATAGAAAGGGGAAGAGGAAGAAAAGAAAAGAATGAATAAATAAAAATCGGAAAGGTTAAAAAACCCCAAAGTTCCCAGGGATCCCACTGGTGCAGCTATGAGGTCTGGGTATGTCACTCACAGGTGTTGCAGTACAGCCTGGCTAGAAGATGTAGATGTATACAGCACCAGGTATTCAGGGAACAGATAGAGAAGGAAGATATAGAGAGACAAGAAACTGAGCAATGAAGAAAGACAAAAAGGGAAAAAGAATGAAAACAAAACAAAACAATTAAAAAAAAGAAAAGAACAAGAAAGTCCCCCCAAAAAACAGAAAAAAAAAAAAAACACAGAAAAAAGAAATGCCCTTGAGAATACCTATGCATGTCTGTGGAAGCCGAGGGCAAAGTCTCATTGCCACGCAGCGCCGCCTGGCCAGAAAGGGCTCCCAACTCAAGAAAAGGAAAAGAAAACAAACAAACAATTCAAAACAAACAAACAAACAAAAGCCCCAGGATCCCACCAGCACGGCAGCCCAGACCAGGAAGCAGCTCCACACTCGAACGGAGCTCCACAACCCCTCAGGAAGAAGCAAAGATGGCGCACGGAGCCATGTATTTGAGCGAAAGGAGGGGGAGGTGGTGAGAGGTAAGGAAGAAATAAAAAGAAGCTGAAAAAAGCAACACCAGCAGCCAACAAATGGCATTCAGAAAGCTGGCCCATTCGGTTGTGTGGAATCCAAGCAGCCGGTGATTCCCGGTCAAGAGATTGTGGCTGCGGGAAGCAGAGGAGGCCAAGTTGGGGTGAAGAAGGGTGGGGGGTGGGAAAGCATGTATTGCAAATTACCGGTTGTTTTGTCTCCCGCTGGACGCTCCGTGAGGCTGCTTTCTCGTACCCCCTGTTTGCTGGTCTCTGATAGGAGTCCAAG
>NW_004444091.1:4973877-5102906 GCF_000243295.1 Trichechus manatus latirostris
TTTGGTGCTTGGCTGAGTTCTTTATCTCTTCATTTGATGTTTTAGGGTTTCAGGATTGTTGTATTCTCTGTTCGGCTTAGTTTTTCAGATCTTTGCCGTGGAGGGACAGCATGGTGCTTCTGCCTAGAGCCGCATTTTGCCGGAACTCCTCTATTTTGTCTGTTGCTGCTCATGCTTTTGTACATCAGTTTACAAAAACCAGGTCCCACAGCTTCTTTCCTACATTTTTTTAATGAATTTTATGGTTTTAATTTTCAGATTAAGGTCCTTCATCCATTTTGAATTGGTTTTTGTGTATGAGGTAAGGGTTAGATCTTGGTTCATTCTTCTGCATGTGGATATCCAAAGTTTCCCAGGATCATTTGAAGAAGAGCCTTTTCCTTCTGCATTGGATGGATTTAGAACACTTGTTAAAAAAAAAAAAATCATTGACCATAGATGTATGGATTTATTTCTAGGGCACATGTATGTTTTTAATTTTATTAATATCTACTAGTATATTATTTTCTTACTTTGTTGATTGAGTTTAATTTGTTCTTCTATTTCTGATTTCATAAGGTGAAATTAGATTTTTTATTTTTAAGATCTTTTTGTTTTCTAATATAGGCATTTATTGTTATATTATTTCTGAGAGTGGATTGTTTGAAGTCTCCAAATATAATTGTGAATTTCTCCAGTTCTCTTTTCAGTTTTATCAGTTTTACTTCATGTATTTTGAAGCTCTGAAGTTCTGCATACAAATTTAGGATTTTAATATTTTTCTCCTTGCCCTTTTCTCTCCTCTGATGCCTACTTTGTTTTCTTCCAAGATCTTTATGGTTTTAGATTTAACATTTAAATCCTTGATGCATTTTGAGTTAGTTTTTGTGTATGAGGTGAGGTATGAGTCTTGTTTCATTTTTCTGCATGTGAATATCAAGTTTTGTTGAAGAGACTGTTTGTACTCCATTGAATGGACTTTTACCCCTTGTCAAAAATTAGTTGTCAATACATGGATAGATTGATTTGTGGGTTCTTAATTCTATTCCATTGATCTATGTGTCTGTCATTGAACCTGTACCAGGCTGTTTTGATTACTGTAGCTGTATAGTGTGTTTTGAAATCAGAATGTGAGAAGCCACCTATTTCATTTTTCTTCCTCAAGACAGCTTTATCTATTTGGGGCCTCTTTCCTTGCCATATAAAGTTGGTGATTAATTGTTCCATTTCAGTAAAGAATGCTGTTGGAATTTTGAGCAGAATTGAATTGAATCTATGGATTGCTTTGGGTAATATTGACATTTTTACAATATTAAGTTTTCCAATCCATGAGCACGAAAGTCCTTCGATTTATGCAGGTCTATTTTAGTCTCTTGCAGCAGTGTTTTATAGTTTTCATTTTATAACTCCTGTACATCCCTGGTTAGGTTTATTCCTAGGTATTTTATTTTTTAGGTGCTATTGTACGTGGTATTGTTTCTTGATTTTATTTTCAGGTTTCTCCTTTTTGATGTAAAGAAATCCAACTGATTTTTGTGTGTGGATCTTGTACTTTTTAACATTGCTGAACTCATCTATGAGTTCCAGCAGCTTTCCTGTGGAGTCTTTGGGATTTTCTATGTATAGGATCATGTCATCTGTGAATAGAAATAATTTTACTTCTTCCTTTTCAATTTGGGTACCCTTTATTTCTTTTACTTGCCTTATTGCTCTGGCTAGAACTGCCAGTACAATATTGAATAGAAGTGTTGATAGTGGGCATCCTTGTCTCATTCCTGTTCTCAAGAACAGGCTTTCAGTCTTTCTCTATTGAGTACAGTGCTGACATTTTTTTTCCCATATATTCCCTTGATCATGGAAGGAATACACAGAGTCACTATACCAAAAGGAATTGGCCAACATTCAAACATTTCAGGAGGTAGCATATGATCAGGAACCCATAGTACTGAAGGAAGAAATCCAAGCTGCACTGAAGGTATTGGCGAAAAACAAGGCTGCAGGAATTAATGGAATACCAATTGAGATGTGTCAACAAACAGATGCAGCACAGAAAGTGCTCACTTGTCTATACCAAGAAATTTGGAAGACAGCTACCTGGCCAACCGACTGGAAGAGATTCATATTTATACTTATTCCCACGAAAAGTGATCCAGCTGAATGGAGAAATTATTGAACAATATCATTACTATCACATGCAAGTAAAATTTTGCTGAAGATCATTCAAAAGTTGTTGCAGTAGTATGTCAATAGGGAACTGCCAGAAATTCAAGCTGGATTCAGAAGAAGACATGGAACCAGGGATATCACTGATGTTGTCAGATGGATCCTGGCTGAAAGAAGAGAATGCCAGAAAGATGTTTACCTGTGCTTTATTGACTATGCAAAGGCATTTGATTGTGTGGATCATAACAAATTATGGATACCATTATGAAGAATGGGAATTCCGGAACACTTAATTGTGCTCATGAGTAACCTGTACATGGATCAAGAGGCAGTAGTTGGAACAGAACAAGAGGGTACTGCATGGTTTAAAGTCAGGAAAGGTGTACATCAGGGTTGTATCCATTCACCATATTTATTCAATCTGTATACTGAGCAAATAATCTGAGAAACTGGACTATATGAAGAAGAACGGGGCATCAGGATTGGAGGAAGACTCATTAACAACCTGCATTATGCAGATGACACAACCTTGCTTGCTGAAACTGAAGAGGACTTGAAGCACTTACTGATGAAGATCAAAGACCACAGCCTTCAGTATGGATTACACCTCAGCATAAAGAGAAGAAAAATCCTTACAACTGGACTAATAAGCCACACCATGATAAAAGAAGAAAACATTGAAGTTGTCAAGGATTTCATTTTACTTGGATCCACAATGAACACCAATAGAAGCAGCAGTTAAGAAATCAAATGACACATTGCATTGGGCAAATCTGCTGCAAAAAACCTCTTTAAAGTGTTAAAAAGCAAAAATGTCACCATCAAGACTAAGGTGCACCTGACCCAAGCCATGGTGTTTTCAATCACCTTATGTGTATGAAAGCTGGATGATGAGTAAGGAAGACTGAAGAAGAATTGATGCCTTTGAATTACGGTCTTGATGAAGAATATTGAATATACCATGGACTGCCAAAAGGACAAACAAATATGTCTTGGAAGAAGTACAACTAGCACGCTCCTTAAAAGCAAGGATGACAAGACTAAGTCTCACATACTTTGGACACTTTATCAGGAGGGATCAGTCCCTGGAGAAGGACATCATGCTTGGTAAAGTAGATGGTCAGCGAAAAGGAAGAAGACCCTCAATGAGATGGATTGACTCAGTGGCTGCAACATTGAGCTCAAGCTTAACAGTGATAGTGGGGATGGTGCAGGACTGGGCAGTGTTTCGTTCTGTTGTACATAGTGTCAGTATGAGTTGGAACCAACTCAACACACCTAAAAACAACAACAACGCTGGCTTCTTTGTTTCTATTTACCTTCAGTGCTGAGTTCTTTTAAAATAAAGATACTCTTTTCCTTTTATTCATTACTGTTATTTTAATGATTGCTGAGTCTTTTTGTTACCCTTCTTTATTTTTGTGAGTAGTTTTATTTAATCTCTTGTGGTTACATGAGAATTACATTTAACATCCTGCATTCAAAACAACCTGTTATATCTTGAAACTATCTTAACTTGATCAACATACTAAAATTCTATATCTACACCAGTCGTCCTTCCTTTATTTTGATGTTGTCATCAATTGCAACTTTATTTTTTGGTTTCTCTGTAACCTAAGTTTAAATTTATTTTATGTTTATATGTATTCAGGTGGTTGTTAGGTGCTGTTACTTTTCTTTCTGGAGAACTTTCTTTAGTATTTCTTATACAGCCTACCTGGCATTAACAAATTCTGTTAATTTTTGTTTATCTGGTAATGTTTTTAATTTTACCCTTATTTTTGAATGATAATTTTTCCTGGATATATTATTCTTGGCTGACAGTTGTTTTCTTTTAGCACTTTAAATACGTTGTTCCATTGCCTTGTTTCTTGCATAGTTTATGAAGAGAGGTTGGGACTTAATCTTATGGAGGTTCCCTTTTATGTGATACTTCAGTTTTCTTGTGCTGCTCTTAAAATTTTCTCTTTGACGTTGGTTCCTAAGGGTTTGCTTATGATATGCCATGTTGAGTTTCTCTTAGGATTCATCCCGTTTGAAGTTCATTGATCTTCTTGGGTGGGAAAATTCCCATCTTTTGTGATGTTGGGAAATTTTCTGAGATTATTTGTTTAAAGATTCTTTCTGAGCCTACATCTTTCTCTTCTTGCTCTGGAAACCCATTATAAGTAAAGTATTCCTTTTTATGGTGTCCCACATATCCCTTAGGCTTAGTTTGTTTTTCTTCATTCTTGTTTGTAGTTGCTTTTCATATTGAGCAGTCTCAAAGATTCTGTCTTCGAGTTTGCTGGTCCTCTCTTTTACCATTTCAATTCTATTTCTGTGCCCTTCCAAGGCTTTGTACATTGCTATTACTTTACTTTTAAGCTCCAGTATTTCTACTCGTTTTTTTTTAAGATTTCTATCTCTCTATTGAAATTTTTGTTTTGTTCTAATATTGTTTTCCTGATTTCCTTTAGATGTTTATCCACATCTCCTTTATCTTCTTGACAATTTTAGTACTAATGCTTTGAAATCTGTCTTAGTCATCTAGTGCTGTTCTAACAGAAATACCACGAGTGGATGGTTTTAATAAGGAGAAATTTATTCTCTCACAGTCCAGTAGGCTACAAGTCCAAATTCATGGCGTCAGCTCCAGGGGAATGCTTTCTCTCTGTCAGCTCTGGAGGATGGTCCATGTCATCAATCTTCCCTTGGTCTGGAAGGTCTTTGTGATGCATCAGTCTTCCCTTGGTCTGGGAGCATCTCAGCACAGGAACCTCAGGTCCAATGGATGCACTCTGCTCCCAGCACTGCTTTCTTGGTGGTATGAGGTTTCTGTGTGTCTCTGCTCACTTCTCTCTTTTATATCTCAAAAGAGATTGCATTAAGACACTATCTAATCTTGTAAACCTCATCAGTATAACCTCATCACAGTGACAGAATTTACAACACATAAGGAGATCATATATAACCTCATCATAGTGATAGAGTTTACAACACATAAGGAAATCATATCAGATTATGCAATCATACAATACTGAGAATCATGACCCAGCCAAGCTGACAGATATTTTTGGGGGACACGATTCAATCTATGACAAAATCTTTGTTGGGTAATACCATTATTGTTTTTCCTCAGGGATTATTTCTGACTCCTTGGTTTGTTTTGTTTGTGCCATCATTTCCTGTCTCTTCATGTTTTATGTTTTATAATTGTCTGTTGCCTACAGGAAGTTAAGATTTATTTACTTGTTTGTTTTACTTTAGAAGGTCAGGAGATTAGCTTCTTTAAAATGGCCCTGCTCATTGCTATTTCCCATGGTTCACTGGGTCTCCTGTCCTTGTCCTCCTGTCCTAGTTGTACTGTTACAGAAGAGCTTGCTCAGTTACTTTGGCCTGTGCTGCTTCGACCTTACTTCTCTGTGGCCAGGTGCTTCTGGCATCAGGGCAGGGTGTATGTAATTGTGGTGTTGGGTTTGGGTGGGAGTGTCAGCATTGCCAGGCTGGGATGAGGCACGACTGGGCTGCTACAGCAGTCAGGTGGTCCTGGTAGTAAGCCACTGGTCTGGGGGCACAGCCTAGGGTGCTGCACTGGACCAGGGGTGGGGCTCCAGGCAGTGCACAAGACAGGAGGCAATGCCACTGGCTATGCTCAGGTCAGAAATGGTACCGCAGGCTCCACACTGCTCCTTACGGACCCCGGGCTTAGTGCTGGTCTGGGGTGTTGTCCTAGGCTCTGTGTAGGAATTGGGAAGTGATTTCAGCTCTACGCCAACTTGCAGGTGTGGCTGCTGCTGCGGCGCTGGGCCAGAGGTGGTCTGTGGGTGTTATACTGGTCCTGACCAGGCACTTCAGGTTTCTGGGAGGGGCATACGCTCCTGTGGGTCCAGTCAGGGTGGTTGTGTCCACAGCATTGGGACAGTTGTTCTTGGAGTGGTGGGCTGAGATGGGCACATTTGGGACATCAGGTTGTGATGGGCATGCATCAGGGAGAATGGACCGAGCAGGGCAAGGCTGCCTGGGTGGTGGTCCTGCAACGGGTGTCCAGGTGGAATTTCCTTCTCAGGCCAGTTGGTTCCCGGTGGAGATCTCAGCCTATGGGTGCCTCCTACAGTAGATGGCTAGGGTAGCCTCCAATGGATGGCTGGGCCGAGGAGCACCCCCAGCCACCTCCAGCAGATGGACTTCCTGGGTGATATGTATTTAAAGGATCCATTTCCAGTGATTGCACTTTGTTTCACTCCTGCAGTCTAGGAGAGCACAAACCTGTGCCACACCACTGCACTTTCTCTGTGCCCTTCCTCTGTGGTACTCCTACCAGCCTTCCTGTTCCTTGCCTGGAATGTTCTACAATTCTGTCCGTACCACTGTCCTCAGGTAGCAGTCCCTTTGGGTTCCCAGGATTCCATCCTATGCTACACCTGATCCCCACTCTCTCCAGGTCTGCCCACCTTGTCACTCCATTCCAGGGCTGGTTTCTTAATTTCTTCGTCTTGGTCTGTTTTTTCTTCATTGCTCCCTTCCTGTGCTCTCTGCTTGGAGGTGCCTTTTGTCTCTATCCCAAGATGGCCATGATGAGCTTGGCTGCCAAGTTGAGTGTGTATGATCTGCCAAACTCTTCTTTCCCACTATGTGTATTATGCCTTCCTCTTAATTCTGCTTTCCCTTTGGCTCTCTCCAACTCTTCAGTTACTGTCTGGGGTTCCGAGATCTTTGGTTACATCACTTCTTAGTTGTCTATTTCTGAAATTGCTGCAGGGGGATGCAATTGTGCAACCTGCTGTCTGACCATCTTGCCTCCAACCTATTCTATGAATTTTTTTTCTTTGTCATTGTGCTGTCTCTACAATTTTGTATCTCATTTTTTGATCACTTGGCAATATGCTATTGCCACTTATAGTTAAAAGTTCTTTCTTTAGCATGCTTTTTATGGCCATATAGAACTTTATTTTCCTGATGTACTGCAATTTACTTCATTATTATCTTATCGTTGGACATTTATGTTGTTATCAATTTAGTTATATTATAAAATTATTGCATCCAACTTCTTTGAACATAAAGATTTTATCACATCTTGGATTTGTTTGAATAGAATAAATTCCTAGAAATAGAACCACCCTGAGTATGATAATTTTAAAGTTCTTTGCTTAGCCTCTTAGTGTAGGTGTGGCATCATCAGTCTTGACATCTGAACCAAATTTTGGTGGGGCAGCCCTCCTGCTTTTGCAGGGTGACCTTACCAGTTTGGTGCTGTGAGCAGGACATCTAGATGATGACCACCACCATAGATTGCTCTTCTTCTGCTTTGGTTGCTAACCATCTCTGCTGTCTTATGTAAGGAAGCACTTTGCGCTTCTACTGCTTTGTGTTGCATTGTTGAGTTCTACCGAGCCTCTGTTACAGAATTAGATGATCTGATCCAGAAATTTTGATAATCACTTGGCATTTAGGGACAGCAGTGTGGGATTGAGGTGTTGACTGAGACTGACCTGCATGGTTTAGAATGAAGCTGTGACTGAAAACAGGCTCAGGGGAAGCACTACACGCTGGGAGAGATATGGACTCATCAGGAGGTCACTCATGAAAGAGAGTAAAAAGAGAAAGAGAAGAGAAAAAAAAACCCATTAGGTGGTGTGCTGAGGTTCACACTCCTGAGAAAAGACAACTCACTAGGACTCTTCAATACCTCAGTTGCTGCTGCCCATGCCTCTGTCTGGACAACGATCCCAATCCTCAGATTATAAGAAGAAACATCATGCACCTCTGTGGCACAGTGAAAAGGTTCCTTCAAACCCAACTTAAGCCAGGAGTCCTTAAACCCAATAAGCAACCATTGCCATGGAGGAGGCCCCTATTCCTGATACTGATTTGAGGCTCTCTGAAGGAAGAGATTCGTAAGTATGCAGGGTAGAAAAGACTGCTTCCTGAAGTATATCAAGTGACCAAAAAAGAAAAAAAGGAGAGGAAAGGAAGGAAGGAAGAATGGAAGAATGAAAGAAGGAAGGAAGGAAAGAAGAATGGAAGAACGAAAGAAAGAAAGAACAAAGGAAAGAAAGAAAGAAAGAAAAGAGAAAACTGGATAGGCAGGGGTAACAAACAAAAAACTGAGACAAAGATCCACAGTTTGACCCAACTGGAAATCCAAAATTTAGTAAAAGAACTCATGAATTCATACAATAAAAAGATAAAAGGACACTTATTGGCTTTTGTGCCTCCACAACATAGTTTCTGAATTAACTTTAATAAGTACCAAAATGTACTTTGGCAAACCTTCAAGGCCTTAATCAATTATGGGGCTTGAATTAAAGTTTTACCTGTGGATCCCACTAGAATTAAATATGATACCCCCTATAATCTTAGAGTAGTTATAGAACCTAAAATAGAGGAGACATAGGCCTCACCCTAACCATGAGAACTATTGCCTTGCCTAAATACCCTATGGTCACAGCACCTGTTGGCCTAAAATATCCCATTATGGGCATGGACACTCTGAAACAATAAGTAATAAATTAATATTAAATTAAATCTTTGGTATTTGCAAACTGCCTAGAAAAAATAAGACCCCATGGACTTTTCAACCAAACAATCAACCAACCAACAAATTGCCATCAAGTTGGTTCTATTAACCTGACTAAACTAGGCCAAAATGTAATCACTTATACTGAACTCCATGTCAGCAAACTGAAAACTAAGTTTCTATTTCTTGTGTTAAAAAAATATGACTTTGACAATTAAAAAGTTCAGCTATTTATTAAGAGAGAGAAAGTAAGAGAGCAAGAGAGACATGCTATGACTATTGCAAAGCAATTTTTTGCTTATATGTCATTTTCAATCTCGTGATGAAAGAATGTACAGTTAGTTTTTTGAAGGTTATACAGCAGTACAGAAGAACAAGTCACATGGAATAGACAGAAATTTTGAGATACAGGTCTTAGGAAAAAGAAACTTTCAGGCTAGATATCTACCATTTGTTACTTCAAAGTGAGTCAGGTCCTTGGGAAACAAGAAAGGGCATTCTTGAGGGATTAATGAGGTTGTTTTGCAGGGTTATATTTAATGATAAGACACCCAGAAGTCTTGGAGCATTGTCCAGGATTCTGGGGACTTGTTTAATTTTAATACTTGTAAATGCCTAACCTTCCAGCAGCCGACATCCAAGTCAATCAATTGACTCTTCCAGAAACGAAAACCTAAGCTAGCCAATGAGGACTTTCCTAATGAGTTTAACCTGGTTCAGACTTTCCCCTTAATTGCAAATAAAGAAAGAAAATGCTCACCAGCCAATCTGAAATTTGCCCAATATAAGCTTTCTTGTTAAAAAGCCTTTCATTTGTACCACACTTCAGAACTCTTGTCTGACTTCCAAGTCAGATGTTTCCCTTGTTCATGAACTGAAAAATAAAGCTTATGAGTTCATACACAAAGTTATTATAGTGAAAAATTTATTTTTAACAATTTTTGTGATGAAGATAGGATCCTAGAAGACTGCTAATGATTTCAAGGACTATGAGAAAACAGGCATGGTGCCTTTGTGGTCTCTGTCTTTCTTGCCGTTTCTGAAGATGTGATGCGTCTCTCTCAGGATCCAGGCTCCACAAGTTTGCGTGGAACTCCTGAACTCAATAAACTTTTTCATCTAAGGTTGAGTGGGTCAATTTGTTTGTTTATGTATGTATGTATGTATGTATTTAAAACTGGCACTTAACTCTAACTTCAGAATTTCAGTCTCTAAACCTTTGGATTAGTCCACAGTTTCATTGGTTGATTCTGTTGGTTTTGTTGTATGCATTTAAGGTAAGGCTAATAAGTTTGTCTGCTAATTAAAGATGGGATTCCCTAATTCTAAAGAATCAAGTGTTCTGCCTTTCTGGAAGCCTGGCTATTTGCAAGTCCTAAATTATGGATCCAGCAGCTGTACATATTTACAAAAATGGCCATCACAGGCAATGTTTGAACAAAATTGTCCATTTAATAAGTGCACTTAAAAAGAAAGGTTCACAAATTAAAGGGGTTGGATGCCTATTTTAATGGGTATGTAAAATCTTCCAAAAGATCACAGAAGTCCAAAATGATGTCATCAAAAGATTTGCTCCTGACTTCAGAAGGAACAACTGTTTGTCCTTCAGCTCCCCTACATGCATGTGTATGTCTGTATGCATGTTTATGTTATGTACATACATGTAATATTTTCCTATATCTGAATGGTATTACCAAACTAGATTATAATATTCCTTCAAATAGTATTCTTCTGATTGATTTAGTGACAAATAAGCATTTATATAAATTGAATAGTACCAAAATTCCCAGAAATTAATGAAGGAATATATATATTATGTATTTGGGTCTTCTTATAAATGTGTATGTTTTTGCCACTTTAAAATGTTGTAGTATAAGAGATAGGTGATAAAGACAGAAAGCTAAAAGGTTTCTTGAAAGATTTATTAAAAGGAAATTTATCTGTTGTGGCTAATGTTTAATGAGTTAATTTATGAAAATTTTAAGGGCTTTAGTATTAAACAGTGTATAAAAATTGGGTTTCTCGCTATTAAAATTACAAAATTTTCTTTAATTACTAGCATGAAGGGAAAAGTAATCTGGCTAGAAGGCAAAGACTCTGTGTCTTACCAGAATAATTTTCTATGCTTTATGTTAGCTTTATTATGTTCTTGATTATTTAAACAAACAAATAAAAACATTCCTCACCTATGAATGAAGATTCTTTACAACTATTTTACATTGTATGATATTTTTAGATGTCTTATTGTTACCTTCAAATGGAGCCAAGTATTTTTTCTTAGGCACTTACGATTCTGTCTAAAGAGTTCAAACTTCTGGACACTTTTAATATTTTGTCTTTTCAAAATCTGATCCTAAATGATATTTTTATACCTAAAAATTTGTCTTTTGGAGCTTCCTAGAAGGCCCTGAAAAATCACAAAAGAATTGTTCCCACTTTGTAAGGGGGAAAGTGCTAGAAATAAGGTTTTTAAAAAATGTTATGAGTAGCATGAGAAGTGTTACCAAATCAGAGGACGTGCTTAATTTTCTTCAGGTTAAAATATGTGTGTCAGTGCCCTTTTTGTCCATAATATATCTATCTGGTGCTGCTTTGCCTGACATTAGACAACAAAAGTATGATATTATCAGTCACAATTTAAATTATTTTTTTGAAATGGTAACTTGGTCACAACTACCCTCCTGTTGAACGAGGTTCCTTCTCTGGGGCCAGCTGTGTAAACATTCTTAACAGGCACTGAGCAAATTTTTATCTAGGTTAGAAATTCTGACTTTTGTTTTTCAAGCAGTAAACCTTTGACAAAAGGCTGAACAGTTTCTTTAGAAAAGTAGAAATGAAAATCTTAGTTTAATCCAGAATAGAGTTTTAATTTAGGTCTGAAGTCCCCCAATTCAGGTATGCTGCCACCTCAATTTCTAAAATTCACATCCACAGACTCATTACAAGAAATAGAAAAACAAGCCACCTAGCTAAACAAATAAAAGCTAACTCAAGGTCAGTTTTTGACCTGCTTGATTTTAGCTAGTTTGGGTCACAGGGACCTTGGCTTCAAAGTGCACTCCAAATAGTGGGCATTGTTCTCCTTATAATTATAATTATAGTCTCCCTGATGCAATGTACCCTCTCAAGAGTCATAAATGTGTGTTTACAGCCAGTGATCCATTGCCAGATGATCTCATTAAGACCGGAATGACAAAGGAAAAATGATGTAGAAGTTGGCCTTGAAGAATATTAGCCTAACATGGTAGCCTGTGAATATTCCACTGCAACACGGTGACTAAGGGTGGTGCTCTTACCTCAAATTTTGATCACACCTCCTAATAAACTAAGAGTATGACCAAAGGGGAGAAATTGTTAACCCAGTTAAACTAGCTGCAAAATGGAGTCTAATTTAATTTCATGTAATTGTCTATCTTTCCCAAGAACTGAAATCCAAGTCAATCAATTGACTCTGGGAAATGAAAACCTAAGTTAGCCATCAGGACTTGCCTGATGACTTTAACCTGGTTCAAAATATTTCCCCTTAATTTCAAATAAGAAAAGAAAACGCCCACCAGCCAATCTGAAATTTGCTCAGTATAGGCTGCCTTGTTAATAAAACCCTTTTGTTTTGTACCATGCTTTGGAACTCTTTTCTGACTTCTAGACCAGACATTCCCTGGTTCATGAACTGAAAAGTAAAGCTTATATGTTCATACACATATTTAATATTGTAAAAAAAATTTTTTTTTACTGTTCTGACTCATGGAGACCCCATGTGTTTCAGAGTAGAGCAGTGCTATATAGGGTTTAATGGCTGATTTTTCAGAAGTAGATCATCATCATACTCAAGAGTAACTTACATTTGCCCATATTAACTATTTTAACTGGGAGTAAATGTCCATAGGTAGTCTCTTGGTGGTGAAAATAATTAATCTCTTGGCGTCTAACAGAAAGGTTGGAAGTTCAAGTCCATCCAGAGGCACCTCAGAAGAAAAACTATGAGTCAGAATCAACTCGAGAGCAATGTGTTTGGTTTTTTAGTTTAATGTAAGTTAAAACAGGGCCTTCAAATATTGAAACACGTATAAAGATCTATTTATAGAAGGGGTGATTTAACCCCACTTCTTCATTTAACAGACCAACTTGGCTTGTTCTTAAACCTGGAAAGAATGATTTCAACTTCACAGTGGATTACCACAGCCTCAATGCTATGGACCTATCCATTGAGGCCCCCATACCCAATACGCAATATTATTGAAATTAATGACTCCATCCAATCAGCAACTGGTAAATGTTTTGCTGTTAAAGATTTGGCCAATATTTTTTGATCAGTGCCTATTTCAACTGCCTCTCAGCCAGTTTGCCTTCACCTTTGAAAGGACACAATATACCTTTACCAGTATACCCATGGGATACTTCAGCAGCCTTGCAATAGCACAGAATCTTTGCAGGAAAGATCTTAACTGCATCCACCTTTCTCCAGGAGAATGGGTATGACATTGCACTGATGACATCCTTCTTTGAGGCGATTCAATTGACACACATTCAAGCATACAATTACTCACAAAGGAGCTGACAAAAAGGGATAGGCCATTGCCCCTCACAGAGTGCAAGACTCCATCACCTCTATTAGATCCCGGAAAATTCTTTTATAAACCAAGGACTGTGCAATCCGTGACAATGTAAAGAAACAGCTATTGAACCTCTCAGCACCCACTATATTAATAAAAGCCAAACATCTTTTAGGTTTTCTGGGGTTATGGGACAAAGAACTCGATTTACC
Organism: Trichechus manatus latirostris; assembly: GCF_000243295.1. NCBI lineage: Eukaryota > Metazoa > Chordata > Mammalia > Sirenia > Trichechidae > Trichechus > Trichechus manatus. The sequence continues at coordinate 4,987,284 of NW_004444091.1, forward strand.
TTTTGTCTCTGGTTTCTGAAAATAGCCCTTGGAATTCCCCAGTAATCCAAGGTGTCTTTGTTTTTCTAAAATAGCCAGGCAACACTTAAGTGTGTGAAAATGAGGTGGGAGCACAAGTAACCTCCCCTGTCCTCCGTCGCTGGCTAGATATCATGATGCTGGAGGAGATCTCCCCTTTCTCAGACTTCTTGGATACCCGGAGAGCCCCTTGGGATTCACCAAGTGAACAGCAATCTGAGTTCATACACACTGTGTACCACATTGCCATTATACGTAATGGAACCTGCTGGAGAGTTGCTACTTTTCATTCCTTAACAAGGACACCCCTGATAAAGGACTGGACCTGGAGGTTGGCACAATTGGTCAAACTTGAATCAGCCATCTTAACACTGGATGCCCCGGTCAGCAAATGGCCCCATCTGCACTTTTCACAAACCCTTGGGCCATCGCCGAAGAGTTGTCCCATCTGGAGTAAAGATCTCTAAAAATCCCTTGCCTCATAGATAACCAAAATATAAATCAAGGTCACATGTCTTTACGTATACTAAGGCCATGATAGAGGGCCTTACCAGAACACTCCTTATTCACTGCAGATTTTCAGGCATACTGATAGTGACCACGGCTCTCATTTCTCAAAATTCACAATGCTAGACACAATGGAACTTACACCTTACAGGCCTCAGACTACAGACCTCATAGGTGCCATAATGATTTATTTAAACAAGTTCAAATTCAATTAAATAAAACATGATACATTTTAGTCATCAGTCAAACATCTGTGATAAATGTAATGAAGTATGTGTCCTCATTTTTTGATGTTTGCTTACAGCTTTTGGAGCCCTGGTGGTGCAGTGGTTAAGAGCTCCACTGCTAACTAAAAAGGGTGGCAGTTCGAATCCACCAGCTGCTTCTTAGCTACCCTATAGGGTAGTTCTACTCTGTCCTATACGGTTGCTATGAGTCGGAATCGACTTGACAGCAAAGGGTTTGGTTTTTTGGGTCAGCTTTTAGACCTCACTCTACCGTCTTCCCCTATGCCCACATCTGAACAAGCTGAAAAAAGCCTGGGTGCTCCCTCCTTTGGCATCAATGGGAGATTCAAACCATGTAAGCACCTGCCCACAGGGAAACTCTCATCCTGGCCCCATATCTAACCACAGTAAAACCCAGGCTTGTCTCCTTTCCTGGTTTTCAAGTCATTTTTGGACCTACTTGAGAGGCATGCCTTACCTTCCCCCAAACCAAAACCAAAACCAAAACCAAAACCAAACCAGTTGCCATCAAGTCAATTATGACTAAGAACAATCCCATGTGCAAAGTAGAACTGTGCTCCAAATGATTTTCAAGGCTGTGACCTTTCAAAAGTAGATCACCAGGCCTTTCTTCCAAGAGTGGGTTTGAACTGCCAATCTTTTGATTAGTAGCCTAGTGCAAACAATTTGTGCTATCTGGGAACTGCTCGCCCTACCTAGAGTCCTCAGTTATGTGAATAGTAAACATTTTCATACCCTTTTGGGGTGTGTGTGGCATCGTCATCTTGACATCTGAACCAAACTTTGGATGGAAATCCTTCCTGTTTTTGCAGGGTGACCTTAACACTTAACGACCTTGCTTTTTTGTATGACATGATATTCCAGGCTTATCTTGTACATTATCTGCACAGATCTGGAATCAACTACTTCTTCCAGGAGTCCTGGCTCATTTTAGTGGTACGTGATATTTTAAGATCATAATCTGAGTGTTAGATGGTGCATATTGTAACTGGATTGATCTTTGTTTTTAGTTTTTTTTCCAAAGGAGAGAGCTGGGAAATACATATTTAATTTTATTTTTCAAACATAAAATAGATCATCATTTTTTATTGAGACCTCCAGTTTAAAATAACCAAATCAAAACCAAACCCATTGCTGTCCAGTCAATTCCAACTCATACTCTATATTTTGAAATAAGGTATATGAGATTTCACTTTATGTCCTTACTCTCACATTGATAAGTCTTTTTCCCGTGCTAAAACTATTGTTTTCCAATGACTCCACCTAATTACCCATTTACTCTTGCCCTTATGAAACTCACAACAGTTCCAAAGTAATATCAACAGTACTGCCAATAGAGTAAATACTGAAAGAGCTATCATGTTTTTGCATATTTTTGGTATTAGATATATTACCCTATGAATGTACTGCCAAATTATTGTGTTTTATTGTCTTTTGGAATAGTTTTTTTCTACGTGGTTATGCTCCTAAGGTGATAAACAACTCAGTTCATATTTTCATTTTAATATTTAGTGATATGTCTAAAAATAAGTTAGTTTTATAATTATGTAAAATATTTACACAATTCCATAATTAAAGCTATAAAACAAGGTCTATTCAATAGATGTCTAGCTTCTATCCCTGCCCCACTCATTTGAATCACTTCCTCATCTGTAGAGCTTACCATAGTTAAAAAATATGGTTCATCTTTTATTACTTTGTAATATAAGCGAGTATGCATATATATTTCTATACCTTATTCTCCCTTAAATAATAAATATCTGATTTTTCTTCACCTTACTTTTTCAACTTAATATATCTTGAGATTACTTCAGAGTAGTTTATAGATATTCCTTTTTTCCCCTTGATTAGGTAGAGTTTGCATTCAACAAAGTGCATAACTCTTAAGTGTACAACTTGATAAATTCTTTGACTAGAAAGGAACACTTTAGGAAGGAATACTTTAGAGACTAATTTTTATCACCCTAGAAAGTTGCCTTGTGTTCCTTCCTAGTCAAAGCCCCCAACCCAAAGGGAACCACTTATCAACATCAGTCACTCATATCCTGTTATTGACCTTCTCATAATTGGGAGAGTACAGGATGTACTCTTTTTTCCTACTCAATGTAATGCTTTTGAGAATCAGTCATGCTGTTTTATATATCAGTAGTTCATTTTTTTCTTTTTTTAGTTGCTGAGTGGTAATCCATTCTATGAATATATCACAATGTTTTCTTATTCATTCTTCTTTGATGGACATCAGGGTCATTTCTGTTCCAGGCTATTATGAGTAAAGCTGTTATGAACATTCTTGTACAAGTCTTTTTGTGGGTATACATAATTATTCCTCTTGGATATATAGCTAGGAATTGAATTGCTATGTTAGTTATCTATTTTTCTTGTGTTAATTTTAGTAATCTGTGTCATTCAAGAAATTTATACTCATGGGAAGCCTAGGGGGCAGTGAGTTGAAGATAATGGTGATGGAATAATTTGGAAAAGGAGAGTGAGAATAGCAGCACAACTAGAAGAATGTGATCGATGTCACTGAATTGTACACGTAGAAACTTTTGAAATGGTGTAACTTTGGCTATGTATACCTTCACCATAAAAAAAAAAGGTCCTCCAAGGTCAAGAAGGGAGAGTGTTGACACTTCGTGGGGTTGTTAACCAATGTCGTAAAACAATATGTGTACTGACTGTTTAATGAGAAACTATTTGTTCTGTAAACCTTCATCTAAAGTACAATAAAAAAAAATATATAAAAGAAATTTATACTCTTCATCTAAGTAGTTGAATTTATTGCATAAAATTGTGCATAATATTCTCATAACTTCATAAATACCTGTAGGATTTGTAACGATGTCCCCTTATTCATTCCTGATATCACTACTTTGTGTTTTCTCTCTTTCTACCTTGATCAATCTAGCTGAGGGTTTATCAGTTTAAATTTTTTTTCAAAGAACTGAGTTTTGCTTTCAATAATTTTTTAATTGAAAATTTTTAGATAATTTTAGATGTACATTCATTTGTAAGAAATAATATAAAGAAACCCATGTACTCTTTACTCACTTTCCCCAATGGAAACATTTTCCAAAATTATAGTACAATATCACAACCAGAATATTGACCTTGATGCATTCCATATTCAGCTTTCCTAGTTTTGCTTGTAGTAATTTATGTGTGTGTGTTTAGTTCTATAAAACTGAACCACAGTTATGGATTTGTCAAGAAACGGAGCAGTTCCATCACCACAAGAATGCTTCATGCTGCCCTTTTATAACCATACCTCCTTCCTTCCTGTGTTCCCTTACTCAGTCTCTAACTCCTGGCAGCCATTCTCTGTTCTCCATTTCTAGAATTTTATTTGAAACATAATATAAATGTAATCATATAGAATGTAAACTTTTGGAGTCCCTAGGTCCTACTTAAATATTTTATTTTAGCAGCTAGTTACCTGTTTAGGTTTAGCACACAGGTCCTAGTATACTTTAAAGAGCTGTGGTTCCAATGATGGTTCAATTTTCAAAGCCTTTGTAATTTTATTTTTGTCTGTTTGATTCATTTTCTACTGTTGTGGATCCCACTGACTCCTGCTACTGCTGAAAAGAAATAGATGGGGCTTCCGAGCTGGGCCATCATATGTTTCTCCATGGGGGAAGAGAGTCTTAGGCCCAGCAGAGGAGGAAAGCACATTCCCATGGCCCTTCATTGTTTGCATGGTTTCTGTTCAGTCCCTTTTGCTGGTGGTGCCCAATTCACCTTGTGTTGTTGGAGAGCCTCCTGTTAGATCTGAGGAAGAAGTGAAACTACTTTACTCATTGCCTTCAAGTTGATTCCGACTCACAGCGACCCTATAGGACAGAGTAGAACTGCCTCATGGGGTTTCCAAGGAGCACCTGGTGGATTTGAACTGCTGATCTTTTGGTTAACCTCTGAGCTCTTAGCTACTGTGCCACCAGGGCCTGGAACCTACTGTAGCTGCCTCTGTTTAGTAAGTTGGGGTTTAGGAAATATCCAATCTGGATCACCTTCTTCTGTTGGGTGGGAAGTTGTAAAATGTCCTGCTGCTGTGCTGTTCCTTCCGTCCTAGACTCTTAAAGCATCTTGCCTTCTTCTTATCACATTTTATAGTTCCCCTTTGGTTGCTATTGCATTATTTCCAGGGTTTATAGCTGTATTTAGTGGGGCAGGAGTAGGGAGAAATGGGTTTACACCATCTTTTCCAGATCAGATGTAGTTTTATTATTTTTTTCACTGCTATTTGTTTTCTATTTCATTGATTACTACTCTATTATTCCTCTCTGTTTACTAACTTTGGGTTTAATTTTTTTCCTCAAACCTCTTATAAGTGTAAACTTAGATCAAGGATTTGAACTTTTTTGACGTTCCAATTTCAACACGCAAAGCTATAAATTTCACTCTAATCACTACTTGAGCTGCACCCTACCAATTTTGATATAATGTACTTTCATAATCCATTGCCGTAGAGTTGGTTCCAACTTATAGGAGCACTGGTTGTACAGTGGTTAAGCATTTGGCTGCTAACCAAAAGGTCGGTGGTCCGAACCCATTAACCACTCCAGGGGAGAAAGGTGTGACAGTCTGCTTCCCTAAAGATTTACAGCCTTGGAAACCTTATGGGACAGTTCTACTCTGCCCTATAGGGTCACTATGAGTCAGAGTTGAGTCAATGGCAACCCTTCAATATTGCAACTAGATGCTTGAATCTTTTCTTCAGTTCTTTCAGCTTGAGAAATGCCAAGTATGTTCTTCCCTTTAGGTTTTCTAACTCCAGGTCTTTGCACATTTCATGATAATACTTTACTTTGTCTTCTCAAGCTGCCCTTTGAAGTCTCTGTTAACCTCTTTTACTTCATTATTTCTTCCATTTGCTTTAGCTACCCTATGTTCAAGAGTAAAAACCTTAAAATGATATAATCCCATTTATTATGACCTCCACCCTTTGTGCCTTTGTTGTAATGTATTTTAATTACAAATATGTTATAAACCCCACAACACAATGTTATTATTTTTGCTTTAAAAAATCACTAGTCCTTTTATCTTTAACAACATATTTACTCACTCTGGTGCTCTTCGTTACTTCCTGCAGATCTTTCCCTTCATCTTGAATCATTTCACTTCAGCCTGAAGATATTCCTTTACCATTTCTTCAGTGTGGGCCTGCTTATGATGAATTCTCTAATTTTTCTGTTTTTTCCTCTGAGAATGATTTTATTTCACCTTAATTTCTAAAGGGTATTTTTGCTAAATATAAAGTTTAAGGTTAGGCATGTTTTTCTTTCAGTGTTTAAAAAAATCTATTCTGTTGTCATCCTTCTGGCTCCCCCCACCCCACCCCAGGGGACCAGGGGTTATTAGGAGGCTGAATATGAAACTTGGGCTTAGAGGAAACCTGGTGAAATAAGAACAGGAGGATGTTCTGGGCAAGTATTCCAAACCAGGGACTGGTAGGCCCTTCAACAAATGAAAGTGTCCCCATTCCCTGTTGTGTGGGCATATCAACTCCTTTTAAGGAGTCGAGGTAGAATCTTTATTGTTGGATGAGATTCCATTTTTTAGTGAGGCAGTGGAAACATTTCTGTTCTGAGAGTCCTTTCCTATTCCATTTAAAATAGGTTTTCCCAAGGATGTGCGTGTATGCGCACGTGCGTGTGTGCATATGTGTGTGATGCAGACACAAATCTATACTTCCCATTTTCATGACTTGTTTTTAGTTCAACAAAGAATTAGCTGAAACTTTAATTAAGTAATAATTATCAAGACTGGCAAAAATACAAGCATCTATTTCAATTTTTTAAAAAAGGCCAAATGTATCTTGTATTTTGTTAAAATGCAGAAAATAATTTTCATTAGTTTTATGTAGGGAGAGTTAAAAAATAAAACCTTATGTAAAGACTTTTGATTATGCCCCTTTCCCTCTGTTAAAGTATCAGATTATATGAGATTTACTTAAAATGTGGCCACTCTTAGCTTCACAAATTCAGAGGCTTCTGGGCCTGGAAAGAAACACAGTGAAATATGTAAAAGATATTAAGAGCAATAGCAAGTAACTTCTCTAGCAAACTACAAACAAACAAGCAAAAAACCCCAATCCCACAGGGCAGGCCAGATGTGGGAAGGGGTGATCAAATAGTGCACAGTTTTCTCTCCTGAAGATTTATAAGCTGTTGGTCTTCCAGAAAGAGGGCTTTGGAAGAGCCTTCAAACCTTGCCCAAATTTCAAATTTGTGAGCTCTTTTAATTCTAGTTAGCCTGAGGAGGAAAAGATAATTAAGCAAATCCCAAATTGCTCAGTGCTTTGGCCCAAAATTCTATTTTAGAGATGACATTGATGCCTTGAAGTGACTCCTAATCGGAGGAATGGTCCCATGCTGAGAAAGCCGTGGCACCTCAGGAATTGTCCCCGCGGTACCCATTTCCTGTCAAGGGAAACTTCCTGCAGGCCCAGTGCTTGGGCCCAGCTCCTGCCTTTTTTTTTTTGCCTAAATTTTATTTATTTTGTGGGTGTTAAGAATATACACAGCAAAACATACACCAATTCAACAGTTTCTACAAGTACTATTTAGTGACCTTGATTACATTTTTTGAGTTGTGCAACAATTTTCACTCTCCTTTTCTGAGTTGTTCCTCCCTCATTAACATAATCTCACTGCCCCCTAAAGGTCCTATCTAATATTTTTGGTTGCTGTTGTCAATTTTATCCCATATAGGTAGTTCTTAAAAGAGCATAACACTCAAGGCAGACTTTCTTTACTAGTTAAGCTAAACTACTGTTCAGTTTTAAGATGACTTCAGGGGGTATTTTTGGTTGAAGGTTTAAAGATTATCTCAGGGCAATAGTTCAGGAGTTCACTCACCCTTCATGGCTCCAGAAAGTCTAGAGTCCATGAGAATTTTAAATTCTGTTCTACATTTTCCCCCTTTTGATCAGAATTCTTCTATGGAATCTTCGATCAAAATGTTTAGTATTGGTAGCCAGGCACCACCCAGTTCTTCTGGTCTCACGGCAAAGGAAGCAGTTATTCATGGAGGCAATTAGCCACACATTCCATACCCTCGTCTTATTTCTGACTCTCCTTCCTCTGATGCTCCAAGTGAATACAGACCGATTATTGTGCATTGGATGGCTGCTTGCAAGCTTTTAAAACCCCAGGCATTATGCAATGAACTAGGAGGCAGAACAGAAGCAGTGAACACGTTATTCAGCCAATTAACTGGGATGTCCCATGAAACCATGACCCTAAACATTGAAACCAAGGAACCAAATCCCATGAGGTGTTTGGTTGTGCATAAGCAGCCTCAGCAGCTATTCTTTTTTTTCGGTCATTGTTGTAAATATATCTACCACACAAAGTTTACCAATTCAACTTTTACAGATAGATAGCTTATTAACACTTATAATAATCAGCTGTGCAACCCTATCCTTAATCAATGCGATTTTTCCATCACTGTTAGCCTCTCTGTTCCATCTCCCTCCCACCCCTGGTAACCACTAATAAACTTTGGTTTGTATACATTTGCTTTTTCTTGTCTTTTCATATAAGTGAGGTAATACAATATTTCTCCTTTTGTGATTGGCTTATTTTGCTCAGCATAATGTCTTCCAGATCCATCCATACTATAGCAGGTATCAAGACTCCATTTCTCCGGCTGGTAGAGTAGTATTCCATTGTATGTATGTGCCACATTTTGTTTATCCATTCATCTGTTGATTGGTTATTGTGAATAGTGTTGCAATAAACATTGGTGTACAAGTATCTTTTTAAGTCTCTGCTTTCAAGTCTTTTGGGTATACCTAGGAGTGAAATTGCTGGGTCATATGGTAGTTCTATTTTTAGTTTTTTGTGGAACTGCCACACTGTTTTCCACAACAGCTGAACCATTTTGCATCCCTACCAGCATTGGATAAGGGTTCCAATTTCCCCATACCCTTGCCAACATCTGTTTTTTTTTTGTTTTTTTTTTAAATCTTAGCCAATGGTATCTCATTGTGGTTTTGATTTGCATCTCTCTGGTGGCTAACAACACTGAGCATCTTTTCATGTGTTTGGTGGCCATTTGAAATGTCCTCTTCGGTGAAATGTCTATTCAAGTCCTTTGCCCATTTTATGATTGGGTTATTTGTCTTTCTGTTGTTATCAAACTTTTATCTATATTTTGGTTATTAGATTCTTGTAGGATGTATGGTTTCTGAAGATATTCTCCCAGTCTAAAACTTGTCTTTTTACTTTTTTGGTAAAGTCTTTTGATGAACAAATTTTAAATTTTTATGAGGTCTTATTTATTTATTTTGTTTATGTTTGTGCTTTTGTTATTATATTAGGTAATCCATTGTTGAAAGGTAGGCCTGACAGCATTGCCCCTGCTTATTCTTCTAAGAATTTTATAGTTTTAGTTTTCACATTTAGGCCCTTAAACCATTTTGAATTTGTTTTTGTGTATGGTGTGAGGTATGGATCCTGTTTCATTTTCTGCATGTGGAAATCCAATTTTCCCAGCACCATTTATCTCTTCTTTCCTCATCAAATGGACTTCGCACCCTTATCAAAAATTAGTTGACCATAGATGTGTGGTTTTATTTCTGGACTCTCAATTCTATTCCATTGGTCTATCTGTTTATTGTTATACCAGTACCAGGCTGTTTTGATTACTCTACCTGTATAATATATTTTAATATCAAGAAGTGTGAGTCCTCCTACTTTGTTCTTCTCTTTCAATATTTTTTTAGCTATTCAGGGCTTCTTGCCATTCCATACAAAGTTGAGGATTGTTTTTTCTATTCCTGGAAAGAGGGCTGTTGGAATTTTGATTGGGATTGTATTGAATCTATAGATTGCTTTGGGTAGTATTGACATCTTAGCAATATTAAGTCTTCCAGTCCATGAACATGGAACATGTTTACATTTATTTAAGTCTTCCTTAATCTGTTTCAGCAGTGTTTTACAGTTTTCATTTATAAATCCTTCACATCCCTGGTTAGATTTATTCCTAGGTATTTTATTCTGTTAGACGCTGTTGTAAATGGAATTGTTTCCCAAAATTCCCTTTCAGATTTCTCACTGCTGGTGTATAGAAACTCAACTCATTTTTGTTTGTTGACCTTGTACCCTGCAACTTTGCTAAATTCCTTTATTAGCTCTAGAAGTTTTCTTGTGGACTTCTTGGGATTTTCTATATAAAGGATCATGTCATCCACAAATAGAGATGATTTTACTTCTTCTTTTCCAATCTGGATACCTTTTATTTCTTTTTCTTGCCTTATTGCTCAGGTTAAGACTTTTAATACAATATTGAATAGAAGTGGTGAGAGTTGGCACCCTTGTCTTGTTCCCGATTTCAAGGGGAAAGCTCTCAGTCTTTCTCCCTTAAGTATAATGATGGCAGTTGGCTTTATATATATGCCCTGAATCATATTGAGGAATTTTCCCTTTATTCCGATCTTCTTTAAGGTTTTCATCAAGAAAAGATGTTGGATTTTTATCAATGCTTTTTCTGCATCCATAGAGATGATTATGTGGTTGTTTTCCTTTGTTCTCCTAATGTGGTGTATTGTATTGATTGATTTTCTAATGTTGAACCATCCCTGCATTCCTGGAATAAATCCCACTTGATCATAATGTAAGACTCTTTTTAATATGCTGTTGGATTCTGTTTGCTAGTACTTTCTTCAGGATTTTTGCATCTAAATTCATAGGAGATATTGGTCTGTAGTTTCCAGTTCTGGGCTTTGTCTCCTTACTGGTGGTACTGACAAGGGATACAGACTTGGGCTCAGTAAGAGGTTTAGAGGCCCTAGTCAGTGAAGTGTTCATAACACTCGACCCCCTCGTGTTTGATGCAACATAAAAACAATCCTCATATACGCAGAACAAGGCATAGAGATGTTTGATTATTTAAATGATGATTCCTTTTGCCAAGATGCCTCAGGTGGAGTATTTGGGGAGTCTGGGTGAGGCCTTGAGGGCCCAGGGGTGGCTTGGACCAGGGAAGGGAAGCAAAGGCAGTGTTTCCATGAGCAGGGGACTGATGCAGGGACCAGGGAGAGGCCTCTTACACCAATGCCCTCTCCTCTGCCTCAGCCCTGCTCGGTCTCCGCCCTGCCCTGCCCTGCCCCTCTCTGGAGACTGTCTCACTAGGATTTCACTCCTTTCCTCATAGTGGTGCAGGCCTTAGGTCTCTGTCCTCCTGTGAGCCCTGTGTTCGCTGGTCCCCAGTTGGCTGATGGGATCTGGAGCCTTGAGGTGATAGATCTCATCAAGCTTGATTCCTGGTGCTGGCCAGCATCTGTTGTGGGCCTTAGCTTGCTCCTTAAAATGAATACACATTATTGATATACATTTGCATTAATGCTTAAAGACCTCATTTGGCTCCTTTGAGTGTCTCTTCCCGGAGTTATGGGGTTTGGGAGTCCATGGAGAGTGTTTAGATGTGAACCCTGCAGTCATCCTTCGTTGTGGAGACTGTGTGGCTGTGAGGGATGCTTAATCCCAGCTGCCTATCATCAGAGGAGAGCCAGTGCTCTTCCTGGTTGTTCCCACTGCTCGGGTGCCCTGAAGTGAGGTAGCGTGCCCACAACTGTGCTACTTCTATGTGTACTTCTATCCTGCCCTTAAAAGACACTGTAAAACCAAAACTGAGCCAGTTGCCATCAAGGCAATTCAGACTCATGGTGACCGTATATGTTTCAGAGTAGAACCATGTTCCATAGCACCTGTACATTATTTCATTTAATAACAAACTCATTAGATAAATATTATTGTTTCATGGATGAGGAAATTGACACACACAGAGAGCAAGCCACATATACAGGATCTTATACCCAGCAGGGGCACAGGGCTATCTGACCTCATTTTATTCTCATCTGCTTAGTTTCTACCCCAGCTGACACTCCAGTGTTTTCTGATCTATCAGTGGAGGTGACCCTATAAGGTGGGATTGTGTCAGGGTTGACAGTCAGTCTTCTGACACAAGTTCTTCCTGCCACTTTAATCGGAGACACCTTCATTACCCCCAGACATGGCGGCAGGCCCTGAGATTGAGGGGTACATAGAGTTGGACAGAACTCTTATGGTGGGCCAGGAAAGGCTTCCTGGGCAGATGACCTTGGAGTTGGGAGGGGGCTGCAGGGAGAAAGCAGGGAGCATTTGAGGGGGGAGGTGTTGAGGCCAAAGAACTGTAATATTTGGGGGAGGTACTTCCATTTCAAGGGATGTGTCCAGTTGTGCTCAAACAATGGCCAGGTTGGTCTTGCTTTCTTTCCACTTGCCTTGGTGTCCTGATTCTAGCAGAGTCCAGGGGAGAATTCCCTTCCCCCTCTGAGAGGGCCACTAGTTTGCCATGGTCTTTGGGGTCAGCTGGTAGGTCTGAGCTGTCATTCAAAAAGTCTGTGGCTTAACCACCAGAGAGAGGGTCCAGTTGAAATTCTCATTTTATTTTCTTAAGTAGCCTTCATTTTCCCTCCTTATTACAAACATGATACCTGTTTAGCATAGAAAGAGCATGTAATACCTGATATTTCTGGGGGAGATGGAATGTCAGGCACTGTTCTAAGCACTTTAACATACATACTTACAGATTTTCTACAATAATAATAACTGTATCATCATCTTGATTTTCCGAGGAGAAAACTGAGGTATGGATAGGTGATGTGAATTTTTTGAGGTTATATAACCAGCATGTAGCAGAGCCAGGACTCAAACCCTCTTTAATCTTGCTTCTCAGAGAGGACCATTTTGATGTGCAACTGGTTACTTTTTTATTATTATCTATCTATCTGTATCTATATCACTATATAGCCTCACAATGGGATCATATTTTATAACTTGCTTTTCTCAAGTATTGAAGTAATGTTATATCATTAAACATTATTCAAAAACATCATTTTAAACATTTTAAAATATATTTACATTGTTGTATGAATAAGCCACACTTTATTGAATCATCTCTTATTGTTGGAATTTATTATTTTAATTTGTCTCTTTGCAAATAACGATTTCATGACCAATCTTGTACAGGAGATGTCTGTATACCTGCCAACCACCCTCCCACTGTTCCCGGAACCCAGAGGCGTTACCCTGTCCGTGAATGACTGGACCAGGAGCTGACATTGGGTCCAAGATTGACCGTGGCTGTGGGGTGGCCTCAGAGAAAAGACAGACGGCCCTGGCCAGTCAGATGCTCTGGGAATTTTAATTAAGGAACAGGAAGAAACTGAGCTGGTTAGGGGTGGGAGCTAAAGCAGGCAGCAGGTCACAGGATAGGATGGGGCCCACACAAAAAAACGGAATGAAGACAGAGGTTAAGAGTGAGGAGAGAAAAGGGGATGGCTCACTGCAGGGAGGGGCTCATAAGACAGCTGCATTTCTGAGACTTCCTGGGCCTTTAAGACTTCTTAGTTCAGACTCTCCCCCTTTGTGGTATAAGGCAGGGCTAGCTCTCAGCTGCAACCTGGTGGGCAGGGGGGTCCTCCCTCCGCTCTGGGCAGTCTGTCTTGACTCAGGGCAGTTGTGACCTCAGCAACCCAGGGCAAGAGAATTATAAAAATACCAGTTTACTTTCCCAATCCCATATTATTCACTGTTGGGTTTGCCCTCTGACATCATGGTCCTGGGTCCACTCTGGCAAGCCCCTCTTGCAGCCTCTGCTGTAGCACAAGGGGTGGAAAGAACTGGCCTTGCACTCCCCCAGACACCTTATCTGGAACCCTCATGGAGCACTTGCTCAGACTGAGAGAACCAAGCATGGGGGACTATAAATTTGCATTTTGGAGAAAAAGGTATTTTTAACTCTGCAGGGCTGTGGACTGTTAGACTAAGAACATTGACTCTCACCATTCTCTCAAAGGCCAGAGTAAGAGAGAGAGGGAGACAGAGGAAGAGAGTGTTAAGATTGAATTGTGTCCCCCAAAAGCGCGTGTCAACTTGGCTAGGCTATGATTCCCAGTATTGTGTGATTGTCCACCATTTTGTCATCTGATGTGATTTTCCTATGTCTTGTAAATCCTACCTCTATGATGTTAAAGAGGCAGGATTAGAGACAGTTATGTTAATGAGACAGGACTCAATCTACAAGATTAGGTTGTATCTTGAGTCAATCTCTTTTGAGATACAAAAGAGAGAAGTGAGCAGATAAACAGGGTGGGGAAACTCATACCACCAAGAAAGTAGTGCCAGAAGTAGAGCGCGTCCTTTGGACCTGAGGTCCCTGCATTGAGAGGCTCCCGGTCCAGGGGAAGGTTGATGACAAAGACCTTCCTCCAGAGCCGACAGAGAGAGAAAGCCTTCACTTGGAGCTGATGCCCTGAATTTGGACTTCTAGCCTACTAGACTGTGAGAGAATAAACTTCTGTTTGTTAAAGATTTCCACTTCTGGTACTTCGGTTATAGCAGCACTTGATGATTAAGACAGAGAGAGAGACAGACAGACAGAGAGAGAGACAGACAGAGAGAGAGAGACAGAGAAAAAAGAGAATATGAGCAACCTTTTTCTATAATGTAGCTCACAGAACTTTCAATGCCAGTACATACCTACTTCAATTTTTAGTGGCTACACAGTATTCCATATTGTAGATGTGCCTTAATATATTAAAATTCTCACCTTTATCCAAGTATGGTAAGTGTTCAATGACTAAGAGTTATGCAATTAATTGTGTATGCAGTATTAAGCTTTTAATTAGCTAAAGATCAATGTGGCTGATGCTGGAGATCAACATAAGTATCTACTCAGTGTTTACTTTCCCAGATGAGGTTTTCTTTCCCTTCAGATTAATGTTTTTTCTGATAAAAATCCAAGTGTTAGGAAAATTCAGTTCTGTCTAGATGAAGACTCTCATTAATTAAGAGTTGTCTAGGTGATCAATTCTGACAACTTTGTAGCAAAGAGATGAAGATGTATCATTTTACATATTTTGCTTTTCTTTTTCTTTTCTGTATTTTCCCACCATTCCTGGAGCTACTCTGGCCTTCTCAAAGGATTTGAAAGGCAGAACACACACAGTATTTTGGAGAAAACTCTGACTGAATTAAGCACAGATGTTTTTCTACCTCTCTGAGCACTTGTCTTGCATATCAGATGATATTGTCAAATCTGATAGGTCCATACATATCACAATTCAGACTTTATCTACCTGTCTGCATCCTGTGGGTAACAAACAAACGTTTTATTCCAGGGCTGACAAGGGATTTTTAGGGTGCAGACATGGTTGTTTTTGACAGTTGATACCACGTGGAGAAGGATTCTGAAGGTCAACAGGCCCATAGGGGAGGAGGGTCTGTCTTCACTGCAGGGAAGTGATGGTGTTACTCCCATCGGAGGAGAGGCATCCAAAGTAGCTCCCATGACGGGAAAGGAGACGCCTCATCACATAAGCCAGATGGGTGGAAATCTTACCACATGGTACTTTAAGGGTCGTGTTCCTGGAGATAGGCTGAAATGCACAAGTCTACAGAGGAAGGAGCCCTGGTGGCACAGTGGTTAAGAGCTCAGCTGCTAACCAGAAGGTCAGCGGTTCGAATCCACCAGCTGCTCCTTGGAAACCCTATGAGGTAGTTCTACTCTGTCCTATAGGATTGCTGTGAGTCAGAATGTACTCGAAGGCAACAGGTTACAGAGGAAGGTTCCAGTCTTAAAATCCTTTACTTCCTGTGGTCCTGAAGTTGAGTGGCCTTGCGCCGTCACAGGACAGTGGGTGACAGATGTAGTCTGGTGCAGACACTTCCCACACCTAGGAAGGAACTCTCAGATTCATTGTGGTTATTTAGAAATGGTCACAGAGTGAGCTGATTTCCAGGTGCTGTGACCATTTCCAGATTTTTTTTTTGGCAGCAGGAGAGGGTGTGGTTTGGAACTGCTGGCCTCTTGTTGCTGTGTTTGGAATTGAAGGTGCTCTGTGAGCAGTCCCTATGACCGTGACCGTGTGTCCATCACCAAACAGCCACCCTACATGTACTGGGTCTGGTGTGCAGGGGCTCAGGGCCAGAGGTTGTGGCACAGCGTCGACATGGCAGTAGCCCCACTGGGGGGAGCCAAGTACAGGGAGCACAGACATGTGGAGAGATTAGTTCAGGTCTGGGTGATGAGGAGTTTAAGGGAATCCTGAGCAGATGGCTGTGGCTGCTGCTGGGGCGGGGGTCGGGGGGATGCTGCTTTTCCTGGGGGCATGGGAAGGTTGCCCAGGGGAGGAGGCATGTGGGCCTGGCCTTGAAGAGTAACTGGGACTTGGTGAGCTGGAGAGAGGAGAGAGAGCAGAGGGTGAAAACAGTCCAGAGAACCGCATCTTCAGGATTGTTTCAAGGTTGAGCGCAATGTCAGGGGAGCAGTTGGAAGGCTCTGGGCCTGAGGGCGGGGACTTCCAGCTGTGTGCACTGCATTTGACCCTTGTTTTCATGCCCTGTCACTGTGAATTTTATACTATTGTACTTTGTTTGATTTTGCCAGGACATTTTGACAGGCTTCTAAAAGGCTGTTGTTCCTGGGACTTTGTGCTAAAAATGTGAGTGCTGCCCCTTGTAGGCGTTCTGTCCGCCAGTTTCTGGCTGAAGTCTCCACCGCTGAGGATCTTCGGTTTCCACAGCTGGTGAAGCATTTGCTGTCACAAATCCAAGTCTGCAACCTCGCAATGTATGTAAAAGTCGGCTGGATTTGGCTTGAGGTGTAGATCTCTCATCCTGTTCAGAATGAGAGAGGTTAGACATGGATTGCAACACCATTTTTAGGTTTGAAGTCTCTGATCTTCTGGATAAAAGTACTTGAGATGCTGGTGATCATCTGAGAGCTGACATAAGACAGAAGTGGCTGCATGTACCCAGTTGACTTTCACCAGTGACCCTGAGCACACCACACCCCTTTCCTCCCTGGCCCTTCACACTCTCTTCAGAGCTTCTGTCCTTTCTTCCTCCAAATCTGTTTACTTGCTTCCTTTTTCTTTTATCCTGTCTATTTATTCTATTTCTGTGAGAAAATATTCTCGTCCAGCCCCCATTTAAATTCAGCTGAAGCTGTTTGCCCAGATGCTCCACTTCTGTTGCAGGTCTCTTCCTTTGGGACTTTGCAATTCCTCTTACCAGGTCTCAATTTCATCGGGCATATTGGGTGGTTCCACAGCTATAGCTGCACAGAAAAACAGCCTTCTTTACGGAGGAACTGCGTGTCTCTTGGTGGTGACTGCCCCTTACAGTTCTCAGTGCTGCAAGCCAAGACAAGCTGCTTGGCACGGGGATGGGCATGGGACCAACCTGAGCTGATAAGAACCCTTCCCTGGGATTTTTCTATCCGGAGCTGGCAGGGAAGGAATATATATTTTTTCTCTGGCTATAAAGTTGCAAGTTTGTAAACCTGGAGATGGTTCCAACCTTATGGAGGATGAAGGATTGGCTCCTTGAGAGAAAGGAAACATCAGGGACATGGAGAAAGACAGCAAAACAAGTGACATAGGGACCCTCACATATATCTTAGGCCTGGTCCTTTCCCTTAGTACCTGATATCTAAACTTGGATGTTTAGTACTATGCTAAAATGAACATAAAATGCCCAAACTTGAGTTTTTGATGCACAAACCACCTTCTTTAAGTGTCTACTTTTCCAGGCTTCCCCATAAGGCCACGACCCTTCCTTTTACTCCACTGTTGCACCAGAGAACTGCAAGTCATTCTCCATTCCTCCCTTCCCTTCATCTTCCACATCAAGTTACACAGCTTCTCCTTCTCAAATCTGTCTCGAATCATCCATTCTCTTCATCTCTCCTGCCCTGTCAGCTCTCACGCGACCCTTCAATATGGTCCTTCAGTATGTACCACCCTCTTTCGCACTTTTCCAAAAGTGTCACTCCTCTGTGTTATACTTTTTTCAGGAATTCTGCTGACATTAGAATAAAGTGTAGACCCATATGTGGGCTACAGGATCCACCATGACCTGGCTCTTGCCAGCTCCCCAGCATTACACTGCAGCCTGGTCCCTATTCACTGGATGCCTTCTGACCTGTCTGCCAGCAACCTCCATCCCAGAGCCACGAAGTGTGCTGTGCTCTCTGCCTGAAGACCCCACAAGTCTTGTGTGCAGGTAGCCTCAGACTCTTCTCCAACACTCTTCAGAGAGGACTCCCCTGCATGCATTCCAAGCAAAGCCTCCCTCATCACTCGGAATCACAGCATTCTATCAGTTTCTTTGAAAGCACGTGCCTCATTGTATGGTTGCCTTTGTAATTTACTGCTTTGTTTACTCTTTTGCCTGTCTCCCCCACCGGCAGGTCAGCATCTGGGGAACTAATCTGTCCAGTACGTATTTTGTCCTTTGTGCTTGGCCCACACAGGACTTAAAAATGACTTGTCAAGTGCGTGAATGACAGCCAGATGCTGGTGGATTTTTTCCCCCTGGATCCAGCTGCTTCTGAAGCGAGCGAGAACGCTGACATTTTTCAACACTTTTTATGTACCCATAAGGTCCTGGATGCCTTTTTTTCCCTTATGATCCACCACTTCCATTGCTGCAAGACGGGATTACATACAGTGGAATTTGAACTACCCTCCTAGACTACCAAACCGTCCATTTTACTTTGGGGAACATAGTCTTTGAGCTGAACCCTAAAGGGTATATGGGATTTGGGCCCGAGGGGGGTTTTATCAACGGGTCCCAGATTAAACACCAACCCCTCCTGCAAAAGGCCTTCCCTGACACCTTGTGTATATCAGATCCCCACCGCCCGCTCACTTATCTCCCTTAGCCCCTTGTTTGTTACCTTCCAAAAGCAGGAAGGGATCTTTTGTCCATTTCCTTGTTCTGTTAGACAGGAAGTCCCTGAGAGCAGGGAAAAGGTCTGTCTTTTACACTGGGGACACTGTAGGGACACGTAGACTAGTGGATGGAGGCGCACTGCTGAGGACAGCACCAAGGACAGGGAGTGGTGGGCTCCTGCAAGGCCACATGCTGTGGTACGGTTGGGGAGTGGGCAGGTGTCAGAGCACTGAGAGGGTATAATCCCATGTGGAAGGGAGCCTCAGGAGCCTGTGGGGCCATGAGGGCCACTGGGCCACAACGGGGAGATGTGGAGGTCAGAGCCTGCTGGAGAGGCTGAGTCAGGACCAAACCCCTGTTACCATCCCTGCAAGACAGACACAGGGAAGACAACTTTCTGGCAAAGTCCGGGCAGCAGGGCTAGAGAGACATTTCAGAAGCAAAGAGGGTGAGTGAGAGGAAGGAACTGCTAGCTTTTGAAAATAGCTTTATGATTCATTTCCCTGTTTTGTTTTTTTTTTCCAACTTGCGCCAGGTGCATCACTTCCCATTGAGAATATAATGTACGTAGATCCCTAAGCAGAAGGTTGCTGAGGGCACTGAGAACACAGTCCCCGGGCTCGGCCCCCACCCCCAGCTCATTAACTCCCCAAGGACAGCTGTGCACATGGGCTTCCCAGACATCTCACCACACCTCTGGGAGATGACAGGGAGCTGGACACTCACTGTCTACCTTAAAGATGGACATACACTTTGTATTATTCTAAACCATTGTATATCTTTTGTTTCATATCAGTATAGTGCTTTAGAATATTTACTATTAAGAAAATGTAATGCTGCACTATCTTATTTAATTCTCACCATGGCCCATAAGGTAGCTCCACGGCTATGACTTCTCGAATCTCCACTTGCCTTGGCGACGGAATGAGTGAGACCCAGAGAAGTTAGAGCTGGCTGGTGGCCACACCTCGTGTCTCAGAGGCCAAAGCCAGGATCTCACCACGTGGGAATATGAGAACCAGCAGTTCCGGGACCAAGTCCTGCCTTGCACTTCTGCAGTTTGTTCTCTTTATTTAACTCCATCTCCACAGCCAGCTGATGCAGCCGGCACATGATCACCCCCTGTGTCACCAATGAGCAGCCGGAGACTGACAGATGTGGGGATCCAGGGCCTTCAGGGACACTTGCTTGGAAGATGTGATCTGGCTGTCTCCCCCCTAGTTCTCCCTCTGTGCCCTCCTTGGCTCACCTTAAAATAAAGTAACATGAAAGGGTGTGTGCCTCTGCCTCAGCCACTGCCTCCAGGGCAGTTCTTGAGGGGCCACCTTGAGGCCCTCACCTTTCTGCCACGTCACCTCTGTGGTCATTGGTTAACTGTGCTGTCCTTTCCCAAGTCAAAGGAACAATGCACAAAGCCTCTTTCATTCTCCAGTGCCTATTTATTTGTTTAAACTGAGCCCTCAGAGTGACCGGGCACATGCAGGGCGTACAGCCCTGACTACCACCTTCCTACTCCTTTGCTGCCTTCGCCCAGCAGGAAGTGAAAGCACAGAACAGTTGCCTGCTAGGTGGGTACAGCCCATGACCATTAGGGTGCAGACTTGCTGTGTCAGCTTCTCAGACATTGGCATCAGACCCAACGGCATTTCCCAACACTCTGGGTTACCTGGTGTTATGGATTGAATTCTGTCCCCCAAAAATGTGTGTCAACTTGGCTAGGCCATGATTCCCAGTATTGTGTGGTTGTCCACTATTTTGTGATCTGATGTCATTATCCTACGTATTGTAAATCCTAACCTCTACGATGTTAATGAGGCAGGATTAGGGGCGGTTATGTTAATGAGGCAGGACACAGTCTACATGATTAGGTTGTATCTTGAGTCAATCTCTTTTGAGATATAAAAGAGAAAGGCAAGCAGAGAGATGGTGGGGCCTCATACCACCAAGAAAGGGGAGCCAGGAATGGAGTGCATCCTTTGGACCCAGGGTCCCTGTGCTGAGAAGCTCGTAGACCAGGGGAAGATTGTTGACAAAGACCTTCCCTCAGAACCGACAGAGAGAGAAAGCCTCCCCCTGGAGCTGGCACCCTGAATTTGGACTTCTAGCCTCCTAAACTGTAAGAGACTAAATTTCGGTTTGTTAAAGCCATCCACTTGTGGTATTTCTGTTATAGCAACATTGGATAACTAAGACACTTAGTATCAACATGTTCTCTTCTCCCACTCCCTGCTCTGTTTAGCAGATCTGTCCTGAAACCATGGCTCCCAGCCTCTCTGCTTCAGCCCAGCATTCACCAAACATGCTCATTAGCGTCTTATCCTGTGATGGTTGGGGATTGTCCGTGAGTCGGGGGGTGAAGGTGGGGGCTGGGTCAGTACCTGGGGTTCCCCTGGAAAAGACCCCTTCTTCCTAGATTCTGATGGACCTTTTGTTGTTCATTGAGTCACTGCCCAAAAGCAGCCTAGAGGCTTCCATTCAGGAGAAGGACCCCTGGTGGAGCCTTCGGTCTGGCCTCAGGGAAGGAAGGTCAGTCCTGGGGTGGACAGCCTGAGGCCTGGTGGGGAGGGAGCCCACAGAAGGGCCCACAGAGTCCTGCAACATGTGCTCTCGAAGTTGGAGCACGTGCTAGGGGTTCAAGTGAAGGGCACCAGGTGGGCCAGTCTGTGATGACAGGTGGGTTGATAGCTGTGTGTGAGCTGAGGTTCGAGGAGGCATCCTTCAGGGCTGGGAAGGGCTGGGTGGTGGGGTGGTGTGGGACATCCCAGGCGGAGGAGCACCATGTGGGAGAGCTGGAGACATAAAGAGGCAGTTTGGAAACAGGGGTATATGTGATACACTGAAAAAGTTGCCCTCAGAGCAAAGGACTAGAACAGACATTTTGTCAAAGAAGAAATACAAAAGGGCAACAAGCCCATGAAAAGTTCCTCAACATCATTAGTCATTAAACCTGAAAAATCAAACCTGTTGCCGTTGAGTCGATTCTGACTCATAGAGACCTTATAGGACAGAGAAGAACTGCCCCATAGGATTTCCAAAGAGGGGCTGGTAGATTTGAACTGCTGACCTTTTTGCTCTTAGCTACTGTGCCACCAGGGCTCCACATTAGTCATTACCAAAACCAAACCAAACCCGTTGGCTTCAAGTTGATTCTGACTCATAGCAACCCTACAGGACAGAGTAGAACTGCCCCATAGGGTTTCCAAGGAGCTTCCAAGGAGTGGCTGGTGGAATTGAAACTGCTGACATTTTGGTTAGCAGCTGAACTCTTAACCACTATGTCACCAGGGCTTCAAATTAGTTATTAGGGAAGTGCAAATCAAAACCACAGTGAGGTTCTGGAGCCATGGGGGCTAGATAAACCCCTGAAACTATTGCCCTGAGATAATCTTTAAAACTTAAACCAAAATATCCCCTAGAGTCTTCTTAAAACCAGACTATAGTTTAGCTTAACTAGTAAAAACTGTCCTGAGCATTACACACTCTTTTAAGAACTATGTATATGGGATCAAAATGACAACAGCAACTTGGGAAATTATACAGGAATGTTAGGGAGCAGTGAGTTTATAGGGGAGGAAAAAGTCAGAAAAGGAGGGTGAGAATGGTTGCACAACTTGAAGAATGTAATCAACGTCACTAAATTGTAATATAGAAACAGTTGAATTGGTGTGTTTTGTTGTGTATATTCTCAACAACAACAACAAAATAAAATAGAAAACAGCAACACAATGAGATACTATTTCACATTCACTAAGATGGCGCTGATTAAAAAATTATAAAACAACAAGTGTTGATGAGGAAGCAGAGAAATTGAAACCCTCATGCATTGCTGATGATATTGTAAAATGGTGCAATTACTATGGAGAACAGCTCGGCTGTTCTTCAAAAAGGTAAATATATAATCACCATGATCCAGAAATTCCAGTCCTAGTATACACCTAAAAGATTGGAAAGCAGGAACTCAAACAGATACTTGTACACCAGTGTTCATTGCAGCTCTGTTCACAATAGCTAGAATGTGGAAATAACTGAAATGTTCGTCAACAGATGAATGGATAAACCAAATGTGGTTCATACGTATGTGCCACAGCCATAAAGTGAAAGGAAATCCTGATACATGCTACAACATGGGTAAACCTTGAAAATATTATGCTGAGTGAAATAAGTCAGTCACAAAAGACAAATACTGTATAGTCTCACTTCTATGAAATAGGCAAACGTACAGAGACCAAAGTTTATTAGTGGTTACCAGGGGTGGCTGGGAGGGGGAAAAGGGAGACTCACTGGTTAGGGGATTCCGAGCTCTTGTAATGGGTGATGGGAAAGTTTGGAAATGGATAATGGTAATGGTTGAACAACATGATAAACATAACTAATGCCACTGAATAGTACATGTGAAGAATGTTGAAATGACAAATGCAAGGCCCACAGGACAGGGAGAAGCAGCTGTTCTACCAAAGGCCGACTAGGGAGAAACATACAAGTGAACCACTCTCCCAGTGGCTGCTCATTCCATTCTGGGAGAGTTTTAAGTCTGGGCAAAACTCTATGGGCCAGTTTATTACTCTTGGAACAGCCTAGGGGCTCCCGCATGTGCTAGACATCACCTGGGCTATGGGCGTGGTGGGGAGAGGGCCCTTCAGAAATAGCAGTGACATCATTAGAATCCCAGGCCTGGGGGTTTCAGGAGAATCCTTCGAGAACCAGCTAATTCAGTCTCACTAAGGTCCCAGAAAGGTCCCTGTGTTGCTCAGTGATTTGCATTTGACTACTAACTTAACTAAAGACTGGCAATTTGAACACACCCACTGGGGCCACAAAAGAAAGGCCTGGAGATCTGCTTCCATTAAGATTACAACTAAGAAAACCTTATGGAGTAATTCTACTCTGTAACATATGGGGTCTCCATGACAGGGAATCCACTGGACAACAACTAACAACAACAAAGTTTCCAGAAGGGCACGTGGAAGGGTGGAAGCATCTCCACCAGCCTTGAGGGGAGCTCCCTGAGTTTCCAGCTGCCCTTCACGCTCTCTACCAACACTGCCCACAGGCTCTGTCCTTCTCCCCCAAACACCAGTGCCCCCTGGCTGTGCCCAGGACAGAAGGAGGCCTAAACTTGGACATGGTATAAATAGACTTCTCTGTCCTGGTCCCTGCCTAGCTCTTGAGCGTCAGCTCCCAGGTGCATGTCCTCTGTGTCCCTCCCTACTGAGCAGAGAATCACCCTGGTGGTAGAGTGGACCACAGTCCTCCCTGGTCCTATTATGGCTCCTAGCATTCCCTCAGCAGTCGGGGCACTTTTGTCCTTTGTCTGTTGTGGAAATCTGATCATCCTCCAAAGGGTCGGCTCCAGTCATCCTATTGAATGGCAAGTAGCTTTGAGCTTTACAATAGAAATGTTTCATTTTTCCAAAGCATTGTTTGCTCTTGCTATGAGTGTGATTATCATCATGTGGGCCCTCTAAGGACAGATTCTCTCAACTCCACCGCGAGCACCAGCCACTCTGCTCTGCACAGAAGAGTCTCGTGAACGTTAGCAAGCTTGAACCAACTTGAAACAAACACTGCTGGGTACATTGGACAAGGATGGCATTTATTCTTTGAATTCCCTTTATAGTTACATGGGGGACACAGGAAAATGAGCTTTCAGGTACAGGGTGCATGTTTGTGCTTTGACGTGGGAAGGAGCATGGCTCTGGAAGAGTCCTGGCCCCAGTGAGGCTTCCATCAAGTATGAGGGGCCTGGAGAAAGCTGTTAGAATCAGTCATGTGTTTCTTATTGGGTAACACCTTTGTGCCTTACATAACATTCTACACATATTATTTCTTTTTATCTTCATACAACCCTACATTTCTAGCTTCCAGGGATTGCCACAAGCCCCATTTTCTGTTGCAGAGAAAGACACAGGACCCCTCCGAGCAGACCAATTACTTCTTTACTATCATTTGACTTGGCCCAGGCCAGTGGTGGTGGGTGGCAGCTCTGGTGGGTGGGAGGGTGTGGCAGTGATAGTGACATTTACTTTTCTCCTTTGATCTTCAAAGTTATGCATGATCTCTGACCCCATGGTTTGAAAAGATCATACTTATCCCAAGTGATGGGTGCATCACAAAGCCTTGTGGTTGCAGGTCACAGTCAAAGGCTGAAAGGGCCGCTATAACTGAGGCATTCAACAAGACTGCATGACCAGAAGAAGCACTGAAAATTTTCAGAAGGAATGAACCATAACTCTGAAGAGCCACCATCGAATAGGGAGTCTTACAGAAAGAACTTTGCATGCTTTGTTTGCTAGCAGCTTTCTCTTGGGTGAGGAGCACTGGGTCTTTAATGCCATCATAGGGCTCTAGTTTGGGCTCTGCTGTTTTTCTGTCCATCTTGGGCAAGTGTCTCTATTTCTTCCTTTGTAAAAGAGGTAATGGGAACCCCCACCCTGCTGGCCACGGTGATGTATTATGAAGCTGGAAAGCAATAGGGCCTGTAGACAAACTTTGAAAATCTATAGAGATTGTGTCAGTACATTTGTTGCTACATTTGTCTACAAGAATTATTTCATCAAAGAATGTCACAGGGGTCACAAGTGGGCTGAAATGGCCCACAGATAATTTCTTTGGTATATACGAGAAAGGACAAACAAGAATTCCAGTGGCTTTTGGCTGAGCCAGTGTTTTTCAGTTCTGACAGAGTCTTAGACCTGCCTGCTCCATGTTGAAGCTGGCTGCTGGCCCCATGGGCAGAGTTTGCCATGGCTGACCAGAGACCTGGGAGGTGCTGTGGTCTGCGGCAGGAGAACCTGGATGCTTGGATTTCAGGTTGCCGTTTGAGGGGAGGGGTCCTTGTGCAGCACTAGTCAACAGATATTGAACCACCCCCTGTGAATCTGTCATTCCAGCCCACCTGCACCATAGTTGTCCCTGATATTTCGTTTTTACATTTTGTTTCAGAAAGAGTGGAGAATATTGAGTTACCATACAGTGAAACAGCATTAAGTGCCTGCTGGTGACAGGGTGGTGATCTCGACAGCATAAGCAATTGTTCAAACAAATGTTTGGAGATGCAGTTTGAGCGTCAAGCAAGCAGAAAAATGTTGACTTTGAATGCTCTCACATCTATACGGGAACCATGTCCAAATACACACATAGCTCCGATAATTGAGAAAGTCATCAAAATTCAGGCTGGGAGGCATCTAGGCCAGCTCTCTAGTCCCGTTTCTAATTTCATATCAAGATTTCTTAGAGAAAAAATAAGTACAGTGGGATACATTCAAACCCCTTTTCTGTTACCAAAAACCAAACCCATTGCCATCAAGTCGATTCCAACTCATAGCGACCCTACAGGACAGAGTAGAACTGCCCCATAGGGTTTCCAAGGAGTGGTTGGTGGATTCGAACTAACCTTTTGGTTAGCAGCCAAGCTCTTAACCTCTCCATCACCAGGGCTCCTTTTCTGTTACAGTCTGTAATATTTCAAAAATAACTTGGTGTCTCTGAGTTGCTCTTAGTACACTCTCTCAACCAGTAGTGAATGAATTGCTGGAGTCTCAGGCAGCAGGGATGGGCCCTGGGGAGGTGGGGGAGCAGTGTTTCTGAGACAATGGGTATCAGTGCAGTGTCTGTAGGCTTCAGCCACTGCTGTGCTTGGCCCTCTTTGGGGCTGGAGGCTTGAGTTTGAGACAGACCTGGCCTCTTCTGTTTAATCAATGCCTGTGACTGCTCAGTGTTGGGGTCAGGGGTGAGGAGGTGCCTGCCCTGAGGAGGTCACGGTCAGGGCAGAAGGCCATGCAGATGAAATCCAACCACATGGACCAAAGCTATGACCACAGCTACACGTGAGACCCCTGGCAAGCTGCAGGTGTGTGTGTGGGTGGAAGGGGCTATAAGAGAAACCATTTAACCCCTACACTCTTTTATGTTTATTATTTCTTTATTTAAATAACATATTTTCTAGGTATCTTGTATTCTAGGTTGGATGAGAAGTAGAGATGGAAATAAGTAAGTCATTGCCCCCAAGTTCCTGGAGCTCACAGGGTGGAGAGGCCTGTGTATGAGTGCCTGAGTTCAGGGTGGGGAATGGAGTCTGGGTGGGGGAACCCAAGACCATCCTCTGAGAAGCTTCCCCAGGCTAAGCTCATGCAGGTGGCTGAGAGCAGGGAGCTCACACAGGTGATTGAGGGCAGGGAGCTCACACAGGTGGTTGTAAGTTCTGGTCCTTGGAAGAGTCTGGTGGAGAGGATGCAGGAGGGTCAGCATAGCCCCCACATAGCCCCTTGTCTGGCACCAAAACCAGTTGCTGTCAATTCTAATGTGTCAGAGTAGAACTGCGCTCCATAGAATTTTCAATGGCTTATTTTTTGGAAGTAGATCACCAGGCCTTTCTTCTGAGGCAACTCTGGATAGACTTGAATCTCCAACCTTTCAGTTAGTAGCTGAGCAGTTTCACTGTTTGCATCACCCAAGGTTCCTCATCCTTCACAGTCTACAATAAGCCCACACCAGGAGCGACATTTCAGGCTGTGGAGCATATTGCTAAGGACCAACCAACCTTGTTATCTAAAAAGACTGTCTGAAGTTGAAATATGAATGAGACAGATTTTTCTCCAGTGTTAAATTTTTGAAAGAAAAGCAAGTGAAATCTGAAAAGATTACAAAGTTTTTAGGAGCTGGCTAATGAGTTGAGGGGCAGGCCCATTTTTATGACCCTTTCTGAATTTGTGTAGTTTATAGGGCCCCTTGGAGCCCTGGCGGCTCAGTGATTAAGAGCGTGGCAGCTAAACAAGAGGCTGGCTGATCGAATCCACCAGCCGCTCCTTAGAAACCCTATGGGGGAGCTCTACTCTGTCCTATGGGGTAGCTGTGAGTCAGAATCAACTTGACAGCCATGGGTTTGAGTTTTTTGGATAGGGCCTGTCATGGATTGAATTGTGTCCCCCAAAAATATGTGTGTCAGTTTGGTTAGGCCATGATTCCCAGTAGTGTGTGATTGTCCACAATTTTGTCATCTGATGTGATTCTCCTATGTGTTGTAAATCCTATCACTGTGTTAATGAGATGGATTAGTGGCGGTTACGTTGATGAGATCTACAAGATTAGATTGTGTCTTAAGCCAATCTCTTTTGAGATATGAAAGAGAGAATAGAGCAGAGAGATATAGGGACCTCAAAGAACTGAGAAAGCAGCGCCAGGAGCAGAACCTGTCCTTTGGAACTTGGGTTCCTGCGCGCAGAAGTTCCTAGTCCAGGGGAAGATTGATGACAAGGACCTTCCTCCAGAGCCGACAGAGAAAGAAAGACGTCCCCTGGAGCTGATGCCCTGAATTTGGACTTCTAGCCTCTTAGACTGTGAGAGAATAAACTTCTCTTTTTGAGCCATCCACTTGTGGTATTTCTGTTATAGCAGCACTAGATGACTGAGACAGGGCCCCTTGGTAGGCACATGAGACCTCTAGTGTGGCCCATTTCCATCCAAGAAAAAAATCATTATTCTGAGAGGTAGCTGACCCCAAACTTACTTTTGACTGATGCTGCTCACAACTTTAACCTCTTGGGGCAGCAAGAAGACCTTGCCCAGGTGACTCAGCCCAGTCTTGGAGGGAACCTAGGGGATTTCCTCCAAAACATGGGTAGAGTAGACTTGACACCACAAGTCTCCAGTTCTGAATAACGTGTATTCTTGCTTTAATACATGTTAATATGAACTTTGACTTAAAGAGCTTAGCTTAATCAAGGGAAATCACTCCTCAGGTGTAAACAAAACATAAGCTGTTGTGTTTAACATGGTCCCTGGCAACAATTATAGCGTGTATTCCTCATTCCTATGGAAGCTCATGGGGGCTGCCATTCTGGACAGTACTGCCAAGAATCACCATGAGGCTGGCAGAATGCTAGGGCCTTAGAGATGATCTAGCTTAGTGTTTTTCAGACTTTCTTAGTAGCAAAAATACTTTTCTTCAAACAAAATCTAACATGGATCCCCAGTATATAAAATTCTGTAAAAATAGGGACAGTGTTTTGTAAATACAAAATTTTCTTTATAATTGTAAATTGATAATATTTATTTGTTATTAAGCCAATCAACAAAAACACTAAGGCTGTTTTGGTGAACCAAGTATTGTCCATTGGTTCAGTTTTCCCTCTTACTGATTTTCTTCCCATGGTGCCAAAAAAAAAAAATTTCCAGTTCACAAAGGTAAGTAACAGTATAATAATTTTTACAATTTTTTCTTGAGTAGATATGTTCAGACTTGAACTGAAGGGAAATAAAAGAACTTCCTCACCAAAGACACACTTAGAAGAGTTTGAAATACACTTGTGTAGGGGTAGGGAGGAAGTTGGTTTTTTTGTTTTGAGGTAAAATTCACATAATATGTACTATCTTAACTATCTCAAATAGTACATTCACAATGTTGGAAGCACTGGTGGTGCAGTGGTTGAGAACGTGGCTGCTAATCAAAATGTCAGCAGTTTGGCTCCACCAGCTGCTCCTTGGAAACCCCATGGAACAGTTCTACTCTGTCCTCTAGGGTCACTATGAGTCAGACTCGACTCAACGGCAATGAGTTTGGTTTCGTCTGGTCACAATGTTGTGCAGCCACTACCACGATCTAATTACAGATCATTTTCATCATCCCGAAAAGAAATACCCTATCCATTAACAGTCACTCCCCATCCCCCTTTCCTCCACCCCTGTAACCTCTAACCTGCTTTCTGCCTCTATGCATTTTGGGATCTGCACAAAGTGAATTCAGGTGTAAGCAAAGTTAGACCATCAAGGGATTCCTGTTGTTAGTTGCTGTCAAGTCAATTCCAACTCATGGGAACCCCCTGTATGCAGAGTAGAAGTGCTCCAAGGCTTTGATGTTTTGGAAGCCGATCACCAAGTTTGCCTTCAGAGTGCCTGTGCGTGGTGTTGAAAAGGAAAATTAATAACAGACATCTATCTTACTTTGATTTTAAGTGCTCGGCTGCTAACTGAAAGTTCTGCAATTTGAACCCCCCAGCCACTCTGCATAAGAAAGATGTGGCAGTTTGCTTCCATAAAGATTACAGCCTTGGAAACACTATGGGACAGTTCTACTTTGTCTCTATGAGTAGGAATCAAGTTGACCACAGTGGGTTTGGTTTTGGTACTTTGATTTTAAGGTTTTTCTTATCCACAAAACCAAATATTAACCATAAAAAGCATTACCTAATCTGAAAAAGCCTGCCAGAAACTGCTGGATAGCAATGTAAATTTGTCTTATCCTTCATCAAACCATTGTATCCTAATTTAAATCTCAAAAAAATCTCATAGCTTTAGGTGGGTGGAAGGCCAAATTATTAGCAGTCAGGCCAGAAGTAACCTGATATCAGTTGATCTCAATAAAGGGGGAAGGCAGGTTTCAATCAGTCATGTTAAGATTGGCCAATGGTTGATCCTCTGTATTTCTTCTCCTCTTCTCTTTATAAGTTTTATTGTACCTAGCTTCTTCGAGTAATTTGCTTTTTCTGGAATCAAAACTTGGTTAAGATATAGAATAACTGCTCAGAATAAAACTTCTGTTGAAATTTTGAGCTTTGATTATTTTTAGCAGTGGGTTTGAACTGCCAACCTTTTGGCTTAGTAGTCGAACACAATCTAATGTTGGGATCTGCACAAAATGAATTCACTTGGCAGCAAAGTTAACACATCAAGGAGTTCCTAGGTCCTAATATTTACTATAAAGCACACTTAAGTATGCATATTTTCATTAAAGTTTCAAAAATAGTTAAAATACATTAAAATAAAAATGAACGCAGGTATTTGACATTTACGGAAGCACCGCTGTAGAAACTTTGCATTCCATGGAATGGCTTGAAGACCACTGTATTTATCCACTCCCCGTATTTTGCCTGTGGAGAAACTCAGATGCAAAGAAAGAAAGAGACCTGAAAGGTGAGGTGCAAGGTGGGGGAGCCTGAGTCTCTTCGTCCCCAGCTCTTTGAATGCCCAAGGCAGCCTTCCACCAGGGGATGCCAGTCTGAAGTCAGAAGATGATGTTCTTTTCCCAACCACAAGAGATGATGTGGGGTGAGGGGGG
This sequence comes from Trichechus manatus latirostris, assembly GCF_000243295.1. Classification (NCBI taxonomy): domain Eukaryota; kingdom Metazoa; phylum Chordata; class Mammalia; order Sirenia; family Trichechidae; genus Trichechus; species Trichechus manatus. The sequence goes on from NW_004444091.1 coordinate 5,017,838, forward strand.
AGAGCAAAGTCGGCTGCCTTCAAATACCCTGAAGACTGCCATGAGAAAGGCATTGTCCTTCTCCAGGGCTTCAGAGGTGAGGCATGGTATAGGGCCAGGAGAGATGTCACAAGAACAGACACAGTAGCCCAATCTAAACACAGCATTTTCACCCAAATATATGCATTCTAAGGGCTGTGTCTCCCCATCATGGTGCCATGCCGCGGAGGGACTGGGTAGTCTCTTGGCAGGACTCAAGCATGGAGCGTACGGTTGGACTAGGTAAACCCCAATCAGGCCATTTAACGCCAGGACTCTGTGGGCTTATGTTTGCTGGAGTTCAGCCTTTCTTTCCCTCCTAGCTCCACTGTCTAGCATTTCTGGATAATGACTGCCTACTATACAGCACATACTTGCATTCAATACCCTATTTTAGCCTCACACAACTTTTCTTTTAATGGAGGATATGAAATGTTTATTTTCAGCTTTGGTATACCCAGATGCAATACCTTTCTTGCCTATACTCCCATCTTTATTCTGCATATTAAATCCATCATCAAATCTTCTTGATTATAAGTCCAAATTTCTGTATTATAATTCCCATTCTCTTCATTCATTCCGCTGGCCATTCCTTTAGTTCAGATCCTCAGTAACTCTTACCCAGATGATTACAAGAGTCTTCTTGCTGGTCTCCTTGACTCTAATCTTTCCTCTCTGTTTTGCCTCTTCTAGTTTGCTGCACCTGTGATCTTTTTATTTTATTTTATTGTACTTCAGATGAAGGTTTATAGAGCAAACTAGTTTCTCATTAAACAATTAATACACATATTGTTTTGTGACATTGGTTGCCAACCCTACAACATGTCAACACTCTCTCCTTCTTGACTTTGGGTTCCCCATTACCAGCTTTCCTGTCCCCTCCTGCCTTCTGGACCTTGCCCCTGGGCTGGTATGCCCATTTAGTCTTGCTTTGTTTTATGGCCCTGTCTAATCTTTGGCTAAAGGGTGAGCCTCAGGAGTGACTTTATTACTGAACTAAAAGTGTGTCCAGGGGCCATACTTTTGGGGTTTCTCCAGTCTCTGTCAGACCAGTAAGTCTAGTCCTTTTCTTTTTTTTTTTTTTGTCACACAACTTTCTAAGTTGAGTACATAAGCCCTGTTTTATAAAAGAGGAAGTAATCATCCAAGGTTACAGTTAGGAAATCACGAGTTAGGACTTGAACCCAAGTCTGTCAGCCCTGGAAGCCTCTACTTTTTCTGCTCCCCCTGAAAGTGCCCACTTTTGCTCAGTCCTCTCATCACCCACAGGAGAGTCTAGCTCATGACACCCAGACATTGAACCCCAGTGTGCCCTGGCACCGCTCAGGGAACTTGAAATAGCAGCTTTAAGAGGGCTCTCTCTGCCTCTGATTATCCCAAAGTGCCCAGGAGCCCAGGTAGTGGTGGTCCTTTCTATCAGTCAGGACTTACTTCTCTCCTTCCGGAGGCTTTTGCTGACCCCTGGCTAATTCAGCCCTCCTCTCCTCATGCTCCTCCACCCACCCAGCCAGCCGCACTCATAGCCCCACTGTATTATCCTCATAGCCCCTCTCACTCTATGAGAACAGGGGCTCCAGGAAGCAGAGGCACCGTCTTGTTCACTAATTTCCAGAACAGTCCCTAGCACTGAACAACTGTTTGTGGAATGAGTAAGCACTCAGCAACTGTTTGTGGAATGAATGGTCCTTTTTCTGCAGGAGTTTGCATTCTAGTAAGGGTGGGGAAACACAATACACAGAATGAAATAACTGAGATGATTTTAGGGTGTGGTAAATGCCACAAAGGTAATGTGATGGAGAATAACAATGAGAGCCTGTATGAAGATGGACCTCTGATTTGAGGCCTGGATACTGTGAAGGAGTCAGCCACATAAAGAGCAAAAGAAGGAGCTGGTGGCAGGAGAAAGAACCTGTGCAAAGGCCTTGAGGCAGGAATGAACTGGCGTTCTTTGAAGGGAATGAGCCCAGGGAGAATGTCAGGGGCCAGGCCAGGAGATATGTGGCAGGGCCCCTGGCGCTCAGCCTGCTGCACATTGGACTCTCCTTAGTAGTTTCTGAGTTACAGGCCTGGGTGGAGCCAGGTGAGTCTAATGAGAAGCAAAAACCAAAAAACCTGTTGCCATAGAGTCCATTCTGATTCATAGCGACCCTATAAGACAGAGTAGAACTGCCCCATAGGGTTTCCAAGGTGCGGCTGGTGGACTCCAACTGCCAACCTTTTGGTTAGCAGCCTAGCTCTTAACCACTATGCCACCAGGGCTCCAAAATGGGACGCAAGGCTACAAATATCAGATGCATCACCTTCACGCAGCAGAGGTCATGAAGAAGGATTGGGGGATTAATACTGAAAAACTGTCTGTGAATGAACCAACCTTGGGAGTTTGGCTTAGCTCCTTTTTGATATACTTATTTAACAGCTTTAAAATGTTCTCTTTCTGACATTATAAATCTTGATTTCAGGAAACCAAGAAAAATCATCAAAAAAACAAAGCTGTGCTGACTGAAATGTTGTCAAGTTGAGTCATTAGCATTTACCAAAAAAAAAAAAAAATCCCATTATCTCTTCGTTAATTATTTTAGAACAATCTAAAGGCTTTTAGGAAGTATGTTTTATTAATACGCTAATAGCAGGCAGCTAGTGTGGAGGCTGGGGCCCTGGTGGTGCAGTGGTTAAGAGCTAAGGTGTGCTATGGCTGCTAACCAAAAGGTCGGCAGTTCAAATCCTCCAGCTGCTCCTTGAAAACTCTATGGAGCAGCTCTACTCTGTCCTATAGGGTCACTATGAGTCGGAATTGACTCGACTGCAATGGATTTTAATGTGGAAGCCTGACCGTCAAGCACTGTGACACGGCCCCTTTCTTCCGGATTGTGGAGTTCCCTACCTCTGTGACCGTGTTAGCATCACCAAAGGCATTTTCCTTTCATGTGCTAGCTGTTCTTGATTGATTAGCAGAGATCAGTTTAATCATACTCTGGATGGAAACGCCTAGACTCAGTCCTATCCGATGCTTGCAGAGTTAAGGGTCTTGGGTCTCAACGATGGGAATGTGGATTCCGCCTTGGCAGTCCACCACCAGAAATCAGGCAGACTGTAAAAAAGGAAACCAAACAAAACTCCAGCTGTCCAGGTGCCTTCTGCCAAAGACATTGGAAGACATTTGTATTTACAAAAACACATCACTGGCCACAGAGTGCATGTCCTTTCTCTCCTGGTGCTGTGGGCCCAGGGCTTGGTAGACCCACCTGAGGGGGCGGTGGTACTCCTGCTCCTGGGGAGCAAGTCAGGGACTAAGAAGAGGCAACGAGGAGGCAGATCAGTGCTAGAAACAAGGCTACAGGGGAGCAGACTAAGCCAGAGCCACTTATAGCCTGTGGGACCTTAAGGAGACAGCTCACTTCTTTGAGTCTCAGTTTCCTCATCTAAAAATGGGCCTGATTACAGAACCTGCTTCTCAGTTTATTTCAGCTACACTTGTCCTCAGGGAGTCCCTGGGTGGTGCAATCAATTAACTCACTTCGTTTCTAACCCAAAGGTTGGAGGTTAGAGTCCACCCAGAGGCTTCTCAAAAGAAAGGTCTGGAGAGAGCTACTTCCAAAAAATTAGCCACTGAAAACCCTATGGTGCACAGTTCTACTCTGACACACATGAGGTCGTCATGCGTTGAAGTCAACTTGATGGCAACTAGTTGTCCTTAGGCTCTGGCCAAGCTTTGTTGGGCAGCTAGGTTAGAGACCACTCTGGGCCCCCACTTGGGGCCACCCTTACACCAGGCCCTCACCAGTGTTTTTCACTTTCCAGCTGGTAGCCTGCCTTGTGGGGCTCCTTTTGGCCACATGTCTCAGACTGGGTCTTTGGCTGTGGAGGTGACAATCCCAGGGGAGGCTCTAAGAATAGTTTCCTTTCTGGACCTCTCATTTCCAAAGTCTGAACCAAGCTTGCAATACTAAATAAATATTAAACAAAGTTGAGCCTCTCTCTTCTGCCAAAAATTACAGCTTCTTTTTCTTTTTCTAAAATCTATGTTAATAGCCTTTCAACTTTTTCCCCTGCAGGAAGCCCCCTCTTTTTCAGAATACTTGCCCCCAAACTTGTATCTCACAAAATAAAAACTCCCAAGAACTAAGAAAGTCCAACATGACTGAGAAAAATTCACAATCCAGTAAGAAAATCTGAAAAATATTTTTATTAGCTTCTTGAGTAATGGAATTTAGTTAGGACTTTAAACAGACTCAAATTTGAAATCTGTTGCTATTTAATATTATTTAAAAAAAAGATCTGCCCTTCATTTTAAGCAACATTTGAGTATCAATTCTCTTAGAAGATTTTTCTGCTTTCAGGAAAAATGCAAGTCAAACCTAACACAAACAGTAAACTTGATTAGGTGATTATTTTGCTTAGAAACCTCAGAGGGATCCCATTGTCCTTTGGAGGAAATCCCAGGCCCTGAACTAGGCTTATGAACTTTTAATCTTATGTTTTACCACTCTCCCAAGACCCTCCCACCCAGCGCCTTCTCCCCTGGGAGAGAAATAACTCCTCCATGGTCCCCTGGGACGCCTGTGATCCTCCTGGCAAATGAGATCACTGGAGACCTGTGAGGAGCTGCCATTTCTCCATGGCTTCCCTGGTGTCAAGTTTCTCATGGCACCAGGGGTCCTGATGAAGCCCTCCTGCCCTGCTCCCTCTGGGCACAGCTGCAGGCTGTAGCACTGCTCAGCACCATAGTCCCATCACCACCGCTGCTAGCACTAGGCCCCTTCCTCTGGCCCCTGTGGCTACTCTTCCTTCTACAGTATATGCTTGGAATAAACTGCTTAATTGGAATGGGGTTCAATTGTTTCTCTACTGGCTGGATCATCATGTCAGACCTTGTCTTGCCTGTATTTGAGACCCCGCATTCTTACCCACCCTCTCCTCCCCACCCCAAAATTCAAGTCCCTGTGTAGGTCTTCACTGGCACTTTGCCATCTCTCTGAGGTGCTGTTTGTCCTGATTTCTGACTTTGGCCTGGCCTTTCTTCTCAGCAGTCTCTCTGCTCTGCCCTGTGAGGGGCCTGGGACCTCACAAATCTGAAGCTCTGGGGCCAGTCCAGTTGGTCACCTGTGAAGACGGTGAACTGCCTCATCTCTGTAAGCCCCACCCAGGGCCAGCTGGGGGCAGGGCACCATTGTTCCGTGTGGAGGGTCTCCCACCCCGAGTTCACTAGTTTCTCTGGGAGTCAGAGCAGGGGCCTGACTTCAGGGCGCAGGCTGCCGGAGGGACCTTTCTTCTCAGCCATGGGAGAGGCTCGCCCAGGGCAGCAGGGGTGCACTCACAGCAAAAGTCTCAGGGTGAGGACCTGAGGGCCGGGGTCCATGTCTGGGAGGGCTCCGGGAGGGGGGCCATCCCTGTTCATCTGGGGCAGCATCTCGTCTGGAATCCTGGCATTAAGATTGCTCTTGAAGGGCCAAGACTGGCCCTCCTGTGTCTGCTGTCGTCGAGTGTATGGTGTCTCTCCACTGGTGCAGCCAATAGGGTGCTCGGGCAGGGGGTGCCCGCAGAGGTCTAGTACTCAAGTTGTTCTAGCAGGAAGAAGGTAGGGTTGGGCACAAATAAGAATGGCCAAATGCAGCTGGTATCATCTGCACTATGTCCATTGTTCCCTTCCACCACATCAAGAAAGGGACATCACTGACCCCTTTGGAGAAGCAAAAACCCAGGCTCACAGGGTTAAGTGATGTGCCCACAGTTGCACCGCCCACCACTGGCAGGGCGTGGGGCTTGACCATGTTGCCCCTGACTTCTTACTGCAAGTCTGTGCTGGGAGAATGCCAGTAATAACCAGGACGACCTGCCAGAGTTTGTACAGGTCCTCATAGCTCTCAGAATTCTTTCCCACCCACTGACTCATTGGATCTTGACATACATCCAGCGAGTACACAGATTATTGTCCCCATTCTGTAAGTGAGGAAATAAGCCCAAACGAAACTGACTTGTCTAGCCGCTAGGTGCCACCTCGGGAAAGCCTCTGGAGTAAGGAATACTGAAGCAGTGAGTGGGAAAGCTAGCGTCAGGGCTGCAGATGCAGACAGAGATGGCTCCTGAGTGGACGGGTCGCTTCAGTCACAGGGTGGTGCCAGAGGCCTAACTAGGGGTGGGAGCGGGGCAGCCAAGGCACATGGCTTGGACACCGTGTGTGTTCTGGGCGCCACTCGAGGTGGGGCACCAATTAGCAGCAGTTTGTTTTTTTTTTTAAATTGGCCATCACAGTTTCCATCGCCAGCTGTAAGAGATTATGCAGCAATTTAACACTAATTGCCCTGGCGCTATTTTCCATAGTTAGCCCCTGGCTGGCGCTGTACTAAGGAGTGGTAGGAACGTGGCTTGCACCGGAGTGAGAGTGGGATGGGGGGCTACACCATACTGGTGAGTCTGGTCCCAAGCCGATGGGTGGAGTGGGGGTCTACATGGTTTACTCAGTGCCTGGGGAGTGGGAAGTGGGTGCTGTAGAAGCAAAAGCTTAGCTAGAAAGCCACATTGTGGGCTGCGTGGGCAATGGGTGTGGTATGGACGATGCTGGGGATGGATGGAGAGGGGAGGCAAGGCTCCGAAGGACAGCAGGAGATGTGTGGGCTGGCCTGGTGCCTGATGGATGTGAGTGATGGGAGTATGGTGATGTCTTTGGCACAGGAGGAAGGTGGAACTGCAGGAGGCAGCTAGGGGTGCTCGGCTGCCTTGGAGCTCTAGCCAGTCTTCCTGCCAAGGCTGGTCCCCAAATAAGCTGTCCAGAGCTCCAGATGGTTGAACACTCAGGTTTCTGGCCACAGGGCTTATGTCCTGGAACACATTTGGGTAACTTGCAGTACAGAGTACAGATTTTGGGTGGGGCTGACCAGGGTGGCAGAGGAGGCTGGCCTGAGCTGCAGGAGGACCAACACTTTTGAGAGAAGTCCCCCAGGGCCAGCAGCTCTTCAGGGCCACAGCCCCCTGCAGGTTACAAAGCACATTCTCACCCATGGCCAAAGTCCAGCACGATCCTGACTGAACAGTGAATAAAGATGCTATGGTGCAGGGGGTCATGAAATCAGCCACATCACGACCTGAAGATGGCAAGCCACCCTGGACCCCAATGCCATGTGGACAGGAGTTTTCCTGAGAAACGGCTGGCACAGGTGGGCAAGAGCAGAGAGGTACAAACAGGTGTGTGTGTGTGTGTGAGGGGAGTGAAGGGGATGTTTCAGGATAAATGTTTGATCTGCCCTTGTTAAGTACCTTCCTAGACATTCAGAAACTACTTTCCTAGAGTTAAAATGATCAAAGGTAAAAATATCAGTGGCCACACTCCTGCGCTGTGAGTGTGAGCTTATTCTCGGCAGGAGCAAGCTTGTTTTCCTGCTCTCAGACCCAGGGCCAGCTTGTGGAGCTGAGGCAGTAGCCCCAGCAGCTGAGCCAGTTGTTCTCCGAAAGTACCTTGTCCAGCTGGATCTCAGGAGCGCTCTGGCTTGCAGAAGATGAAAAAAAAACCAAACCCATTGCTTTCGAGTTAATTCGTACTAATAGCGACCCTATAGAGCAGGGTAAAACTGCCCCATAGAGTTTCCAAGGAGCTCCTGGTGGATTCAAACCATCAACCTTTTGGTTAGCAGCTGTAGCACTTAACCACTACACTACCGGGGATTCTAGCAGAAGATAAGCCCCTTCTAATCTTTAAAGTTCACTGTGGGTTGGAATGCGGGCACTTGTAAGGATCTAAACAACACTAAACCCAGGAAATTTTAATAGCTTGTCCGTGGTCTACCATGTGACACCCAGTCTTCTGGGTCAGGTGTGAAAGAAGGTGGGTGTGTTTTTTGATTTTGGGGAGCACAGAGCCACACGAATTTTTTCTCATACATGAAGCAAGTCTAAACCCTGGTTGAAGATTGAACCCTTCTTTTTTTTTTTTTTTTTTTACAAATATTGGCCTAATTTTTGTGTGTGTATGCTGATGGAAGCAACAGTTGCTGCTGGAGTTTCAAAGGGAAAGTGCACATTCTCTAGGGCCTCATTACCCTTGGTTGTGCCAGGGAAGCTCTTGAGCATTTTCTGGCTGTTACCAAAGCAAGCTTTGACCTAGGGCCTGCCAAGTACACCGAGGAATGTGGTACATCTTTGGAAAGTGAAGATTCTTCAGGCAAAGGTGACTGTGCCGTTTCAGTAGACATTTACCGAGCCCCATCTACACTCAAGTAACTGTGCTTCTCCTAGTAACAAGGACTTGAGGAATTCATAGCCATGGGGACTGTGGGGAAGGGGTACACATGTCATGTGTGTTATGTGAGTACTCTGCCCTCAGTCAGGAGGGACACACATAATGACTCCCTCCCATAGAGCACAGCATGGCAAAGGAGGAAAAAAAGATTCATTGTACTGTGGAGAAACCTGACAATCACCATCTCAGCCAGGTGATCAGGGTCAACATCAATGGTAGTAAGTCATGGCAATACGTGTGATGTGATGAGAATGGCACTCCACGCCTACAGTCTTCTTTTCCCAAACCCGTAACTCCAGCATAATCATGAGAAAAACATCAGACAAACTCCAATCGGGGACATTCTTCAAAATACTTGACCAGTATTCCTCAAAACCGTCAATGTCAAAACAAACAAAAAGAACTGTCAACATCATCAAAAACCAGAAAAGTCTGAGAAACTGTCACAGTTAAGAGGAGCCTAAGGAGACATGATGACTAAATGTGGTATCCTGGATGAGATCCTGAGACAGAAAGAGGACGTTAGGTAAAAACTAATTCAGATAAAGTATGGACTTCAGTAAATAATAATATTTCAGCATTGGTTCATTAATTGTAATGTATATATTAGACAAACGTAAGGTGTGTAATAGAGGAAACTAGATGTGGGGTACTTGCTCATTCTATTTACTATATATACAATTTTTCTTTATTATAGTCTCAATTTTTTTTATCTAAAACAGTTCTAACATAAAACTTGTATTCAAAGGAAACTGTCATGCCCAGCAGGCAAGAGTAGGTTCCCTGTCAAGCAGATGGTCCCAGTGGAGGTTTGGTGGCAGCTGCAGGTGGCCAGTGGAGCAGAGGCTGCTCATGGGTAGTGATCAATGTGCTTAAGCATGGTGGTGACAGGGCAATGTCCCTGGCAACTGTATAAGCAACCCCAGGAAACTAAGGTCCTTTTCAGAGGCTGAGACCCTGCTTGAGCAGACAGGGCAAGAGACAGCGGAATGAGGATTATCATTTGTACTGTGACCCCATCATTGTCCAGGCCGGAGAGATCTTCAAGAACCTGGGTTAACAGAATGATATAAGGATTAAGGCTGGGGGCGGGGGAGGGGTTCAAGGATTGAGCCACACAGAGATTAGAGTTTGCGGTAGCCAAAGGGGAGGCATCAGCGGTTTCAAGCACAGCACAGAAATGAGGGGTTGGGTTCAGGGCATCAGTGCTACTGGCACCAAGAAAGCACACAGCTCAGGATGAGAGAGGTCCAGAAAGATTGTCCTGAAAACAAAGTTGATGTAGGAGTCTCTTTTTCTTTATTCTGCTAAGACCTCCTTGTTTTGATCACCTCTCCCAGACCTCAGCAATCAGTATATTCCTTCCCCAGGCATAGGGAGCCAAGCCAACCCACCAAAACCAATCCAAGACATAAGGAGAGGATGATGTTTTCTATCAGATGATCCTCTTGAAGCCTGCAATAAAATTAAAACAAGGGCCAGATGAACAAAGGACTGATGAGAGAGAGTCCAAATCCTAGAAGTGTTTGGGCTCCCAGAGACAGAGTGGTGTCTGAGGGCTACCCCTGAGCATGAACAATGATTGTTGTTTGTCAGTTTGCTTAAGCCAGGTTGAGTTGATTCATGTTACTTGGAACTGAACGGATCTGGATGAATCCAACTGCTACTGAGAACTCTCAGAAAACGGCTGAGCTCATCCATCCCCAGGAGTGACATGGTGGGAGAGATGATATTTCCTGAAGTCAAACCAAGGTGACTAGGGTATGTCCTTAGGAAAGTGCAGAATGCCACATCTAGACAGGCTCATAAAGTTCTTCCAATGTATAGAACTACCACCATTCTGTCGCTTTGTAATACTGTGGTGGCTTGCATGTTGCTGTGGTGCTGAAAGCTGTGCCACTGGTATTTCAAATCCCAGCGGGGTCACCTATAGTGGACAGGTTTCAGTGGAAAGTACAGACTGGGACAGACTAGGAAGAAAGACTTGACCATCTACTTCAAAAGTTAGCCAATGAAAACTTTACAGATCACAACAAAATATTATTGAAAATAGGCTGGAAGATGAGTCCTAGGTTGGAAGACACTCAAAATACACAGTGGCAACAAGGATAGGCTCAAGCTTACCACTGATATCCCTGTGACACAGGACTTGGCAATGTTTCATTCTGTTATACATGGAGTCACTATGAGTTGGAACTGACTCCACAGCAACCAATAACAATAACAATGTATAGATTGCTGGCACTTACCCGTGGTTTGGTCTAAAGTCACTGTTCTGTTCAAAACAGAAGGGTGTGTCCCTGAGATCTGAGTGCAGGAGGAGACAAATGTTAGCATCTGTCAGCAACTGTAATACTGTCTAGGGAGAAAACTCTGATTCCAAAGCTTCTGCACACAGGAAGCATCCCTAGAAGTGTAATATTTGCATATCCCAAATCAATGTGGAAATCTTAACAATTTAACTTATTCTAATCCTAGCAGCAACTTCCTGAGCTGTGTGTTGGTTAATTTGGTTATGAAGAGGATTGAAACACACAGAGAGAATAAACACGTGGGTTGGGGAGTAGAGGGCATTATTAATTTTAATCTTGAAATTTGATGAATCCATGATTGTCTAGTGCATTTTCCACCAGAGAGCCCTGATTATCAAGCCAGGTATTACCCTCTGTATGTAAATGAATGAAAAGGCATTCTGATTGATCTGCATTGGGGAGAATTGTTCAGCTTGAGTCTTCAAGAAGTTCTTACCCTGGATAACCTGGGGGGAAATGAGTTTCTAAATTTGCAAAACAGAGGCACAAATGTTACAATGAATACTCTTGTATGAACCAAAAGAGGTAGAAGGAAGGAGGGAAGTGCAGGTACACCATGAAAGGGTGACTGCAAGGACACCCAGGAGACCAGCCCCAGGGCAGGCAGAGCTTTCACTCCGGGCTATTGTATTGAGAACAGACTTTAGAGGACAAGGCTGAACTTAGCAGACCAATCAGAAGGCTTTAACTGTAATTCAAGCTAGGGATGTAGGTAGCTCTGACCAAGTGCAAATGATGGTTGTATTCTAAACAGAGAACAATGGGATGTGCTGATGGGCTGAATAGGGCCAGTGTAAGAGAGATCAAAGTCAAGAACGACTCCAAATCACTGGCCTGAGCAACTGAAATGGTAGCCTTGCAATTAGCTGAAGGAGGGCATGGTATGTGGAGTGGGCTGGGAAGAGAGATTAGGCGTTTGGTTTTGGACCAGTTGAGTCTGGGACATATATTACTTATGCATATGTACATGAAGATAAAAGAAAACTATCAGAGCACAATTATACTAAAAACCAGTTGTTATTCATGCAAAATAATTTATAAGTACTTAAATTACTTTCTTTTGCATTACTTATATTTCCCTGATGATTTGGCTACCCTTAATAGTTCCTTGTTTGCAGTTACACTTTATTTTCTATTTACATTGTAACAAACCTTACATAGTAGTCACATGTACCTTATTTCATTCTTTTCCCAACTGAGCATTCATTAATGAGGAAATATGCTCAGTATTAGCATTATGAGCTTGTATACTGAACAAGCACTGGTATTTGATTCACTGAAACACATAAAACCATGTTTCATGGCATCATGTGCTTTTCCATTTTTCAGGATTATGTTGCACCTCCTGATGAAAAACTTTTTGAAATGTTGTCCAGTGTCATGGATTGAATTGTGTCCCCCAAAAATATCTGTCAACTTGGCCGGGTCATGATTCCCAGTGTTGTATGATTGTGTACCATTTTGTAATCTGATGTGATTTTCTTATGTGTTATAAATTCAATCACTATGATGTAATAAGATAGATTAGTGGCAGTTATACTGAAGAGGTCTACAAGATTAGAGAGTGTCTTAAGCCAATCTCTTTTGAGATATAAAAGAGAGAAGTGAGCAGAGACACATGGGAATCTCATACCACCAAGAAAGCAGTGCCGGGAGCACAGCGTGTCCTTTGGACCTGAGGCTCCTGCGCTGAGATGCTCCCAGACCAAGGGAGGATTGGTGCATTACAAGGACCTTTCTCCAGAGCTGACAGAGAAAGCCTTCTCCTGGAGCTGATTCCCTGAATTTGGACCTGTAGCCTACTGGACTGTGAGAGAATAAATTTCTCTTTGTTAAAGCCATTCACTTGTGGTATTTCTGTTATGGCAGCACTAGATGACTAAGACATCCAGTGACGAAAAAGAGTACATTGTCAATTCTTAATCCCTTCTTCAACACTCATTCCCACACTGGAAGACCATTTAGTAACATTTATGTATGAGAAAAAGACTTCTTGAAGAAATAAACTGTATTCCTTTTAAGACAGTCATGGCAAATAGAGTAATAATTTTCCACTTTGAGTCAGAATTTGTTTTCCTGCTCATAGGAAATGTCCTTTTGAAGAACAAACTTGACACTATTTTTCATCCGTTCTATAACACTTATGACAAGTTCCTTTAGGTAATGGAGTGCTTCAATAACACTTTTTACTCTTCTTTTAATTTGTATAATCCAATTGCTAAAGAGATAACAAAAACTATAAAGGAGAAATGAGTAGGTGTCACTCATTGGATTATTAAAGAAGAAATCAACATGAATTTTAGGGTCTGTTTTTCAGCATTAAAGTATGATTTCAGTGCTTCAAATAAACTGAGAATTCTCTCAGTTGCATCTGTTGGAGAAAGCCAGCAGGTTTGAATATGAGAAAACTGAACACTACTTACTGAATGTCAACAAAATTATTAAAATTCTTCAGCTACTCAGTTCAAACAGTATACAAGTTAAAGTTATAGAACAATTACTTGAACATCAATAGAAAGGACATCAGGTGCTGTTTGAGCACATTATATAGAACATGGGCAGGACAGACAACCCTTCCATAGAATCATTCATGCTTTGCTTCAACTTGGAATAAACTTAAGAGTTCAGCTGCTAACCAAAAGGTCGGTAGTTCAAATCAACCAGCCACTCCTTGGAAACCTTATGGGCAGTTCTACTCTGTCCTATAGGGTTGCTATGATTTGGAATCGACTCAATGGCAAAGGTTTTTTTTCTTTTTTTGGTTTGCACCTTTATGCAAACAGTCACCAAAATCTGTATCTGTGTTATCTCTACCAAAAGCATACAGTTTTTTTTTTAACTAACTCTAACTCAATAATCTCTGCAAAAATTACTGCTCCTTCTAAAGTCTCATCTGAAAGAGAACTTACTCACAATAGCTTTATAAAGAAGACTGTTTCACAAGAAAAAATATTACACAAAGGGAAAAAATTTTCCCTGCATTTTGAGTATTGTATCTGTGATGATGCTGTAAAAAGGTGAGGCATTTAGATCATTGATGATCTCGGTAGCAGTACATGGAGTGATTATGTTTTTTATTACTGCAGTAGATTTCAACCCTGAAGTTCTACACCATCTATTATGAAGAAGAGGCTTGGTTCTGAAAAACATCTGGGAAGCTCTTGCTGAATGATCATCGTACACCCAGATAGTGCTGCAATAAAGCACTCTCTTACAGTGCTCTGATTCAGAGACCACATGGTGTTTTAGCTTGTTGCTTACTATGAAACTCAAAGAGCAGAAGAGAATTAATTGGTGAGCCAAAGGTATTTCCAATTTGCATAGCTCCACTGTCAGAACTTGTATGTGTTACCCTAGCCTCAATTAGCTATGACACACAGCTCTTATGGCTCTGAGCATTCCCCACAGCCTCTGTTGGCAAGCCCAACCCAACTCAGGCCTCGGCAGGTGCTTGGAACTCTCATTGTCCCTTTTCATGCATCTCTTCAGGGGCAAATACCAGGAAAGATACGCTATCTGAGAGCATTAGATAAGTTGCCATTTCTCAAGCTTAGCATCGCTGGGAGCATCAAGTTCCTTCCCCATGATCAAGAACACCTGCCTGCTCTACGTGTGTAATCAGAGTCCGCCAAAGGAGGAGCCTGTGAGTCATGGCCCTGTGTCAAGTTTCAGGTGGCTGATGATCATGGGAAGTGTTGTCTCTTGGAGATGGAAGTGACCCTGGAGGGCATCTAATCCAACCCTATTTTGATGCAAGATCCCCTTGATGGCACTTTTTCAGCGAGTGGGACCATGCTTACTTGAAATGTGGGCACCGAGCTGTATACTTTGACATCAGAGTTGCTGTTGACAGTTGTGCTCTGCACAGCTCTTGGGGGTGCCATCTACATACACTCTGTGGTGGTGTGTGCCATGAGTCTGCGTGGCCCTACCAATGGCCTCTGACAGATGTTCTCTTATAAAAGATGAGAAACATGTCAAGAATATGTTTATGTCTAAATTAAAGACCACCTACTCCAGCAAAGGAGGGTTCATGGTCAACATCAACATTATTTGAAACAACTATTTTTAGGTTTGATCCAACCATAAGGGAAGGTATAATCCCTTACTATTGGCTTGAATACCCTCAGTGATAGGAAAAGCATTATTCCTTTTGTCAATGGCACCATGAAAAGGGTAGTTCTTCATTATATTTAGCCAAACACAATCTACTTTCTTATAACTTCCACTTATTGGTCTTGATCCTGTCCTTTAGGACTTGTCTTGGGCCAGATTCTCCCAAAGAAGACACACTGAACCAAGGTTTCACATGTGAGAGCTTTATTAAGGGAACTGCTCTGTGAAGAAATCAGTAAAGGAGTAGGGGAAAGGTGGAGGGAAGAGAAGGAGTCAAGTAAGATTCAGGCAAAAGTCTGGACTGGGCCTGATCCATGCGGAGTTTGGAGGAACCCCAGTCAATCTACAGAATTTATGCCCCTTCCCACCTGCCCCTACCCCAGGCAACGGAGCTGGGCTTTCATATTCCTGCACCAGCCAGGTATTTTTGGTGGCTACATTGGGGTGTAAACTCCCAGGCACTTCAAATGAGCAACATGGCCCCAGTATCCCCAAAACAGTCCTCTGAGTAAAGCTGCAGGTAGCATTAGATGCTGAGAATGGGTGCCCAGAACTGGGATCTGGGGGCTCTGGAAGTGCCTGCTACCCAGCCACCGAGTGTAGATTAAATACTGCCAGATTTCAGCTTTTCAAATATTTGAATGTGGGTCACATCTTCAGGTATAATATCTTGCTCAAAAACATTTTCAAACACATGAAACTAAAATGATTGAGGTTACAAACTTATATTTCTACCAACTCGGTTTGCCTAAAGTCCACATACTATGTGAAAATATATGTTCATTATAAGAGGGCATCTGGAGTAGTCTTGTTGAGTTTGTAAAATGTGGATAAGTCTGATTCATGAGTTCCAGCCTCAACAGTAAGGGCTATGGTAGAGAATGGGTAAACTGGAACCCTGGCCAGTGTTAGGAGCCGAGCTTCAGGATAACCATTGGTTCTAAAAGCACAAGTTCAGACCTAACGCTGTCCTTTTCTTGTGCAGAGCTATCAGAGTGCAGCCCTGAGACCACACACATGGGGCGTCCAGCCCTGGTGTGATGTCTTCCATTCTTCCAACACTCAGATGCACCCAATTATCTGAAGAAATGTTAATTTGTTCCAACTCTGTGAGAAAATATATACCACATGATCCTTTAAGAAGGGAGAAGAATTTTTCTATAAGATCTAATTATCAATATGGCTTTTTTTTTTTTTTGCCTCCCAAAATGTTGAGAAATACTGTAAGGCAATTCTTTGGGTCAATGAGGAAGGCATGCATGGTTCTGAAAAATAGAAACTGGATTGCTTGGGCCACAGGAATGTCCGACTGGGAAATCTCCTCCCCCAGGAGGCCCTGGAAGGAAAATGTCACTGGCAGGGTTATAATCTTTCTAAAGGCAGACCTTGTTGCTATCAAGTTGATTCTGACCCACAGCGACCCTACAGGACAGAGTAGAACTGCCCCATAGGATTTTCAAGACTGTAAATCTTTACAGAAGCAAACTGCCACATCTTTCTCCCACGGAGCGGCTGGGGGGGTGCTAAGATTTCAATTAGCAGCCAAGTGCTTAACCACTGTGCCAACAGGGCTCCTTCTAAAGGCAGAGCATAATTCAGAACAATAATTGAATCTACCAAGGACCTCACAATAAAGGAGTGAAACTCCCATTACACCAGCCTCCTTTTGTTTTTCTTTTGTCTCACTTGTTGTCTCTGCCTGGAACAACACTCTTCAGGTCTCAGTGCACTGCCTCCTTCTTTCCCTAATCCTTGTATCTAAAGTTGTCCAACACATCTGCTCCTCAACAGTCACACAGTGTTCACATTACTTATCTTTATCTTAAATTATCTGGAAGATTATACATGTATACAGAGAGAGAAGGATCTGACCTTACTCTTTGGGACTCATGATCTACATGTTTCTCTTCTTTTCTTCTTTTTTTAATTGTACTTTAGGTGAAAGTTTACAGAGCAAATTAGTTTCTCATTAAGCACAATTAATACACAAATTATTTTGTGACATTGATTGCCAACCTCGTGGTGTGTCAACACTCTCACCTTCTTCACCCCAGTTTCCCGGTTTCCATTCGTCCAGTTTTCCTGTCCCTCCCTGCCTTCGCCTTTTTGCTTTTGGGCTGGTGTGCCCATTTAGTCTCGTATACATGATTGAACTATGAAGCACGTTCCTCACGTGTCTTATCGTTGGCCCTATAGGCATATCTAATCTTTGGCTGAAGGGTGAACCTTAAGAGTGACTTCAGTACTGAGTCTAAAGGGTGTCCAGGGCCCATATTCTCAGTTTCTCCAGTCTCTGTCACACCAACAAGCCTGGTCTTTCTTTTTTTTGTTTTTTTGATCTACATGTTTCTTAAAGGAGATGAATGGGTTATGAGAGTAAAGATGAGGTAGAATAAGACAATATTTGTTCATAGAGATAAAAACAGAAAAGAGGTTATGTTCATGGAAAAGAGGGAGAAGATATGACCAGGTTAACAGTAAGAATAGAGGGATACCTGTGTGAACTCAGATAACTAGTGCAAATCCCCTAACCCTCGGCACCCTGCTTTGTCGCAGGAGCTGTCCCACCTCTGTCATGTGTGCAGCTCTCTAATGTCCCTACAGTGCTTGAACGAGAGGCAGCACATCCCATAACATGATAAATAAGGTCCTGTTAAGACATATTAAGAACAACTGTTCTAACCATGGAGCAACTTTTATGAAAGGCAATAAAATTTTGAATTCTATCATATAGGAATAAATGTTGATATTAAAGTGCTTTACAATTGTGAAATATTAAAGTTTTATGCTCATTGATCAAATGATATGTTGCATTGGGCAAATCTGCTGCAAAAGACTTCTTAAAGTGTTAAAAAGCAAAGATGTCACTTTGAGGACAAAGGTGTGCCTGACCCAAGCCATGGTATTTTCAATCACTCATATGCATGCGAAAGTTGGACAATGAATAAGGAAAACTGAAGAATTGATGCCTTTGAATTATGCTGTTGGAAACAATATTGAACATACCACTGACTTCTGGAAGAACGAACAATTCTGTCTTGGAAGAAGTACAGCCAGAATGCTCCTTAGAAACGAGGATGGTGAGACTTTGTCTCAGGTACTTTGGACATGTTATCAGGAGGGACCAGTATCTGGAGTAGGACATCATGCTTGGTAGAGTAGAGAGTCAGCAAAAAAGAGGAAGACCCTCAACCAGATGGACTGACACAGTGGCTGCAGCAATGGGCTCAAGCATAGCAACAATTATGAGGATGGTGCAGGACTGAGCAATGTTTCGTTCTGTTGTATATGGGGTCGCTATGAGTTGGAACTGACTTGACGGCACCTAACAACAACCTTTATTGAATAATGTATTCTCATTTTTATATCTCTCCAGAAAACCTGGATAAGAAACAGTCCATGAGAAAAAAGTCTCGTGGAAATTGTGGTATATAATTTGAAGACAATATTAAATTTGATCTATGATATATATGACAAGAAACTTTTTTTTCCCACAGTCATCTTAATCTTTCTGAAAGTACTTCAGAATCATCTCTGGGTTTTGCTTCTTGTCTTAAGTGTAATTTCAGTTTATTTCCAAGAACATTATGCTAATATTTTGAGGGCTTCTGAGTGTTGCTGGAACAGTGGGAAGATATTTGCTATAATCACTGGCATCTAATAGTCATGTCATATGCCACATGCACACTTGTCTAAGACTTCATGCCAGAGGTAGCTGGGTCTTGAGGAATATGAGACATGGCCAGGCAGCCAGAGAGGGCAGCGTGACCAAGGACAGAGAGATGTGGCGAGTAGAAGGAGGCAGGAAACACCCAATTTGAGGCCAATCATACAAAGGAAGCAGGGCAAATAAGGCAGCCCTCTTTTACTACTATGGCTCTTGAACCTCATTTTATAAGTAAATGTGGGTTTTGATCTGGTGTGTATGCAAGGAAGGTTCATCTGAATATTTGTGCAGAATTAAATGGAGGTACGAGGATCAAGAGAAAGTAAAACTAAGTAGGCCATCGTGGCAATAATCCTGGCAAGGTGGACAGAGAACCTAAACTAAGGCAGTGAGAATCAAAAGGGGAGAATAGATAGAATTAATTTAATGAAGCTTGAATTTACACACATGGTGGCAAGGTAACAGGTTGGATATATTTAGCAAGTCCAAGGGAGGTTCTGTGAATTGGCATATTTTCCAAAGAGATACTGATGACATTTGAGGAGAAGGGGATTAGAGGAGGAAGAATAGGTGTAGGAGGTATGAGTTTGTTCAATATAAGGCATATTGAGCTTGCAGGTCATTCAAGGAGAGGGGTCTACATGTACTTGTCTTCAGAGCCTGGAGTTCCAGAATTTGTGCATCGTTAGACCATGCTGAGTAAAGCTCTCAGAGTGGAAGAGCTTGGCCAGGAAGATCTTGTTGAGAATGCAGGAAAAAAAGATGAGGATTAAATTGGGCAAGTCCACTGTGTGTATCTATATAATACGCATATAATATACACAGTGTATGTGTGTGAGTATATATGTATGTATATGTTTGTGTGTTTGTGTGTGTGTATGTGTATATATATGTATGTATGTGTGTATATTTGTGTGTGTGTGTATGTATGTGTAGTATATGTATATATAGAAATTTACTTCAAGGAATTGGTTCAGTCAATTATAGGGAGCTGGCAAGTCCAAAATATATACATTAGGCAACAGGCTGGAGACTCTTGCAGGCTTGCATCCCAAGATCCATCGGTCAGGGGATGGAGTAAAGAGTGAAGAGTAAGGTTCTGTCTAAATATTTATATTCTGGAGGCAGAACACACCCTAGGGAAACTTCTTTTTTAACGAATCGATTGATTACATTACATTACATTACATTATGGAATAGCAACTAGACTAGTGTTTGGCCAAACAATTGGGAACTATAGCCTAGCCAAGTTGACATATAAAATTAACCATTACATCCATACTTACAGAGGATGAGGAAGAGGAGGCATTGGCAAAGGAGTGCTCAGAGAGATGGGAAAAGAACCAGGAAAATGTGTTAGGGTAGCCAAAGGAGGAGGGTTTCCAGAAATAGTAAGTTGCAGCTGTAAATGTTTGTGAAGAGAGGACACTGTCTTTCGGAGACAGGGTGCAGCATTCCTGACCTCTCTGCATGGACCCTGTAGCATCTGGTTACATGGTGAGGAAGGTGATGCCAGTTTTGGCAGCCCCTGTTGTGAAGGTGGGCCATAGCAGGGAAATGCTGGTGCTACCCCTTTCCTCCTTTGCGTGGTGGCAGAGGTGCTCACTCTAGAAAGAGATGTGTTTGGCCCAGCCTCCACCCTCACTCAGCTGTGCCTTGTTGCACTACATGTCTCTGGCAGCAAGATGGCCTAATGTCACAGAAAACAAAGGACAGAGACGAGGAGAGTGCTGGGTGCTGCTGTTCTTGGCATTTACTCGTATGGGAAAAGGCATTTCACCCTTTTCCTCTTTCAATTCCTGCTCCAGGAACCCCCTGCTCCCCTGCCTGAGTAACCTCAAAAGGAGGAAAAAAAGAGTTCCCCAATATGTTAGAAAGGAAAGGACAATACGATGCAAACTCAAGAGGCTGACTGCTCCTGGAGGCTCTGGGAAAGGACAGAAGATTAATAGCACTTCTGCTGTGTTCACTACAGCATTTTCTCACCTAGTATCTCAGAAAGCAGTTAGAATCAAGACATCTTGATTCTGACATCTTTTGAGGAAACAAACATGATTTAGAAACCTAAGCCCCTCATTTGTGAGTGAAGAAATTGAGGTCCAGAGAAGAGATTTGGGTGCTCAGCATCAGACACCGACAGTACAGGAATCCGGGCCTCTTCCTCCTCCCAGGTCTGGGGTTTTCCCATTACACATTAGCTGGGGTCAGGGAAATCTTCTTGGAAAGGTGCTGGTGTTCACTGGGGTTATTTTTAGACACCAGTGGTTGTGTGTACACACACAAAGAGTGATAAACACACAGTGACACACACATACACACAGTAACTCATCACACAGCGAGTACACACTCACACACAGTGACATGCCTCCACACACCCTCACACACTCGCACAGTGACATTCACATACCTAGAGTAACACTCACACAAACTCACACACTCAAACAGGGACAAACAGACACACACAACACTCACAAACACGTACTCATACACAGAGACACACACAATGGCACTTACTGAAACATGCTCACATGCACATTCAAACAAAACCACAGTTACACACAGTGACACACAGTCTCACACACTCAGTGACACACACACACAATGATGCACATATTCTCACACAGTGAGTGTGTGTGTGACATACACACTCATACAGTGACAATCACACTCTCACACACACTTACATGCTAGTGTGCATGCCCTGGCGGGGGTGGTGGGGAACAGCTGATGCTGGCATATTTTCATTTTGGCTCCAGCCTCCCCATAGTCTCATTCTGGCCTCTCCGCTGCTTGTTCCATGTGTTCTGCTGTGGCGGCAGCCTAGCTTCTGCCTCAGTTTCCTGATCTGAGACTGTTCTTGGACCAGTGGTCATAGACGCTGGGGAGGAGCAACTCAGGATAAGGAAATCAGGGAACCTCTTTTATCTTTATGCCTAGGAAAAGCTTTTGTTTTTAATGATGCCGGAATGAAGAAGCACAAGGCTTCTTTCAGTCTGTTACCGCATTTTAAAAGCTTGCTATTTAGTGAAGTTATAGCAGTTAGGAACTATACATTTATAGTACAAATAATAGAGATGGAAAAAATTTAAATGAGACAGATAATTGAGTTAGAAATACTATTAACAATAATCCTTTATGGTTTCATTGCACTTTCAAAAATGAGCTCATTTTTTCTTTTCAAACTCAAGGCAGGCCTGTCAATGAGCCCAGCACAGACACTATTCCATCTTACAAATGAAGAAATAGCCTCAGAGAGGATGTCCCCAACCAACGGCTGATGTGCTTCCTGGCTCCCGTGGCTGTCTGCCCTGGGCGCTGTCTGCTCCTCTCTACTCAAGCCTATGGAATCACTGACAGCAGCTGTGTTGATGGGAGGGAGAGCCTTCTGGAGCAATGCTCTATTTCAGTCCCTTTCAATGATTGCCTCAAGAGTTCTATCTCATTGCATTTGCCGGATGTGCCCGGGGAGCGTTCCGTCAGAGAACGTGATCCCAGCTTGGAAAGGGTCCTTCAGTTAACATCAGTCAGATGACCTGCTTGGATCCATGAAAGGATGTAGAGTGCAGCAGACAAGCTTGCTCAGTTATTCCAAGGGTCACATATGGTCTGCTGCCTTAGTCCTAAATGGGAGCTTCTGGGTGGTCTTTAACTTGAATTTTATGCTTTGATTCTTTATCTTGTTTGTGGATCTTGTTTCATAGCCATATTCATTTCCTTTTCTTAACCCTAAGATGTTAAACTTGAAATGTGAAGCTACGAGACAAGGGTTTAAGCTATGACTACACTGTCTGAATGCATTCTTAATGGGTAAGGACTGAGCACAATTTCTAGTCCAGATTTCACTGTTGGTTCCCAGATCCAAATGTATTTTGTTTGGCCAGAGAACAGGTACCACATGACTTTCAGGAAACATATTATATTTCAGGAGGATGGAGAATAAATTCTTTATGTAGGAATTTGTACCACTTCAAAGTAGAATCTAAAAATGAAATAAGTAGAGATTTCTATATTGAAGTAACATAATTGCCAGAAATAAGTCTGACTCTAATTTGGAGGCAAGCAATGATTTAAGATTTTTTAGTTATATACTTAGAGATAGTGTATCAGTTATTAATTAATGTGTAACAAACCTCTCCAAAAATTAGTGCCTTTAAACAACAACCATTTATTTGGTTCATGATTCTGTGGATAGGCAATTTAAATTCTAGTCATTAGACATTTCTTCTTCTGATCTTGTCTAGGGTCACTCATACAGCTACCATCATCTAGTACTGTGCTGCCATATGAAACAGCACAATTATAGAACATTTCCATCATGCAGGAAGTTCTATTAGACACTGATCTAGAGTCTTGACTGGGGCTAGATAGTTTAAGATGACTTCTTTCCTATGTCTAGTGGTTGGTGCTGGCTGTCATCTGGGCTACAGATCTCCAGCAAGCTAGTATGGTCTTCTTCTCATGGGGGCTGGGTTCAACAAACAGCAAGAAAGAAGGCAAGTCCCAATGACCATGGACTTTTAAAGCCTTTGCTCACACCACATTTGTTCATGTCCCATGGGCCAAAGCAAATCCCGTAACCCAGCCCAGGGTCAGTGTGGGAGTGGCCTTTCAGAAAGGAGCGATCCATTGTGGACCATGGATGTTTCTTGGAATTATTAATAACCTGTTTCATTTGTAGAGCACTTCATAGTTTTTAAAGCATTTTTACTGGATATACAGTAGTCAGTTTTGCCAGGTCATGCCATAATGAAGAATAATGCTAAAATCTCAGTGGTCTGCACCAACACCTTTTTATTTCTCACTCATGCTACATTTTGATGGTGATGGCTGTGCACCAGGCCGTGTCTGCTCAATGTATTTTCTTCACCCAGGATTCAGATCAAAGAAGCAGATCCTATTTAGGACATGCCATTCTTGAGGCGGTGGGAAGAGACAGGAGATTAAAACACACACTGGCTCGAAAGGCTTCTGCTTGGATATGGCAAATGTCCCTCCATCTCACATTCCATTGGACAAAGTAAGTCATATGGCCAAGCTTAACATCCATGGGGCAGGGGAATCTCCTCCAGGAGACCTTGCAAGAAACATGTCACAGGCAGGGCTATAATCTTCTTATAGGCAGAGAAACAGATAATTCAGAACAAGAATTAAATTTACCCAAGGGCCTCACAATAAAGGAGTAAATCTCCCATCACACCAGCCTCCTTTTGTTTCTCTTCTGTTAATTTATTTTCTCTGCCTGGAACACTATCCTTCAGGCCTCAGTGTACTGCCTCCTTCCCCTAATCCTTGTGTCTAAAGTTGTCCTAACAAGTCTGCTTCTCAACAGTCGCACAAATGTTCATGTTACTTATCACTATCTTAAATTTATTTTTCTTAAAGTATATACACACATATGTATCTGTATATGCATGTATATCTAGTCTTATCTTCCTATCATTAAGCAAGAATTGTTCACCTTTTTGTTAACAGGTATAAGAAAAATCATTTATTCAATAAATATGTTTTGAATGAAACAATGAACGTGAGATAGGTAGGAGGACAATTATTTTCCATTTTAACTGGAGCATGAAACTCAAACTTATAAATATGGAAAAGCAGAGTGATACGTACAAAAGGAAAGAAAAATAAACAATCAACATAATCTGACAACTTGCAACATAGTATTATGTTTTAACATGGCAAGTAGTTTCTTTACTTGCATTTACATGTTTTAATTAGCCTGGCTGTTGGAAACAGTTCTAGATGCTCAGGATATCATCAGTGAACAAAACAAAGATCTCTGCCTTTGTGCACTTATGCTTTTTGGGGAGGAGAAAACCAAAAATGACAAACATAATAAATAAGTAAAAGATATGGCAAGTTTCAAGGTGACTGTTGGTATGGAGAATAGACAAATAGAAATGGATAAGGGGAATCAGGAGTGCTTAAGGGTGGGTGGGGATTTAATTTTAAGTAGTGTGTTGAGAATAAGGTGTTCACCTGATTAGGAAGGTGACATTTGCACGAAGTTCACAGGAGGTGAGGGATCTGGGAGAGGGCTTTCCAGGCAGAAAGAACAGCCAGTGCAAGTTTCTCAGGTGACAACATGCTCATTGAGGCTCAGATGCAGTCAAAGGCTAGTTTGACAGGAGATGAGGAAGCCAGGGGAGAGTAGAGAGGTCAGGGATGAAAGAGGAGAAGGGTACAGGCCATGTAAGACCTTACAGACTGTGGTGAGGACTCTGGTTTTTTCTCTGAGTGAAACAAGGAAATCTCAGGATTTTGAGAACAGTGACTTGACCTTTCTTACATTTTCAAGTTTCACTCTGAATTAGGTCAAGGATCTGTATAGTCATATCTGTATCTATATTTTTTCATACTGTCTTTCTTACTTTTAACATTATATATCAAAAGAACTTTCCCAGGGAGATGGTCTAAGATGGTGGCATAGTCAAACACCTTATAATGCCCCCCTTACAACAAAGACTCAAGAAAACAAGTGAATTGGATACAGATGACAACTTTGGAACCCTGAGCATCAAGTGGAAGGCTAAAGAAATGGACCAAGTGCCGAGTGGAAGGAAAGACTGTACAAAAACAGTGGGCACAGAGAATTACTGATCTTCAGTACCCTGCCATTCAAACCTGCCCAGCGTGGCCATACTGAGACAAAACAAGCAGTGTTCCCAGGTGAGGTGCAAAGAAAAGTATCTCCACAGAACCCAGAGATAGTGGGTAAACAAACCTGGAATGAAGCAAAGTGACCAGGACACAAACCAGATAAAAAAAGAGAAAGTACAGGAAGGCAGGCGAGAGCCTCAGTAATCCTGATGACCACAGAGCCAGGAACAAGGTGCAAACTACTCACCAGCAGTGGTGCCTGACCATTTGGATAAGAAATGCTCACTGAATAGGAAATCCATAGAGTAACACCTAGAGGTCCCCCACCCAGCCAGCCTCTGTGCAACACCCCAACCCCACATCTAACCAGCCAAAACCCCCATCACCTGGTGCTGCCAAGCAGGAACATCCCTACACCCATGTCCAGAGTCAGTCAGGGGGGCTCCCCACCCCACTAAAGTTTAGAGCACTTGTGGCACTCACTGTGCCCTGTCGCCCCACCTGCTGGAGGCCTGTGGACCAGAAATGCCCCTCCACACCCTTGTGGACTGGTGGCACCCCCCCCACCCCACCCCTTGTGCCCAAGGATGGCAGACCAGGGATGGCCCCTCCTCTGCCCAACCACCATGCCAGCCACCTGCACTGGAGGTATACAAACAAGCAGCCTCTGCCCAGCCACCCGCACTGGGGGTCTTCAGACTGACAGTGACCCCCCTCACCATGTGCTTATGGACTAGGGGCATGCCCTCTGAGCCATGTACTCTCGGACTGGTGACACAAACCCTGCCCCAACCCCAAACTGCTGGGAGAACCCACTATGCCTAACACTGAGTGACCAGTAGGAGTGGTCCCCAAAACTCCACCCAGTCAAGACACCTCTCCCACCCTGCCCCACCAAGCGATCAGCAGGAGTGCCCACCACATCCACCTCAGGGGAATGGTGGGAGCACTCCCATATCCTCCCCCCCACTGACAGGCAGGTGACTCACTTCTGCTCACACTCTCCTAACCCCCACCCAAAGACTAGCTGGTACCATTCCCTCATGCACCCACTGAGACCCCATGATCTCCTCCCACCTACTGAGAAGCTAATCTGAGCCTGAACAGAGAACCTTCTCCATCCATTTGGGTAGCACCATCTCCCTGTGGCTACAAGGACAACCTGCCCTGATCTCTGGTGGACACACTAACTGCTAACGCCAAAGCAGAAGGACCAGGCTGTCCCACGAGAGCTGTGGAGGGATCCTGACCAAGCAATAACTGCTACTGATGTGAACATCAGGGAAGGACTTGCTCACGCTCCTCCACTCAATTCTGTAAGGGAAGATATATCTATAAATAAATAAAATAATACCTTAAAGTCTCAGAGACAGCAGGAAATAACAAACCATATGAAGAAATAGGGTAAGACGGTTCCAACAAGTGACCAAGAGAAAGGGATGGAAAAATCTTTCAGAGGAAGAACTGATAACAGAACTATCTGACGAGAAATTTAAAAGATTAATGTTTAGCCTCTACAAAGAGATCAAGGAAAACACACACACACACACACACACACACACACACACACACACACAAACCCTAGAAAAATTCAGGAAACCAATACAAGAACAGAATGACAAACTCAATAGACAAATAGAAACCATACAAAAACAACTAGAAATTCAGAGGCTTAACAATACAATATTAGAACTAGATAACTACAATGCAAGGACACAGAGGTAGATTTGAATCAATGAAAGAAAGAATCAGTGAAATAGAGGCTAAATTCATTAATACTAATTTGTTTGAGGAACAATCAGAAAAAAGATTGAATAAAAATGAAGAAAGACTATGGGTTATGTGGGACACCATCAAGAGGAATAATTTGTGCATAATACGAATTCCAGAGAGGAGGAGGAAAAAAGTACAGAGAGAATTATTGAAGATATAGTGCAGAAAACTTCTCAAATATCATGAAAGATGAGAAGGTTCCATCCAAGAAGCCTAAGAAACCCCATACAGGAAAGACCCCAAAAGAAGTTCACCAAGCCATTTCATAATCAAATTTTCCAAAACAAAGACAAAGAAAGAATTTTGAGAGCAGCTTGTGAAAAGCGAATATCACTGACAAAGGGGCATCAATAGGACTAAGCGCTGATTTCTCTTCAGAACCCGTGCAGGCAAGAAGGCAATGGGATGATGTATATAAACCCTGAAAGAACACAATTGCCAACAAAAATCATATATCCAGCAAAACTGTCTTTCAAAAATGAGGGAAAAATTAAGACATTTCCAGGCAAGCAGAAATTATGAGAATTTGTCACCACCAGGCCAGCCCTACAAGAAATATTAAAGGGAGTCCTTCACACAGAGATCCAATAACACCAGGCAACAATCTGAAGACACACGATGGCATCATCCAGATACCAACTCAGGCAAAGACTTCACAAAAGTAAAATAAAGATTCAAAATTGATTACAGGGAACCAGAGATACTAAGCTGTAGACAATGACAACTTCAGAATAAAAGGAGGAATGAATGGTGTAGTTACAGAACTTCTGTATGGAGAGGAAGTCAATATGATTTTAAGATAAAACAGACTGATGTCAGTACAGGAGGATAAAGGTAAATTTTAGGGTATCACAAAGGAAATTAATAAATCTACTCACTAAAATAAAGAAGAAAATAAAAAAGACCCAGTAAACTCAAAAACAATAATAATAGATGATAGGAAAAGAAGATCCATATAAAAAAAAAACTCAATATAGAAAATTAAGAGGAACAAAGAAACCATTAACAAAACACACAGATATAATAGAATGGCAGCAATGAACTCGTACCTATTGATAATCACACTGAATGTAAATGGATTAAATGCACCAGTAAAGAGGTAGAGGGTGGCAAAATGGATTAAAAAAATTACCCAGCAATGTGTTCTCTACAATAGATACACCTTAGACACAAGACATAGACAGATTAAGAATAAAAGGAGGGAAAAAAATATACTGAGCAAACAGTAACCAAAAGAGAACAGGAGAGGCAATATTAATTTCTGCCAAAATAAACTAAGTCAAAATCCAGTATAAGAGACAAAGAAAGACACTATATAATGGTTAAAGGGTCAATTCAACAAGAAGACGAAATAAAAATATTCATGGACCCAATGCCAGAACTCTAACAGAATTGAAGAGAGAAATAGATTATCTCCTACTAAAATAATAGTAGGAGATTTCAACACACCACTTTCAACAACCGATAGAACAACTAGAAAGAAAGTCAACAAAGACACAGAAGATCTGAACAACACTATTAATCCACTCGACCTCACAGTTATGTATAGAAAACACCATGCAACAGTAGCACAATACACATTCTTCTCCAATGCACATGAAACATTCTCCAAAACAGATCATGTTTTAGGCCACAAAGCAAACATCAATAAATGTAAAAAGACTGAAATTATACAAAGCATCTTCTTTGACAATAATGATTTAAAACTAGAAGTCAATAACAAGAAGATCAAGGAAAATAAATTAAATACATAGAAACTAAATAATACATTACTAAAAAATTATTGGATTATAGAAGAAATCAAAAGTGAAATTAAAAAAATGCTTAGACTCAGATAAGAACAAAAACACAACATACCAAAAATATTTGGGAAACAGCAAAAGCAGTGCTCAGAGGAAAATTTATAACAATAAACACATACACGAAAAAATAAGAGATCCAAAATCAACAACTTAACCCAACAACTTGAACAAATAGAAAAGGAAGAGCAAAAGAAGACCAAAGCAACCAGAAGAAAGAAAATAAGAAAGATCAGAAGAAATAACTGAAATAGAAAATGGAAAAAACAATAGAAAGAATCAATAAGACTAGAAGTTCTTTGAAAGGATCAATAAAATTGACAAATTACTGGCCAATGTGACAAAGGAAAAAATGAGAAAAAACAACCAAAATTACAAATGAAACTGGAGACATTACAACAGATCCAACTGAGACAGAGGATTATAACAGAATACTATGAAAAATTGTACTCCAACAAATTTGAAAACCTAGAAGAAATGGACAAATTTCTAGAAATTACCTAACTAAGCTAACTCAAATAGAGGTAGAAAACCTAAACAGACGCATAGGAAAAGAAGAGATAGAGGATGTCATCAAAAAACTCCCAACCTCCCAACAAAACAAAAGTCCTGGTCCAAATGGCTTCACTGGGGAATTCTATCAAACTTTCAAAGAAGACTTGACATCATATTCTACTCAAACTCTTCCAAAACATATAGAAGGAAGGAATACTCTCAAGCTATTCTATGAAGCCAGCATCACACAGTTACTAAAGCCAGGTCAAGACATCACAAAAAAGGAAAATTACAGACGAATATCCCTCATGAGCAAAGACACAAAAATTCTCAACAAAATTCCAGCTAACAGAATCCAACAGCATATGAAAAAAAAAATCATGATCAGGTGGAATCCATATCAGGTATGCAAGGGGTTCAACATTAGAAAATCAATCAATGTAATTCACCACATAAATTTTTTTAAAAAAAGGAAAAGAATACATTATTATCTCAATTGATGCAGAAAATCCAAAACCCTTTCCCGATGAAAACTCTTAGCAAAAGAGGAATAGAAGGGAAATTCCTCAACATAATTAAGGGCATATATGCCAAACCAACAGCCAACGTTATTCTCAATAGAGAAAGACTGAGAGCCTTCCCCTTCAGAAAGGGAAGGAGACAAGGATGAGCACTATCACAACTCTTACTCAATATTATACTGGAAGTCCTAGCCAGAGCATTAAGGCAAGAAAGAGAAATAAAGGGTATCCAAATTGGAAAGTAAGAAGTAAAACTATCCCCATTCACAGATGATATGATTCTATACATAGAAAATCCCAGAGAGTCCGCAAGAAATCTGGTTCTAATAGAAGGAGTCAGCAAAATGGCAGTGTACAAGATCAACACACAAAAATCAGTTGGATTCCTCTACACTAACAAGAACTCCGAAAAGGAAATCAAGAAAACAATACCATTTACAATAGCCCCCAAATAAGAAAATACGTAGGAATAAACCTAACCAAGGATATAAAAGACTTGTACAAGGAAAACTATAAAACAGTACTGCAACATCTACATAAATGGGAGAAAGCATCCATGCTTATGGATCAGAAGACTCAACACTGTGAAAAATATCAATACTACCCAAAGCAATCTATAGATATAATGCAATCCTGATCCAAATCCCAACACCATTCTTTAATGAAATGGAAAAAAACTAATTACCAATTTTATGTGAAAAGGGAAGAGACCCCAAATAGCCAAAGCAATATTGAAGAAGAACAAACGAGGAGGCCTTACACTTCCCCATCTCAAAACATACTATATAGCCACGGTAATCAAAGCAGCCTGGTACTGGTTCAGTGACAGATACATAGACCAATGGAATAGAATTGAGAACCCAGAAGTATTACTATCCATTTATAGGGAGCTGCTCTTCAACAAAGTGTCAAAGTCTGTTCAATGGGGAAGAAACAGTCTCTTTAACAAATAGTGCTGGCAAAACTGGGTATCCATTTGGAGAAAAATGAAACAGGATCCATACCTGACGTTATACACAAAAACTAACTCAAAACGGATCAAAGAACTAAATATTAAAGCTAAAACTATAAAGTTCCTGGAAGATAATACAGGGACAAACTAGGAGACCTGATTTTTGGCATAAAAAGTCTATCAAACACAATTACAAATGCATGAACAACAGAAGATAAATTAGATAACTATGACCTCTAAAAATTAAATACTATGCCATCAAAAGACTTTACAAAGAGTAAGAAGAGAACCTACAGACTGGGAAAAAAAATCTTTGGCAACAACATATCAGATGAGTCTAATCTCTAAAATATATAGAAAACCTCAACAACTCAAAAACAAAAAGACAAACAATCCAAACAAAAAGTGAACAAAGGACATGAACAGACACTTCACCAAAGAGGACATTCAGGCAGCTAACAAACACATGAAAACATGCTCGCAATCATTAGCTATCAGACAGATGCAAATCAAAGCTACAATGAGATTCCATCTTACCCCTACAGAAATGGCACTGATCAAAAAGCAAACAAACAAAAAACAAAAACAGGAACAGAAAACAACAAATGCTAGTGAGGTTGTGGGGAGATTGGAACTCATATACACTCCTGTGGAATTGTAAAAGGGTACAACCGCTATAGAAACTGGTCTGGTGCCTCCTCAAAAAACTAGAAATAGAAATACCTTATGATCCTGAGGCTCGGGCACTTTCCCGTGCCCGTGCAGTTAATAGGTGGCAAAGTCTAGGTTCAAAGCTCATGCGCTTTCCCGACTACTTCCTCTACGTTGCTATGATAGCTCTCACCATAACTGTCCCATCATAGGTGCAAAAAGAGCACATTTCCAGATGAGGCTCAGATTAACCAGAATGCAATTCGGATGTTCAGTTTGCTGGAATTAGTTTAACTGCTCTTGAAGGCTGAAAGACAAAGTCAGCCATGCATCCATGAAAGCTAAGTAGCTGTGCAAGTCACGTGAAAATGCTCTTCCCAACTCATGTTGGCAGGAAGAGATCCAGAATGTACTTCTGTATAGGTCCCACTTATGGGGGAAGTCTCTGTAGCTGCGCTTAGTGGGCGCTTACTGTGTACCAGGCGCACCAGGTAGTGTGTTATGCACTCAGCATTCTATTTAACCGTAAGCAGAAAGTGATTATTTGCCATGAGGAAGCTGATGCTTAGAGAGGATGAGGAGCTGACCCAGGGTAGCACAGAGTTGGATTACACACTGTTTAGAAGACTGCGTAGGTCTGACTCCAGAGACTGAACTCTGAACCCCTCCGCCACCCTACCTTTTGCTTTTGATTCTGCCTCTTGCCTTCTGGACAACGGTGCCTCAGCTCTTAGTTATCAGCAGACTGCCTGGAAGGTGTAGACTATGGACGTCTCAGGTGCACGCAGTGGTCCCACCTCGCTGCTGTGGCCGCAAGAGGCCCCTACTCTCCCGGCCTCAGTGTCTCTGCTGTGCCAGGAGGATGCTTGCGGTGTCTAAAATGACCCACACGCATACTTCTAATTCCTCTGTGCTTACAGCAGAGTCCTCTGGAGAATAAGGTCTGCAACATTGCGTGGCCCTCCTGCCACTGCCAGGCCACACCGGCGACACGTGATTCCCAAGTTTTGAGACACGGCTGTGTTTACAGCACCGACACACCGTGCATTCCTGCCAGGGACGTCCCCCTGTGTTTACACGTGTTTCCATTTTCCCAAGAAATGGTTTAACATGAGCCTTTGTGGCTTTAAAGCAAGTTTGTTTATAAAGAATTGAGGCTTAGATAGGAGGCAAAAAGAGAGAGAGAAAGAAACGTAATTCTTGGCCTCCAAGGATGAGTGCCCTTGATGAAAGTCAGCAGACGGGCTGGGAAGGGAGCCTCCTCCCCTGAGGTTTGGGAGAGCTCGCACACAGAGGCCACCCGCTTCCTGCCCACCACACACAGCCAAGGGCCCCACCTTAGCCTAAACCTTACTGAGGATGGTGCTGCCCGCTGTAATTGCAACCCTTGTAGGACAAGTCACCTATGGGGTAGACGCCCCTGGAGTCGGCTGGGTCCTGACGAGGCCACGCAGAGACGGAAGCGTAGGAGGTCCTCGGGCTGTCGACCCTTCTGCACAGGCCATTTTTCACAGGTATGTGGCAGCGCCGTGCTCCTGGGGGCAAAAAAAGTGCATCTTACAGAAAAGCAGCTTCTTAACTCACAAAAAAAAAAAAAAAAAAGACCATATTTACTGGCCTAAAGGAGACTGGAGAAACCTCAAGAGTATGGCCCCCAGACACCCTTTTAGCTAGTGGTGAAGTTACCTCCGAGGTTCACTGTTCAGCCTGGGAGTGGACAGCCCAGTAAAACCAAATGAGACTAACGAGGTACAGGAGTCCAGTGACAAAGGGCAGAAGGGGAGTAGGAAGCTGATGATAGGGAACACAAAGTAGAGTAAGGATATTGTTGATGTGTTGTGAGATTGTTAACCATTGTCATAGGGCAACATTTGTAGTAACTGTTAAATGGGAGACTATTTTGTCCTGTAAGCCTTCATCTTAAGTGAGAATAACAGCACAATTAGAAGAGCGTAGTCAATGTCACTTAAATGTGTATGTAAAAATTTTTGAAATGGTGTATCTTTGGCTATGTGTATTTTCACCAAAAAAAAAAAAAAAAAAAAAAAGTTGAGAATTTAGAGGGTTAAAATGTTGTGGGGTTGTTAACCAATGTCATAAAACAGCATGTGTGCTACTGTTACATGAGAAACTATTTGTTCTGTAAGCCTTCACCTGAAGTACAATAAAATATTGAAAAAAAAAAAGAAAGAAAAGCAGCTTCTACTGAGAGTGAAAGGAAGGGGAGAAGGAATTTTTTTTTTTCCTATTTTTGCCGGGATAGTAAGCATGGATATGAAAAATATTAGTTCTTATCTTTCTTTCTTTTCTTTTCTTTTTTTTTTTTTTTAACACAGTGGAGCACAGTGCTGCTAGGTGCCTCACTTGCCATCTGGCATTTTGGACAGAGAAGGTCACCTCATCTTCATATATGCAAACCTTGCAAAGAATACTGTGCCTGAGAGCACAGAGGCACTTGTTGCTGATCAGGGGGTGCTGGAGTGGGGTTCCTTAGGATGGTTGGGATCCTGGACCCTCACAATCACTGCAGGGTCACCTTGGGCGGGTCACTTGTCCTCACTGAGCTCCACTTGCCCATCTATAAAATGGGGGTACTGGTCGCTCTTACACAGGGTGCTGCAGTAGACGGAGACCCTTAGGTCAAGGCGCCTCACGTGTACTGGAAAGAAGAACAAGTCAGCTGGTGTGGAGGACACGTGCGAAGAACACAGAGGGGTGAGAACTGTGTGGTGCAGGTAAAATACGTAAGGGTCAAGTAAAGGAAATGCTCCCAGTTCCTGGGCGTCACGCTTGCCATGCTTTCCGGAGGCCATTTCTGTAAAGTTACGCTGAAAAGTACTGGTTTTAGTAACTACATCCTGAAACACAAGAAATGGCCGGACATACCATGATGATTTATATTATTATAAAATCACAGCCTGGCAGAGCAAGTCCAATTCCTTCTGTTTAGACGGGGACAGGCTCTGGCTATAGAGTCTCCAGGGGACTGGTTCAATACTACAAGGTAAAAAAGGGGCTTCCAAGAGAACAGCTTTGAAGGAAGGCTGGAAAGCATAAAGAAGGACACAGTCTGTGCTACAAAAGAGGCTGAATAGAAAGAAATAGAAGGAAAGAAACTATCCCATGTCATTTGAGTGTGAGCTCAGAAGGAGGTTGCTTTCAAATAGCAAGCATTCTATATCACCTTCTTTTAATTTAGCATCATTTTACTATACTGCCAAATTACATACATGAAAATATGTATTTTACCTTGTTCAGGATAATGAATACATACATGTTAATTCACATGGCTACATAATTCTTAAAAACTTTTGCCAAAAAATAGCAATACCTGCTTTAATTTTAAAAGTTAGTTTATAGAATCTGGAAGAAAATATTCAGACTTTTAATAAGTTTTTCTCATAATAATTTGCTTGGTTTTTCAGTAGGGGTTGTCTTTGCACTTCATTGCTTTTGAATGGAGAATGTACTAAAGAAATTGGAAATCAGACATAGTGTTTGTAGAATATGGTATTCAAATGCCTCATTTAATGAAATTAGATAATGCTAAGATTCAGTTTCAGGGTCTTGCAGTGTCAATGACTTAGAGCAAATAAGTCTTTCTTTATTGTTTCGAGATGCAAACAAAGCGCTCAGTCGCCTTACTGTTCTTTTGGGTGGAATCTACACATGGCCTCCATAGTTAGTCAATTTAGAGACTCCTACTCCTCCCTCTTCCTCCCCAGTGAAGCATGGGGTGGATTGGCATACCTGCCTTCTCACATATCTGTTTTATGATAGGGGAAAGCACATCTTAATTGACTTTGTGTGCCCAAATGTCTGCTCACTAGACGGTGGTCAAAATGAGTGACCAAACATAATCACACTGTCATTGCCATTTAGAGAAAAGGGTGCCCATAGTTGAGGAGGATCTTTCCTTCTGCTGGTGCTATGCCATGACCATGAGTGTATAGTGCCAGCACAGATCTGTGATGGAAGCCTGGACCGGAAGGCTGCTGATCCTGGATTGATGCGGGTCCTGGAGACGGATTGATAGTTTCTTAAGGTTTCAGTTAAAATCAGGGTGATTGGGGGATCATTTCCCTTTGAAATGAGATTACCTTTGAGATTCAGTAGTGGTTTAGTGTTTTAAGCCCATGGATGTTCACAGACACACATTTTCAATGTGGGTGCCATGCCTGGTCCTGCGTCATGCAAAACAAGATGTTCACTTGGTAAGCACTCTTGAGTGACTCTGGATGTGAGGCAGTGGAAGGGCTGGCCCAAGCAGGAGCACTGCCTCTTGAGTCTCCTGGTGCCCACTCATGGCTATGAGCTCTCCTGTGGGGCTCTGTCCCTTCTGCCCCCAGCAAGGGGTGAAGGGGCCTGGGCTAAGCAGCCCCTGGGCCAGGGGAAACCCTGTGACAAAGGCCACCAGATGGCCACTGGGGTTTCCTCAGACCTCTGTTTCAGGATCAGTGACAGACTGTGACAGCTTGTAAAGTTCTGGGGTCACTGCATCTTCATGAAGGAGCAGGTTAAACGTTCCTGTGTGTTTCTTACTGGTGATTATCAGGAAAGTCTTTGAACCCAGAGGAGCTGTGGGCTTGACTGCAAGAGCAAAGGGAATGGAGTGCCAAGAGGAAGCTTATGGAAATGAGTGAGGGGGATCTAGAGAGGATGGGAGGGTTCCTTGTTCAGCAAAGTCCCAGGACACTGCAGGGAGGCGCTGCTGTGGGCTTCTCTGTGGGGGTGCACAGGGGACCATGCACAGAGTCACCTGTGGGGCGGCAGGTGGGGCACCAGGCCAGTGAGGAGGGGGTGGAAGGGCACTTCCCTCTAACAGGCTACTTGGAGGGGTGTATTTTTTTCTTATTTTCACAAATGTGCTGTTGAATAGACCACGAGGCTCCGCATATATCTGGTGTCCATAAAGAAAGCACAGTGGGGAGACAGCCAAAGCAGTGGGGAAGGAGAACCAGTGGGGACTGGCCACAGGAATGGGTATGGTGAAGCCGTGGATGGAAACAATGGTCATAACACGGTCACCAGACACAAGACACTGGAAAGTGGGCTCTCTGGTCTTTGGTCCAGAAGGAAAAGCTAATTAACTGGGTAAAAAAAATTAGCAAGTTTTACTCATTTTTTCCCTAAAATAACCCAGCTTTCTTGAATACTTGAGAGTAAATAAAGTACTTTTACATTTCATTTGCAACAACATGGTATGATAGTTATTGTGATAGGCGGGACTTTGCCTGCCCCCCCGCCCCGTGTTACCCTTCTGTGTTACATTACATGGCAAAAGGGACTTTACAGATGGAATTAAGATGACATATCTTAAAATAGGAAGAGTATCCTGGATTATCTGGGTACGCCCTGTAATCACATTAATAGCAGAAGAGGAAGCCAAGGAGTGGGAGAAAGAGAGTCAGAGATGAGATGATTATGAGACAGGCAAGATCTGAAGCATTAGGGGGATTCCACTGCTGTTGCTGGCTTTGAAGATGGAGAAAGGGGCCATGATCCAAAGAATATGGGCAGTTTCTAGAAGCTGGAACTTCCCTCAGCTGACAGCCGGCAAGGAAATGGGGACTTCAGTCCTACAACCTGAAAGAACTGACTTTTGCCAACAATGTGAATGAGCAAGGAAACAGATTTTCCCTTAGAGTCTCCAGAAAGGAACCGGTCCTGCCAACGCTTTGATTTTAGGTCAGTGAGACCTGTACCGGACTTCCGACCTCCAGAACTATAAGAGAATAAAAGTGTTGTTTTAAACTGCCAAGTTTGTGGTAATTTGTTATGACAGCCATAGAAACAAATGGCAGTGTTTAATATTCCCTGTTCCATAATGAGGATATCATGGCTGGGAGACCCAGTAATGAGGCCAACATTGCACAGCTTGGTGGTAAAGCTGCGGTGCTCCTCCCTTCTATACTCTGAAGGCCACACACAGTGTCTGATGTGCACGGAGATCCTGACAGATTACTCTGCACTTAGCTCTGGGACATTTCAGTATACACAGGGAAGGGAGAAGGTGGGCTATTCTTCCATTTTCTGCAAGGCCAGGCCAAAAAGATGTGGTTCTCCTTATTTTTGGTCACCCTTAGGAACTGGTCATACATTCAAGAAATGATTCAATGAGAAATTCAAGTAAAAAGGAGAAAATTAACGTTTGTTGATGACTAGGGTGCATCTGGAGCCCTGGTGGCATAGTGGTTAACAGCTCGCTGCTAAGCAAAAGGTTGGCAGTTCAAATCCACCAGCCGCTCCTTGGAAACTCTATGGAGCAGTTCTACTCTGTCCTATAGGGTAACTATGAGTCGGAAGCAACTCGACGGTACCCCAAAACAACAAGGACGTGATGCGTCTGGATCTGCTAGATAACTTCACTTTCATTATTTCACTTCAGTTAATCACTAAAATATCTTTCAGTCATTCATTTTATTCATCCATGCAACAAATGTTTTTTGAGAGCCTTCTATGGACAAAACTGATTATATCCTGGGGGTTCTGTGATGTAAAATACATACAGATCATACTTTCATATGAGAGTAATTTTCTGAACTTATATTCAGTATGAAAAAGAGAAAGTAATTTCAGGTGGTGGTAAGTAAAATGAAAAGCCTGTAACAGGGTAATGTGTCAGGGAGTGACCAGAAAGAAGGACACTCCATCACTCTTGTCTCATCATGAAGAGAGAGCTCTGCAAAGAAGTGGTATGTGCAAAGACTTTGAGGCAGGAAAGAGGTTGGCATTTCCAAGCTGGCATGTTCGGCAAACAGAAAGAAAGCCAGTGCAGTTAGAGGGTAAGCAAAGGGCAGTGGGGAAGAAATGCAAAGCGGATCTTAGTTTATAAATTACAGAGCCGGTTAGAAAAATTAAGTAACTTGGCTAAAATTATATTATTGACTGCATTTGTATTTGTTTACTCCTGTCTAATGTTAGATTTCCCCTCACATTCTAGATTTCTGCCCTTCTTGGCTTAAGATCTTAGGGTATCAATTATCCCTTCTCTCAACTGTATCTTCAACTTTACCCTCTCTTCAGCATTTAAATACATCAAACCTCTTCTACCTTAGACAACCCCTGACTCAAATACACATCCCTCTCAAGCCACAGAGCTGCATGTCTCCCATTTAACATCAAATATTTCAGGGCAAGTTTTCTTATATTCATCGTTCTGTCTTTATCACATCTCAGTGGCAATTTCCCCTCCACTTGAATGTCTCTCCTTATATCAGTGAGATATAGTGAACGGCTATTTTTTGGTCCTAATCCTACTCATCTTTCAGCTTCTATCAAAGCTTGGCCTTTCTCCACCTTCTGAAAGACTCTCTTCCTTGTAACATTACACTCTTCTAGTTTTGCTTTTATTCGCTGATGCTTCTTTGAGGCCTTCTTTGCCTAACATGAAATCCTCAAGATTTCCACTCAACCCTTCGCTCTGGGTAGTTTTGCCCATGAGGGGCCTCAGTAACCATCTGGACACAATGACTTTTTAATGTGTATGTTTGGCCAGCACATCTCCTCGTAGCCCCATGTGGGTATATCCAACCCACAACTTGACATATTAGATTTCTCAAAGGTACCTCAGCTCATTAGACACAAATTGATTTCACAAAATTCTTTGAGTTGGTTCCCACTCATAGCAACCCTATGTACAATAGAATGAAACACTGCCCAGTCCTGCACCATCCTCACAATCTTTGCAATGCTTGAGCCCATTGTTGCAGCCACTGTGTCAATCCATCTTGTTGAGGGTCTTGCTCTTTTTTGCTGACCCTCCACTTTAACCAAGTATGATGTTTTTCTCCAGGGACTGTTCCCTCCTGATAACACGTCCAAAATATGTCAGACAAAGTCTCACCATCCTTGTTTCTAAGGAGCATTGTGGCTGCACTTCTTCTAAGACAGATCTGTTAGTTCTTTTGGCAGTCCATGGTATATTCAATATTTTTCACCAAAACCATAATTCAAAAGCGTCAATTCTTCTTCCATCTTCCTTATTCATTGTCAAGCTTTCCCATGCATGCAAGGCAACTGAAATATCATGGCTTCGGTCAAGGTCACCCTAGTCATTAGAGTGACATACTTGCTTTTCAACACTTCAAAGAGGTCTTTTGTAGCAGATTTGCCCAGTGCAATACATCATCTGATTTCTTAACTGCTACTTCCATGAGCGTTGATTGTGGGTCCAAGTAAAATGAAATCCTTGACAACTTCAGTATTTTCTCCATTTAACATGATGTTGCTTATTGGTCCAGTTGTGAAGATTTTTGTTTTCTTTATGTTGAGGTGAAATCCATACTGATTTTTATCTTCATCAGTAAGTGCTTCAAGTCCTCTTCACTTTTAGCAAGCAAGGTTGTCTCATCTGCTCATTGCAGGTTGTTAATGAGTCTTCCTCCAACCCTGATGTAGCGTTCTTCTTCATATAGTCCAACTTCTCAGATTATTTGCTCAGCATACAGACTAAGTATGGTGAAAGGCTACAACCCTGACACACAACTTTCCTGACTTTAAACCATGCAGAATCCCCTTGTTCTGTTTGAACGACTGCCTGTTGGTCTATGTACAGGTTCCTCACGAGCACAATTAAGTGTTCTGGAGTTCCCATTCATACTAATGTTATCCATAATTTGTTATAATCCACACAGTCAAACGCCTTTGCACATTCAATAAAACACAGGTAAACATCTTTTGGTATTCTCTGCTTTCAGCCAGGATCCATCTGACATCAGCAATGATATCCCTGGTTCCATGTCCTCGTCTGAATCTGGCTTGAATTTCTGGCAGTTCCCTGTCCATGTGCTGCTGCAACTGTTTTAGAATTATCTTCAGCGAAGTTTTTCTTGTGTGTAAGATGAATGGTATTGTTCAATAATTTCCACATTCTGTTGGATCACCTTTCTTTGGAATGGGCACAGATATGAATCTTTTCCAGTCAGTTGGCAGGAAGCAGTCTTCCAAATTTCTTGACATAGACAAGTAAGGGCCTCCATCTCTGCATCTGTTTGTTGAAACATCTCAATTGATATTCCATCGATTCCTGGAGGCTTGTTTTTCACCAATGCCTCAGTGCAGCTTGGACTTCTTCCTTCAGTACCATCGGTTCTTGATTATATGCTACCTCCTGAAATGGTTGAACGTCTGCCAATTCTTTTTGGTACGGTGACTCTGTGTATTTCTTCCATCTTCTTTTGATGTTTCCTGTGTCATTCAACATTTTCCGCTTAGAATACTTCGATATTGCAACTTGAGGCTTGAATTTTTTCTTCAGTTTTCTTAGCTTAAGAAATGCCGAGTGTGTTCTTCCCTTTCGGTTTTCTGAGGCCAGGTCTTTGCACATTTCATTCTAACACTTTGCTTTGTCTTCTGGAGCTGCCCTTTGAAATCTTCTGTTCAGTTCTTTTACTTCATCATTTCTTCCATTCGCTTTAGCTGCTATACATTCAAGAGCCAAGTTTCAGAGTCTCTTCTGACATCCATTTTGGTCTTTTTTTTCTTTCCTGTCTTATTAATGAGCTCTCACTTTCTTCAGGTATGATGTCCTTGATGTCATTCCACAACTTGTCTGGTCTTTGGTCATTGGTGTTCGATGTGTCAAATCTATTCTTGAGATGGTCTCTAAATTCAGATGGAATATACCGTAAATCATATTTGGCTCTTGTGGACTTGCTCTAGTTTTCTTCAGCTATAGATCCTTATAATATGGTTTAAATTGTTTACAGTTTTTCTTTCTCTCTAGATGATCTTTTGTCGCTCACTACTTTGTACTCATAACCTAACTGTGAATAAATGATTTTGAAAGTGTATTTCTTCAGAAATAGTGGTATAAGAGTAGTGTTGTAATATTTAAATTTGACTTCTGGTCCTGCCTGCTTGGTAGGCCATGATTTTGGTTCTAAGTTCTAAGCGCTCTTGGAGTAAACATTTTTTGATGATAGACTTAAGTTATAATCAAGTATTTAGAAGTCCTCAGAAATATTTCTGCACTTCTGGAATAGGGAGTTCAGAGGGGTGCTTTACACCATCTGTCATTGTCATCTGTGAGTGAGGAGAATGCTTTCCTTACCCTGCTCATTCACCCAACACAGTCCCAATACAAGTCTACATGGCTTAACTTCATTTTAAATCATTAAACATAATACTACCCAGCTATTTAGCTAGTAGCCCTCCAGGGCCAGAACTTTGATATGTAAATGATCCCCAATCATCCACCCTCCAATGGGCTGCTAGCTTCGCTAATTGAGATTAATGATGCCATGACTCAGTAAGAACCTCTGTGCATTTTACTTGGGGCTTTTAGCATGAGTCACTGCCAGAGTTTTTGAAAATAAATTGTATTTGTTTCTGTTTTTAGAAAGTCAGAGAGCATTCTGATTTTAAGGCTTCCCCCATTTTTTCTTTTTTTTTAATTTTGCCTCCTCTAAAATTTTACCCACACAGAGTTGGTGTCAAAACTATGAGGCTTGGTCTCGAGATCATTTCACACCTCTCCCTCATCCTGCTGAGGATGGAACACATGCTGAGGCCAGGCGCAGGCACTGCTGCTCCCAGTACACCTCTCCCTGGCTTGTTGTGGCTCAATTCTGGTGGAAACTTAGCTTCTGCTAACTTGCTCTGCCCCACCTGCCACAGAGCTCAAATGATGTCTGGCCCATGTGCCCCCCTCAGCAAGCATATACATTAAGGAAAGAAAACCAACTCGACAGGATTCTGCAAGACCTTGAGTTAGAGCTGCAAGAGATAGTGATGCTGAGGACTCAAGATGCCTCAACCATTCTCAACATCAGCACCAAAAAACAGGTTTCAATAGGCTGATAACCAGTCTATGTGCTGGGTGACCATTTTGAAAAAGCCACTGTGTCTGATGACTGGGTATTTTCTGGGGCCTTTAGGGAGAGCTATTTTGGGAGTGTGACGAAGGTGGAGCCAAGGCCATGGAAACTGGGTTGTAACCGTGTGGGGAGGAAATAGAGTGACTGTGCTGGACCCGGGTGTCTGGTCTGCAATTTAATGGCTGAGTGACCTTGGGGAAGAAAAATCTTGTTGCACTTGTGTTTCTTCACCTTTAAAATAGGAAAGGACACCTAACTTAAAGATTTATAATGAAGGAACATGTGAAGCACTGGAGTTATTAAGGCTGGAGCATATTTGTTGTGAACAGGCTGAGGAGAGGGGAAGGTGATTTACGCCAGAGGAGGAGGGGTTAGGCATAGAGCAGGGCTCTGGGAAGTGGGCCAGGATGGGAACCCCTAAAGCTCTGCAAATGGAATTGAAGCCACCAGTTGTGGATGGAACTTGAGATGTCCACTGGGCAAGTCCTCCCCTTTCTCATCTGTTTGTTTCTTGGTGCTGCTGTAACAGAAATACCACAAATGGGTGGCTTTAAAGAACAGAAATTTATTTTCTCGTAGTTTAGGAGGCCAAATTCAGGGTGCCAGCTACTGAAGCAGGCTTTCTCTCTGTCTGTTCTAGAGTAAGATCCTTATCTCAGCATCTGTAGTCTCTGCATTCCTTGGTTTCTTAAAGGTCTTTTTTCCCCTGCTTGTGCTTTCTTGTCTCTGTGTCTATGCTGCTCCTTATAAATCAAAAGTGATTACGTTTAGGACACACCCTACAATGATTTGACCTCATATCATAACAGTAGATTGCATAATGGAAGGTGATCA
Organism: Trichechus manatus latirostris; assembly: GCF_000243295.1. Lineage (NCBI taxonomy): Eukaryota > Metazoa > Chordata > Mammalia > Sirenia > Trichechidae > Trichechus > Trichechus manatus. Next base: position 5,060,629 of record NW_004444091.1, read on the forward strand.
TATTATATTACATTATATCCACAGGCATAAGGGTTAAGATCTCAACACATATTTTTGAGAGACCATCCACAGCACCATCTTTGTAGATAAAGTATCTCAAGACAAGAAGAATGTGGAGATGGACCCAAGGTCACAGAGAGAGGACAGAACAGGATAACAACTAGTGCTTGTTTCTAGTCCTCTCTACCACCCCTAGTGGAATATTCTCTATGAATGAATGCTTTGTTGTAATAAAGGCAATGAAAGAAGGGCATTGAAATAGCTTCATAATCTGTATTTTCTTACCTCATATTTCCATGTTATGTTTTGCTGCCAGTGCATTTTGGCTTGGTGTTTCATTTTAAAAAGTTGGTATTATGGCTGTTACTAATCATCCTAATGATGATGGCCATTTTTAGAGAGCCAAGAATTAGTCTCAGTGTTTTAACATTTTCATCTCTAATGCTTCAAGAAAACTTTGACATTAAATTTAATGTACCCATTGTGAAATAATGCATTAGAGATAAAGTAATTTTTTTTACACCAACTGCCAGAATGCCTCCTGAGAGGAGAACCATGTCTGCTGGAACAGTGTATTGAATGAATGTCATAAGGAAACTGAGAGACCCCAAGGAGTCCAGGTTTCGATGGAATTGCTATAGGACATGCAAGAAAGGATGAATTTGGAGTAAGGAAGGAAGAGAGGGAAAATGGAGAGAATGGAGCAGAGTCAGTGTGATGGCTAGCCACCCTCATGGCCAACCTAAACCTTTTTAAAAATCTATAGAAAAATTAACTGGTCAAAGTAAATGAATTTTTTGTGAAAACCGGAGAAGCTTACTGTCTCACAGTACTGCAGGCTGCGAGTCCAAAATCAGGGTGCTGGCCATGGTGATTACTTCTGAGGCTCTTAGAGAGAATCTGTTCCATGTCTCTCTCCTTGCTCCTGGTAACAGCTAGTGATCCTTGGAATTCCTTGATTTATAGATGGATTTTCATGTGGTCATCATCTTCCTGTGTTTCTGTGTCTCTTGTTTTCTTTTATAAGGACACGATTCCTATTGTATTTGGGCCCACCCTACTCTGGTATGACCACATGTTAAATAATAACACCTTCAAAGACCCTATTTCCAAGCAAGGTGACAGTCTTAAGTATAAGGGGTTAGGGCTCCAGTATATCTTTTTGGGGGACACAATTCAATCCATAACATATTGCGTATGTATTTCAGCAATAGTAGGAGCCAATCAGAGGTGGTGAATATGTATGTAGTCCCTGAGAGAAGTAAAGTAACAAGTAAGTTGCAGAAACTTCAGGGATTTATGAGGGGATGGTATATGCCATCACAGACTGTGGAGTTAGACTTGGGTCAGCTTTAACCAAATGTTTAAATAGCAAGCTCAGGGTGATGTCTGAGTGCCACAGAGATGATGCAATTAAAGTTTAGGAAGCTTAGGTAACCCACACTTGCAAAGAAGCTAGGGAGTTTAGATATAAGTCCAGCTTTTTTTTTCTTCTAGATTCAAAAAACCCTCTTCTTCCTGTTATGCTAAAATAGCCTTTTCCTATATATCCTCTGCTTGATTTCAAAAGGATTTATGTGGTCACTTGTTCATTATATATTATTTGTAAAAATGGCCGTAATTTGTAAAAATCTCTGTGTTTACATGCCTAGCACTGTGACAGTACAGCATCTCCCATTAAGAGCTAGAGTTGACTTCCCATCCCTGAGTCTGCGCTGGCCTGTGACACACTTTGACCAATAAAGTTCATCAGCAGTGATGCTGTGACAGGTTTGAGTTTATACCTTGCACACTTCCTCTTACTCTTTCTGAGCCCTGTATGTTTGCCAAGTGAACAAGCCAGGTCAATCTGCTAGGGGTGTGAGACCTTGAGACCTTGAGGCCCACCTAGACCCACTAACCTCAACCTGACTCAGCAGCTGACCACTGAGACCTGAGTCAGCCCAACTGAGACTAGAAGAACCTCTCAGCTGAGCCCAGCAGAATTCACTGTCCAACGAAATTTGAAATAAATCAAAGATTGTAGCTTTCTTTATTTTAAATCACTATTTTTTGGATGACTTTTTATGCAGCAAAAGCTAGCTAGCACAATTGCAGTCATTTCTTTACATTAGTAAAATTAACTTATGTAGCAGAGTTAGAAATTATTGGATATTTCTCATCTCAGTATTTATTTGTTCATTTATTATTTATTTATACGTACTCAAGCTCTCCCTTCAAAGATGGTTATACTTTAAAATATCTTTATTTTTTATTGCACTTTAGGTGAAAGTTTACAGCTCAAGTTAGTTTCTCATACAAAAAAATTTATACACACATTGTTATGTGACCATAGTTGCTATCACTATAATGTGACAGCACACTCCTCCTCTCCACCCTGGATTTCCTGTGTCCATTCAACCAGCTCCTATCCCCTTCTGCCTTCTTGTCTCACCTCCGGGCAGGAGCTGCCCATTTAGTCTCATCTATCTGCTTGAACTAAGAAGCACAGTCTTCATGAGTATCATTTTATGTTTTACAATCCAGTCTAATCTTTGTCTGAAGAGTTGGTTTTGGGAATGATTTTAGTTCTGGGTTAATGGAGAGTCCAGGGGCCACGTCTTCTGGGGTTCCTCTAGTGCCAGTTAGACCATTAAGTCTGGTCTTTTACTAGAATTTGAGTTCTGCGCCCTACTTTTCTCCTGCTCCATGTTCCCTGTCAGGGCAGTAATTGGTGGTAGCCAGACACCATCTAGTTCTTCTGATCTCAGGCTGATGGAGTCTCTGGTTTATGTGGCCCTTTTTGTCTCTTGTGCTAACATCTTCCTTGTGTCTTTGGTGTTCTTCATCCTCCTTTGCTCCAGATAGGTTGGTACCAATTGATGCATCTTAGATGGCTGCTCACTAGCTTTTAAAACCCCAGACGCCACTCACCAAAGTGGGAGGCAGAACCTTTTCTTAATAAACTTTGTTACGCCAGTTGACCTAGATGTCCCCTGAAACCATGGTCCCCAGACTCCAGCCCATGCTACTCTGTCCCTTGAAGTGTTTGGTTGGTTCAGGAAACTTCTTAGCTTTTGGTTTAGTCCAGTTGTGCCGACTTCCCTTGTATTGTGTGTTGTCCTTCCCTCCACCCAAGATAATTCTTGTCTGCTACCTAGTTAGTGAATTCCCCTCTCCCACCCTCTCCACCCTTATAACCATCAAAGAATGTTTTCCTCTGTTTAAACCTTTTCTTGAATTCTTATAATAGTGGTCTCACACAGTATTTTTCCTTTTGCGACTGACTAATTTCACTCAGCATAATGCCTTCCAGATTCATCCATGTTATGAGATGTTTCATGGATTCATTGTTGTTCTTTATCATTGAGCAGTGTTCCATTGTGTGAATATACTATAATTTGTTTATCCATTTGTCTGTTGATGGGCACCTAGGTTGTTTACTTCTTTTTGCTATTGTGAACACTGCTGCAATGAACATGGGTGTGCATATATCTATTCGTGTGATGGCTCTTATTTCTCTAGGATATATTCCAAGGAGTAGGATTGCTGGATCGTATGGTACCTCTATTTCTAGCTTTTTAAGGAGGCGCCAAATTTATTTCCAAAGTGTTTGTACTATTTTACGTTCCCACTCAGCAGTGTATAAGTGTTCCAGCCTTTTCACAACCTCTCCAATATTTATTATTTTGTGTCTTTTGGATTAATGCTTGCCTTGTTGGGGTGAGATGGTATCTCATTGTAGTTTTGATTTGCATTTCTCTAATGGCTAATGGTTGTGAGCATTTCCTCATGTATCTGTTAGCCACCTGAATGTCTTCTTTGGTGAAGAGCGTGTTCACATCTTTTGCCCTTTTTTTAATTCAGTCATTTGTCTTTTTTGTGGTTGAAGTTTTGCAGGATCTTGTAGATTTTAGAGATTAGACCCTGATCAGATATATCGTAGCCAAAATTTTTTCCCCAGTGTGTAGGTTGTCTTTTTACTCTTTTGGTGAAGTCTTTTCATGAGCATAAATGTTTGATTTTTAGGAGCTCCCAGTTATCTAGTTTCTCTTCTGGTGTTTGTGGATTGTTACTTATGGTTCATATTCTGTTTATGCCATATATTAGGGCTCCTAACATTGTCCCTATTTTTTCTTACATGATCTTGATTGTTTTCAATTTTATATTTAGGTCTTTGGTCCATTTTGAGTTAGTTTTTGTGCATGTTGTGAGGTATGGGTCTTGTTTCATTTTTTTGCTGATGGATATCCAGTTATGCCAGCACCACTTGTTAAAGAGATTGTCTTTTCCCCATTTAATGGACTTTGGGCCTCTGTCAAATATCAGCTGCTCATAGGTGGATGAATTTATGTCTGGACTCTCAATTCTGTTCCATTGGTCTATGTATCTGTTGTTGTACCAGTACCAGGCTGTTTTGACTACTGTGGCGGTATAATAGGTTCTAAAATCAGGTAGTGTGAGGCCTCCCACTTTGTTGCTCTTCTTCACTAATGCTTTACTTAACTGTGGCCTCTTCCCAGTTATACCTTAAAATATTACCGTTTCATAAAGAATTATAATGACTTATTCCAATAACTTGAGAATGTCTGAGATGGATTTACAGTGTTATCCTGAGTTTAACCTTCTTTCATATTTATTTTCTAGATAAGAAAACAAAGTGCCTTTTACAATGTGCTCACTTGTTAATATTGGTTTTAGATTTTAGACTCAATTTTAGTAAATCCTGTAAAAATGTCAGGAAAATGTTTATCTTTGGTCACCTGTTAAAATAAGCTTCCCTTTGGTTGTATTTCTCTTACAAAAGGGGAAATGGAGCAAATCGAAGTGATCTGTGAGGCCAAGTTGCAACCCAGTGGGACTACCCAGGGATCTGAGGGTTGTGCTCTGGTTAGGGATGAAGGAGGCTTTCATGTACTAGGGCAAGATCTTGTCTGGGTGCTCCCTCCATGCCCTTGTGTATAATCAGCTTGTGGATGATTCCAATGGCTTGTTGAATCTTTGAATTTTACTATTCAAATGATGTTATTATGTTACTGAAATTTTAATAACCAGTACTATTTTAATTAACTATGTAACATTGAGTGTGTGTTGCTTTTACTCTTAAAGGTACCTTCAGCCACATAAGAAGAATTTTATATTTTCCTATAGCCTCAATTTTGTCAAACACTGAGATAATAAGTTTCGACTTTTTACAAGCTAAAAGTTTTATAATTTTAATGGCTTATTATTTTACAGGAGTCAAATTAATAAGGAATAAAATGTAAACTCCACATGAATTTTAATGATGCAAAATGCAGCTACCAAGGAATTCCACACTCTCTGGAACTCCATGATTACTGACTTCTGCTACCAGGTATATTTTAGTGGAAGAGATGATAAAAATTCAGCTAAAAGTCCTCTTCAATCACTTTCAACTGTAACGTTCATGATTCTGTCGTATCCTCATGTATGCAGCTAGCTTTTGTAGAAACCAGTTACTACTTCAGGACAGTTTTAGCAAAAACGTGTGATAGAATATTATGTATTACAGTTGCAAAGATAATATGAATTCACAGTTGTAAACAAATTTCTGGTTCTCGCTTAGCCCTTTTGATCCCCATATAAACAAGTGCAAGTTTTCTCTTCTTAGAGATAAGGGCATTGACACCCAGAGAAGCTCAGGGCCTTGTCCCAGTCAGCTCTGCCAACCATCCATCTCTAAACTCAGTGTGCCCTGCCTCCTCAGGAGAAGGCAGACAGCAGGTCCACAGAACAGACTGCATGGAACCACTTCATTTATCAGTTTGTGCCCTCAGCTCATTTTCTCAGACAACAAAAAGTCAGAAATTATTTCTCAGCCCAGTTATCCAAACTGACTTGGGAATTTTGGGCACAGAAGCCTGTAAGATTCTTTAAAACGGTCCTTGTAGCTGAGAGCCAGACTTTCAAAAACACAGTATCTCCAAACAGCTAACTATTGGCTATGGCTCTGGTTCCCATGGAAACAGAAACCACCAAACCAAAGATGGAATGAATGTTTTGAAGTAAACACACAATAATGTCTGAAAAGCCCTTCCCTATTTTCAGGAATCTGGCATCAGTTTCTATGGTAACTCTTGTATCACATTTCAGTATGCACTAGTTGACTCTTACTCATGTGTCTGTCAAACCCTCTTTTTATAAATTGTATAATTGCCCTTGTCACCCATACGTTCCAATGGGTCTAGCTGATAATAAAAAGAAATCATTTTACTTTTTTAAAATATAAAGTTATCATTATTTTGAAATATTCTTATATGCAATATATAGGGTAACCATTGTATGCATATAAATTTGTTATAGTTAATAATTTGACTGCATTGTTACAATTGATATTTTTAACAAGGCATTGGCATATGAAAATGATGTTTAATCCTCTTCCACAGTGTTGAGAAATATAGTACATTACACTGATATAAGGTTTTACAAAGCATTTTGACTCTTAATTAGGAGGTCTAAAAGGGAGAGGATTTAAAAAAAAATTTTTTTTAATTTGTACTTTAGGTGAAGGTTTACAGAACAAACAGTTTCTCATTAAACAGTCAGTACACATATTGTTTTATGACATTGGTTAACAACCCCACGACATGTCAACACTCTCTCTTCTTGACCTTGGAGGACCTTTTCTTTTTCGGTGAAAATACACATAGCCAAAGTTACACCATTTAAAAATTTTTACGTGTACAATTCAGTGACATCGATAGTTATGCTGCTATTCTCACTTTAGATGAAGGTTTACAGATAAAAATAGTTTCTCGTTAAACAGTTAGTACACATATTGCCCTATGACAATGGTTAAGAACCCCACTACATGTCAACACTGTCCTTACTCAAACTTGGGTTCCCTATCACCAGCTTTCCTGTCCCATTCTGCCTTCTAGTCCTTGTCCCTGGACTGCTGTGCTTCATTAGTCCCATTTTGTTTTATGGGGCTGTCCAATCCCCCGCTGAAAGGTGAACCTCGGGAGTGACTTCACCACTGAGCTAAAACAGTGTCCGGGGGCCATAATCGCTTTCAGGCCAGTAAATCCGGTCTTTTATTTGTGTTAGAATTTTGTTCTACATCCTTCTCCAGCTCTGTCCACAACCCTCTGTTGTGGTCCCGGTCAGAGCAGTCAGTGGTGGTAGCTGGGCACCATCTAGCTGTACTGGACTTAATCTGGTGGAGGCCTTGGTAGCTGTGGTCCATTAGTCCTTTGGACTAATCTTTTCCTTGTATCCTGTTCTCTTCATTCTCCCTTGCTCCCAAAGGGGTGAGACCAGTGGAGTATCTTAGATGGCTGCTCACAGGCTTTTAAGACTCCAGACCCTACTCACCAGGGTAGAATGTAGAACATTGTCTTTGTGAACTGTGTCATGTCAATTGAGCTAGATGCTCCCCGATACCATGGTCCCCACAGCCCTCTGCCCAAAAATTCAGTCCCTCAGGCAGTTTGGATGTGTCTATGGTGCTTCCATGACCTTTCCTTGTACAGTTGTGCTGGCTTCCCCAGTATTGTGTACTGTCTTACCTTTCACAAAAGTTACCACTTATCTATTGCCTATTTAGTATTCCCCCCCCACCCCATCCCTCATAACCAACAAAAATTGTTTATTTTTGTGTGGACTTTTTCATGAGCTTTTACAATAGAAGTCTTATACAATATTTGTCCTTTTGTGATTGACTTATTTTACTCGGCGTAATGTCCTCCAGTTTCATCCATGTTATGAGAGGCTTCACAGATTCAACATTGTTCTTTATCGTTGCATAATACTCCATTGTGTGTATGTACCATAGTTTGTTTATCCATTCATCTGTTGATGGGCATCTAGGCTATTTCCATTTTTTTGCTATTGTGAACAATGCTGCCCTGAACATGGGTGTGCATATGTCTATTCGTGTGACAGCTCTTATTTCTCTAGGATATATTCCTAGGAGTGGAATTGCTGGATCATATGGTATTTCTATTTCTAGCTTTCTAAGGAAGTACCATATCATTTTCCAAAATGGTTGTATCATTATGCATTCCCACCAGCAATGCATAAGAGTTAAGGGAGAGAATTTTTATTAGAAAGCAACCACTTTGTGGCAGGCAAGATTTTCAAGCATGTTATTTCTTAAATTTTTAATACAACTTTATAAATTCAGTTTTGTTCTGCTTGTTTTTAGTTAAAGGAATTGAAGGCCCAAACTTTAAATGATTATCCAGAGCCACACAGCTAGGAAGTAGGAGGCTTTAAAATTTTCTTGGAATGGGTTACCCCTAGAAATAGCTGCTTCTGCCAGTGATTAGAAATCTAGTTCAGTTTGCCATACTTACATGTTTTTCTCCAATTCCAAGGGTATTTTCATCACCTGGAAAGTGAAGAATATTAACTGCACCATAAATGCTAACATTTTGAAGCACTTGGGCTGGGGACACCTAGTGAGGAAAGGTGGCAGTTTTTAAGGCCATGATGACAGAGAGAACAATTGTCACATAATCTACCTTAAAAATATTATTTAAAAATTGTATCCTTTTAGACAAGATCAAGATGATGGCATGAACAATTGCACCCTAACATCCTCCAACAACAATGACACAAAAAGGCAAGTAAAAATCTCTGCAACCAGTGATCTTGAAATTCTGGCCATCAGTTGAAGGGTTGGAGATCAGACTGAACACTGAATCAGGGGAGAGATAAAACAAGGTAAATGGAAAGAAGAGATTTGTGGACTGTCCACACCCTACCCAATGGCCCAGCATAGTGTGACCAGTTTTGGATGGCTGTAGATGGCATCCCCAAACAAAGAACTCAGGGAGGGAGAAACATAGAAAATTCAGACTAGAATAGATACTGAGCAAACAGCCCCAGAAAGGAGCAGCAAGTTGGGGAGAACTGTCTTAGGACTAGGCAGTCTTGAGGGAACATAGCACAAGGAAGCAGCCTCACCGCAGCAAGAGTGCCACTCTCCCATGCTGTGCACCATGCCATGGCTAGAGCTCTGCCCCCCACAGTGCTGTCTGCCTTGCCCCCCCAGTGCCATGTTGCTCACCCTCTAGTGCCACATGCATAGCCATGGCAAGGGCCCTGCCCCTCAATCACTATTCTCCTTGTTTTTGCAAGAGTCTCACCTCTCAGTGCCACACGCCTCCTTGTATGGCACAGAAGGGTTGCACCCCCAGTGCCACACAGCCCAATCCAGGAAAGGTCCCACACCAATCCTTCAGCCCTCTCAAGGGAATCTAACCCAGCCAACTCACCTGCAATGGGACACCACACCCAGCAAAATGGTAGCTCAAAACCATAAGCAAATATCCCGAACAGGAGAGCTTCCAACCTTACCCTTTGCAGTGCAACAGGAATAAATCTGGGAAACCCTAGGAGGATGCCTGACAGCTGACCCAGAATGTAACGTAGACCAGAGTACATGAACAGATGGCCCTGACACAGAGCGGTGAGGCTGATGCAGTGGGAGCTGAGACATCAGAGCAGTCAGTGTGACCAGGCGAGTACTGCTCAGATGAAAGTTCCAATGAATCATGAGAAGAATAAATGAGGGAAACTAGAGGTGACACAGTGATGGCTTGTGACCATGGACAGGGAGAACAATGGTGAATAAACTATAATAATTGAACTAAGATGAGGAGGCTGGAGTAGAAACAGAGAAATACATCCTTCAATAAGATAAAATAACAATAGTAAGGAAGAAGAGCAATCTAAAGAAAACAGGAAGAAGCTAATCTCCCAACTTATCAAAGAAAAATGAATAACAACAACAAACACTTAATATACCAAAACAAAAAAACAAAAAAACAAACCCCTTGCCACTGAATTGATTCTGACTCATAGCGACCCTATAAGACAACAGATAATTACAAAGCATATAAAGAAATAGGAAAGGATGGCTCAAGCAAACAACCAAAACAAAGAGACATAAATTGTTTCTGAGGAAGGACAGATATTGGAATTACCCGACAGATACTTCAAGATATTAGTATTAAGTATGTTCAAAGAGGAGGTGCCCTGGTGGCACAGTCGTTAAGTGCTTGGCTGTTACTCAAAAGTTAGCAGTTTGAACCCACCAGCCACTCTGCAGGAGAAAGATGTAGAAGTCTGCTTCTGTAAAGATTACAGCCTTGGAAATCCTACCGGGCAGTTCTACTCTTCCTGTGAGATCACTATGAGTTAGAAATGACTCAAAAGCAAAGAGTTTCAATGGATTTTATGCTCAAAGAGATAAAGGAAAACATGGAAAAAGACCTAACGGAAATCAGGACAAAAATACAGAAACAATAGAGGGACTTCAATAAGAAAATAGATATTTAAAAAAAAAAGTTCTGTAGCTTAATAGCAAAATAACAAAACTGAGTAACTGTATGGAAGGACTGAGAAGTAGAATTGAAATGATAGAAGAAAGGATCAGCAAAATAGAAGCCAAGGCCTTTGAGACTGCTCTGTCTGAGGAGCAAACAGAAAAAAAGAATGAAAAAAAAGTGAACAAAGCCTAAGGGATATATGGGACACCATCAAGAGGAATAATATATGCATTACAGGAGTCCCAGAAGGAGAAGAAAGGAAAAGAAGTCCAGAAAGAATTTTTGAACAAATAATGGTAGAAAACTTCTCAAATAACACAGAAGACAAGAAATTTTACATCCAAGAAGCTCAACAAACTCCATATAGGTAAAATTCTAAAAGAAATGCACTAAGGCATATCATAATCTAGCTCTGGAGAACCAAGGACAAAGAGAGAATTTTGAGTGCAGGACAAGAAAAGCTAAGCATCACATAGAAAAGTTCCTTAATAAGATTAACTGTTAATTTCTCATCAGGAACCATGCAGGCAATGGGATGCCATATTTGAAGTGTTGAAGGAAAATAACTGTCAATCAAGTATAATATCCACTATGCCACCAGGGCTCCAAAGTATAATTTTGAATTGTCATTCAAAAATGAGGGCAGAATTAGAACATTCCCAGATAAGCAAAATTAGGGAAATTTGTTACCACCAGAACAGCTGTCTTAGTTATCCAGTGCTGCTATAACATAAATACCACAAGTGGGTGGCTCTAACAAACAGAAATTTATTTTTTTATAGTTTAGGAGGCCAGATTCTAAATTCAGAGCATGTGATGGTTAAGATTGTGTGTCAGCTTGGCTGGGCCATGATTCTCCATGTTTTAATGTAATCACTCCCATGAGTGAATATACTGTGAGTAGCCAGTCAGATGAAAGGGATTCTCCTTGGGGGTGTGGCCTGCATCTGTATATAAGCAGACGTTCTGGCTTTTTGCTCTTTTTGGATCATGTGACTGCTTCCTGTCATCTCATCTCCCGTTCTTGGGACTTGAGCTGTCAGCTTATCTGCCAAACCTGGGATTTGTCAATCTGCACAGCCTGTGAGTGGGGGCCCTGCTCTCCAACCTTCCGATCTTGGGCTTGCCAGCTTCTGCAGCTGTGTGACTTGGGGGAGGCCTCTACCCTGATCCACGGACTTGGGATGTTCTAGCTTCTAGAAATCATGTGAGCTGTTTCCTTGATATAATGTCTGTCTATATATATATTTATACACTTTACTGGTTTTGCTTCTCTAGAGAACCCAGCCTAAGACAGGGTGCCAGTTCTAGAAGAAGGCTTTCTCTCTCTATCGGCTCTGGAGGAAGGTCCTTGTCTCTTTTCAGCTTCTGTTTTTCAGTTCTTTGATGATTTTCATGTGGTGTGGCATCTATCTTCCCCATCTCTGCTTCTTTGCTGCTGGTATAAGCTCCTTTTATATCTTAAAAGAGACTGACTTAAGACACACCTTATACTAATACTACCTCATGAACATAACAAAGAAAACTCATTCTCAGATGGGATTATAACCACAAGTAAAGGGTTTAGGATTCACAACACAAATTTTTGGGGGGACACAATTCAACCTATAACATTCCACACTTTGGTCCCGCCAAAATCATGTCTTTCCCACATGCAAAACACATTCACCCCATCATCACATCATCCCAAAAGTCTTAAATAAACTCTAAGTCCAAAACATCATCTTCTGAGTCATCAAATTCAAATATAGGTTAGACTCCAGACTTATTCCATCCCGGGACAAAATTCCTCTTCATCTGTAAACATGCTATCTGCTTCAAAGTACAATGATTGAGCAGGCACAAGGTAGACATTTCCATTATAAATGGGAGAAATTGGAGGGAAAGAAGAGATAATAGGCACCAAGCAAGTCCAAAAACCCAGCAGAAAAAATTATTTTAGCTTTCAGATCTTGAAAATAATCCTCTATTCTCTGAGACCATCTGGGCAATGGCCCACCCTCCAAACCCTGGGTGTTGGCCATGCTCTCTGGATTCTTGGTGGAGGTCCCTTGGCCCTGAGCTTTAGCCCCGCCTTCCATGCCCACTAGGATAGCTACTCTTCTCCCTCAGGTTCGGACCACGCCATTCTCCACTGAGAGGGCACAATTCAATCCATAACAAGCAGCTATGAGAAATCTGAAAAGGAAATCAAGAAAACAATTCCATTTACAATAGCACCTAAAAGAATAAAATACCTAGGACTAAACTTAACCTGGGACGTAAAGGACTTATACAATGACAATTATAAAACACTGCTGTAAGAGACTAAAACAGACCTATATAAATGGAAAGACACTCTGTGCTCATGGATTGGAAGACTTAATATTATGAAAATGCCAATGCTATCCTAAGCGATCTATAGATTCAATGTAAACCTGATAAAAATTTCAGCAATATTTTATACATAAATGGAAAAACTAATCCTCAACTTTATATGGAAAGGCAAGATACCTTAAATAGCCAAAGAAATTTTAAAGAAGAAGAACAAAGTAGGAAGCCTCACACTTCCCAATTTCAAGCCATACTATACAGCTACAGTAATCAAAACAGCCTGATACTGCTTTAATGATAGACACATAGACCAATGGAATATAATTAAGAGCCCAGAAATAAATCTATACATCTATGGTGACCTGATTTTTGGCAAGGGTGCTAAGTCCATTCAATAGGGAAATTACAGTCTCTTCAACAAATGGTGCTGGGAAAATTGGATTTCCACACACACACACACACACACACACAAAATGAAGCAGGATCCATATCTCACACCATACATTGGAACTAATTTAAAACAGATCAAGGACCTAAATGTGAAATCTAAAACCATAAAGTTCTTGGAAGAAAATATAGAGGTGAAGCTATGAGACCTAATTTTTTAATGATAGATTATCAATTACAACAATTGCACCAGCAGCAGAAGACAAAATAGATCATTGGGACCTTATGAAAATTAAATACTCATGTTTATCAAAAGATTTTATCAAAAGATTAAAAAGACAACCTACAGCCTGGGAAAAAAATCTTCTGGCACAATATATCTGATAAGGGTCTAATATTCAAAATTTATATAAAATGTCTGCAACTCAACAACAAGAAGACAAATAACCCAATCAAAAAATGGGCAAGCAACATGAACAGACACTTCACCAAAGAATATATTCAAGTGGCCAACAAACAAATGAAAAGATGTTCATCTTCATTAGCCATTAGATAGATGCAATCAAAGCTACAATGAGATACCACTTCACCCCTACTAGAACAGCGATGATCAAAAAAATCAGAAAATAACAAATGTTGGTGAGGATGTGGGGAGATTGGAAATTGAAACCCTTATCCATTGCTGGTGGGAATGTAAAATGATACAACCTTCGTGGAAAGCAGTATAGAGATTCCTTAAAAAACTAAAAATAGAACTACCATATGACCCAGAAATTCCACTCCTAGGTATATACACTAGGAGTCTCAAAGTAGCAACACAAACAGATACATAGACACCTACGTACTATTCACAATAGACAAAAGGTGGAAACAACCTAAAAAGCCATCAATAGATGAATGGGTAAGGAAAATATGGCACACATGTACAATAGAATACTACTTAGACATAAAGAGAGATGAAATCCTGATACACGCTATGACAAAGCATGTTAATCACAAAAACACAAATATTTTATGATCTCAATTATATGAAATAACAAGAACAGGTAAACATATAGAGATCAGTGATTATTAGTGGTTACCTGGGGCACGAGGTGGGAGAGAGAGAGGGAATCGTTCTCTGGGAAGTATTGAATTTTGTTTTTTCTACGGTGATGGGAAAATTGACATCAATTAAGGATAATGGTTATACAGCTTGACTAATGTAACTGATATCACTAAGCAGTACACCAGAAAAAAGGATGAAATAACTAATGTTATGTTACATATAATTTTACAGAACAACAGCAACAACAAAAAAAGGGTGCAGCTGTTGATATACTTAAGAACAACCAAACACCTCATGGGATTAGTTTTCTTGATTTGATGGCTTATGGTCATTGTTTCATGGGAAAATCCAGTCAATTGGCCTAATATTGATTTTAGAGTTTCTGTTCTACCTCCTTGTTTGGTGAGTAGTGCCTGGTGTCTTAAAAGCTTTTGAGTGGCCATCCAAGATACAATTAGTCTTTATTTGCCTGGAGCAGCAGAGGAAGGAGACCTAAAGGATTGGAGAAGGAACTGGACTGCAGGTATAGTTGTCTCCATGAACTATGAACTACCGCCTCTGCCATGAAACCAGAACTGGATGGTGCCAAGGTAACCACTACTGAACGTTTTGAAAAAGGACTCAATAGACAGATCCTGATCAAAAGGGGGAAAAAGTGGAACAGAATTTATAATTCCTATGGAATCCAGACTTACTGGACTCACTGAGATCAGAGGGATCCCTGAATCTACTGCCCTGAGATAATTTTTAAACCTTGAACAAGAACTATCCCTTGAAGTCATCTTTAAACCAAACAACAGTTTAGTTCAATTAGCAAAAAATGTTTACCTTGGGCATTGCACTCTTTTAAAGAATTATCTATATGAGATCAGATTGACTACAATAACTCTAAAGTATAGATGAGAAATTTAGGGAACAATGAGTTTAACTTAATGGGGGTGAAATAATTTGGGTAGAAATAGAGAGAATGATGATAGAATGTGAAGAATCTAACCAATGTCACTGAATTATACATGTAGAAAGTGTTGAAAGGGAGTATGTTTGGCTGTATATATATTTTCACCAAAAATAAAATTTAAAAAAAGAAAAAAAATACTATCCTTTTGTGAAAGTAATGTACGCTTATTGTTTTAGTCTGTGTTCTCTAGAGGAGCAAAATTAGTGAAGCGTATATATATGAATTTACTTCAAGGAAGTGACTCACAAAATTGTGGAGGCTCGCCAGTCCCAAATCCATGGGTCAGGCAGCAGCCTGAAGGCTTCTGGAAGGCTGAAGGCTTCTGCTTATTCACATGTTTGCAGGGCCTGGAAAATCATAGCAACCCCTTTAGGACAGAGTAGAACTGCCCCATAGGGTTTCCAAGGAGCAGCTGGTGAATTTGAACTGTTGACCTCTTGTTTAGTAGCCAAGCTCTTAACCACTGTGCCACCAGGGCTCCAATGATTACACAGTGTTTGCCAAACCACTGAGAATCATAGCCTAGCCAAGTTGACACATAGCATTAACCATCACGCTCATTATTACACATTAGAAAACCATTAAAAAGTTATAAAAGAAATATAAAAGTATGTCATCCCAGTACTCAGGCAAAACCCCTACTGACACACAGATTTATTACATTCCGATGGTAAGTGTAGACATAGCAAAATGAAAATAGGGTTTATAGTGAATATAGAGTGTTTATCTTGCTTTTAAAAACATTATACCACTTAACTTGCAAGCATTTTTGCACATTGCTATTTTTTATGACTCTCTTTTTATGTATTTATCTCTCAATCTATCAAACTATCAGTCATCTATTTCAGCTAGACTGTGTTCCTGAATTCCAGACCCAATTTCCAAATGTTCAGTGGACATATGCACTTGGATGTTCCCAAATGTCTCAAACCTGAAAGAATAAAAATGGAACTCTCCTCCTGACTTCTTTTGTGGCCTTTTTCACAGTGCATGGGATGCCAAGATACCCAAATCAGCACCCTGGGTCTCTTCCTTGACTCTTCTTATTCCCTATCTTCACAGTCCTTGTCAGTTACTAAACCCTGTGAATTCAGTCTCTTAGACACCTCTTTACTCTCTCCGTTTCTCCCTCTGCCCATTCTAGGTTACCACAGCCTTTCAGTTGTAATGCTACAGCTGCTTCCTTGTTTGATCTCAGTCACTGGTCTTGTTAGCTACCACCCACCCACCATTCCTTTTCACCCCCCAGGCCTGAGGCACAGGGAACTTCCTAGAACACTTATCTGAAAGTCCTGAGCTTACCCCCACTGATCTTATTATCAAACCCAAAGTCCTTAACTTGCCTTAAAAAGGTACTTCATGATCTGCTTATCCCTACCACTTATGATCTTCACACATTTTTATTATACTTCTTTAGTCCCTTTAAAATTCAGTGAGCTCAGCCTTACTGACACTAATCAAAAAAAACAAAAAATAACAAATGTTGGGGAGGCTGTGGGGAGATTAGAACTCTTATGAAGTGCTGGTGGGAATGCAAAATGATACAACCATTTTGGAAAACGATATGGCACTTCCTTAGAAAGCTAGAAATAGAAACACCATATGATCCACAATCCCACTTCTAGGAATATATCCTAGAGAAGTAAGAGTCATCACACAAATAGACATATGCACACCCATGTTCATTGCAGCATTGTTCACAATAGCAAAAAAGATGGAAACAACCTAGATGCCCATCAACAAATGAATGGATAAACAAACTATGGTACATACACACAATGGAGTACTATGCAACCAGAAAGAACAATGATGAATCTGTGAAGCATCTCACAACATGGATCAATCAGGAGGGAATTATGCTGAATGAAATAAGTCAATCACAAAAGGACAAGTATTGTATGAGACCACTACTATAAAAATTCATGAAAAGGTTTACACACAAAAAGAAACAATCTTTGACGGTTATGAGGGAGGGGAGGGGTGGGTATGGAAAAACACTAAATAGACAATAGATAGGTGGTAACTTTGGTGAAGGGTAAGACATACACAATACTGGGGAAGCCAGCACAACTTGTACAAGGCGAGGTCATGGAAGCTCCATAGACATATCCAAACTCGTTGAGGGACTGAAATTGCTGGACTGAGGGCTGTGGGGACAATGGTCGCGGGGAATATCTCAATTGGCGTAACATAGTTTATAAAGAAGATGTTTTACATTGTACTTTGGTGAGTAGTGTCTGGGGTCTTAAAAGTCTGTGAGCGGCCATCTAAGATACTCCACTGGTCTACCCCTTTGGGAGCAAGGGAGAATGAAGAAAACTAAAGATACGAGGGAAAGATTAGTCCAAAGGACTAATGGACCACAGCTACCACGGCCTCCACCAGACTGAGTCCGGTACAACTAGATGGTGCCTGGTTACTACCACTGACTGCTCTGACAGGGATCACAATAGAGGGTCCGGGACAGAGCTGGAGAAAAATGTAGAACAAAATTCTAACTCACAAAGCAAGACCAGACTTACTGGTCTAACAGAGACTGGAGAAACCTTGACAGTATGGCCCCCGGACAACTTTTTAGGTCAGAAATGAAGTCATTCCTGAGGTTCACCCTTCATCTAAAGATTCGACAGGCCCATAAAATGAAACAAGACTAAAGGGGCGCACCAGCCCAAGGGCAAGGATTGGAAGGCAGGAGGAAACAGGAAAGCTGACAACAGGGAACCCAAGGTTGAGAAGGGAGAGTGTTGATATGTCGTAGGGTTGTTAACCAATGTCATAGAACAGTATGTGTACTAACTGTTTAATGAGAAGATAGTTTGTTCTGTAAACCTTCACCTAAAGTACAAATTAAAAAAACTCAGTAGGCTTTCTTGCCTCTGCCTTCAAACACATATCATCCCCTGGGCCTTGAACAGTCCTCCTCCTTGTCTTCATACATTGCTGCACTGCACTGTTTGGGACTGAGCTGTAATTTACTCTTGAGGAGCCTTCCCTGATGGCCAGCTATAGTTAGCACCATAGTCAGAGAATGTGGTCACGTGTCTTTTAGAGGAGGGATTTATTGAAGTGTTTTTCTTTGCAACCTGGTATGTATCCAATCTTCTCCTTATGTTCTCAGAGGGCAAGCAGTTTCCAAGACTCTGCTGATAGCTCATTGGCCAAGGCTAGCCACATGACCAAGCCAGGGATGAGGGATTGGAGAATTACTGGAACCCACAGCTGAAGGGCTCTGAAAATTTGCATGGCAGGGAGCATGGATAGCATGGATATAGATCGTGTTAAAGGATTTGTGATCTAATGTTAATTTTTTGCCTGTTGTACATTTTCCATTTTAGTGTATATTTTATGTTATAATTTATTTTAGTTTGATTCAATATAAAATTTCTTAAGAGAATATTTCATTTACGTTTATAGTCATACGTGATACAGGTTTACTATTTCTACCGCAATCTCATCGTGTGCCTTCTCTTTTCTCCCTGTTTTTGCTTTGTGGAATATATTATATTTAATTACTCTTATATTTTTCTGTATTCTAGAAAGAATCCATTCTTTTCAACTCTAATAGTAAACACAATTTTCTCTACTGATGAATATTAATAACCATGTAAACCAAACCCAAACCCATTGTCTTCAAGTCCATTCTGACTCAAAGTGACCCTATAGGACAGAGTAGAACTGCCCCATAGAGTTTCCATGGAATGACTGGTAGATTCGAGCTTTTAATCATAGTTTATATTAAATTCTTCCCCCTACCCAATATATAAGATAAAGACTTTTAGTAAGCTGTTTATTCCCTAAATTTCCATTAATGATTACTTCCCTCAACCATTAATTTGTTCTATTAAGGGTAGCATAATATTAAGTTTTATATATATATATATATATATTTTTTTTTCCCCTCACAATAGATTTCAATAAAAATTTATGGTAAATATTGATGCTAGAAGTAACTGCCGTTGATGCTTTCTACCAATTATTTTCTCTCACAACTTGTTTTGTCATGAGCTTTGTGTCCTGATTAACCTTTTGCTTGGTTTGTGTTTATTTTAAAGCAGTGCTTCTCAGAAAGAGTATTTGTTAATGTTCTGTGCCCTGGATACTGAAAATACCATTCTTTGCTTCCGTCATGAGTGAAACCTTATCTAGGAAAACATTTTCTACACTTAAAAATTGTTTCCTTTCAAAACTCTGTAAAACGTGCCATTTTATTCTAAATTTTAGTGCTGTGGTACAGGAAACTAATACACATGTATTTATAGATTTTTTTCTTCATCTACAAACATTAAGTTAAAGAAAGATTATCTTTTTTTATCCTTTAATTTTGCCTGTGCCTGATACTTGAATCTGTCTTCATTTCAAAAAAATTTTCTATTTATTTCTTTGGTTCCTTGGTTCAGTTTTCTCACTATGTGAATCATGATAGCCTTCCTGCATCTGCCCCCCTTACTCCATAGCTTTTCTCACCCATTTTTATTATACTTCTTTAATGTCTTTCTCAAATTGTGCCCCTATGTTTATGCTCCTTCTGCGGAATTTTATGTGACTTCTCCATGTTTGCCTTCTATTTTAATAGTTCAGTGTCTTACAGTATCTATTCAGCTTTATATTGACGCTATCATTGTTTTCAGTCTAGCATCCCTGTCTTTTAGTCCAGTCATTCTTTGCTTCCCGGTTTTCTTGTATCCTTTTTCTCCATTCTTGTTCTACAAAAAAAAAAAAAAAAAAAAAACCCTTGCCGTAGAGTTTATTCTAACTCATAGCAACCCTTTAGGACAGAGTAGAACTGCCCCATAGGGTTTCCAAGGAGTGGCTGGTAGATTCGAACTGCCAACATTTTGGTTAGCAGCCCAATGCTTAACCACTGTGCCACCAGAGTCCCAATTCTTGCTCTACTTGGGTAAACATAATGCTGTGTAAATCCTTATTGAGAACATAATCAGTAACTTCCTACTTGCCTAGTGAAAACGTGGAGCCCTGGTGGTGCAGTGGTTAAGAGCTTGGCTGCTAACCAAAAGGCTGGCAGTTTGAATCCACCAGCTGCTGCTTGGAAACTCTATGGGGCAGTTCTATTCTGTCCTATAGGGTCGCTATGAGTCAGAATCAACTCGACAACAGCAAGTCTGTTTGTTTGTTTTTAGTGAAAATGTATTCAGCAGGTAGCATTTCTTCAGAGTCATGAGTGTCTCTCTTCTTTTAACTTCAGTTTCTTTTTTATCATTTTCATCATTATAGAAATGGCTTTGGGAGTCTTTAGTGTTGGATTTTAATCCAGTGGGAGCCAAGATGGGGAATTCCTACGCTCTAACTGGTGTAGGTATCTACCCAGATCCCAGTTGTGCCCTTTCCTCTGCTTGATGGGGGTCAGATAATTCTTCCAGGAACCTGACATTGCTCAATGCCATGATAGGGTGCAATTTTTCTAGACTGCAGACACAGGAGGGAATACTAGCAGTGTGCTTCCTTCCTTAGCCCACGGCCCACTGCAAACACCTGTCTTTGCCCCTTAGAATTTAGGGATGTTAGTGAGGTTCTTCCAATACGTTTACTAATAGATTTATAGCGAGGTTCACATTCACGCTCTTTGGAGTCTTTCAAATTGGATCTCTATGTAATTTATGTGGCAGCGATTCCTCACTGTTTCTGGCATGTGGATGGCTCATTCCCATCATTGTTTTAAATTTTTTTATATTGTATAATCTGTTGTTCATGTTAATAGCAATTTTGGAGGAGGATAAATGTAAAGAGAAATGTTATTGCTTCTATCTTGTTGGGAACTGCCAACCATTTGTTTTTGTTGTTTTTTTTTAATTGATTATCTCATTAGAAAGCTCCATGAGAAAGCATACAGCATGAAACTAAGTTAACAGACACAGAAAGGTGATTAAAAATCCCAGAATTCTGCCGAAGTCCTGTGACAGAGTTCTTCTAGTTATTAGCTTCTCTCTCTCTTAAGTTCCTTTCTTATATTCTACATGTATAGCTCTGGTTGTAGCATTTGCTACCTTCTTTATGTCTCTAGCCATTCTACTCTTCTTTAAGATTCAATTCCAGTATGAGCTTCTGTGAGAAGCTCTCTGCCTCCCCTCCAGCCATCATGAATGAAATCCAGGAAAGTGGCTAGGGAAAAGTCTGTAACATGCTACCGGTATTTTTAGATGTTCTTTCACACCCTCTTCAGTAGCAAGTAGCAATGAGTTACTTGGTTGATTATGTAAAAATCTCTCACATTTTTTTCACAAGACATAACCATGAGGACATGTGGTGAGGTGTCAGTTAACCCCTTTATAGCAGTTATACATTGTTAGGTTCAAGGACTCATTATACAGATTCCTGCCACACAGAAACTGGACGTCAAACCCAAAGGCATCATGATACTCTAGCTAAGAGTTATAAATATGTTTCATGTTTACATATTGCTTATTGTCAATGTTGCAAACACTCATGCAGAATGAGATGGTTTTCTTTGTTCTTAGTGTACCTGTCAGCAATGGATTTTTCTTTTTTCTCAAAGATCTGTTCGTTTCTATTCATTGCAGAAAATTGTGTTATCTCTTTAATTCCATTATTATTTTCAGAGTGACTTAAATAATCAGAAAAACTTATAAAGCAAATTCCTGATATATATACCATCAGCAACTGCTTCCTGGCCTTTTGGCTAAAATCATGTATATATCATCAGCATAAATGTACACTTGCAATCTCTCACTTTCAGAGATTTTTGACATGCTGCTCTCATTATAGTGTTCCTGAAGAGACACCAAAGTATGTCTAGAATCAGAGAAATTAAGACACCTCAGTACTCTCCTGAAAAAAGAACTGAGGTTCCAGGAGTGAAATGCTTTTCCATGTGTCATACAATGACTTCATGGCAGAACTAGAGCCAGAATCCAGAAGTCTTAGTATCCACTCCACTGTAAGGATGTGGCACATCACTGCTGGTGGGCAGGTTAGTTGGTACAGTTACTCTGGAAATCTCTTTGGTATTGTCTATTAGAGATGAACATATGCTCACCCTATAAGCCTACAATTGCAGTGCAAGGTATATAATTAACAGACATGCATATATATATTCACCAAAACACGTTATAAGAATATTCATCTTCATACCAACAGTATTACACTAGCTCCCAGATTGGAAAGTATACAATGTTCATTAACAATTGATTAATGTATTTTCATATAATCATACGATACAATGCTATACAGCAGTGAGAAATAACACATTACTGCTTCCTAGAATGACTTGCCTGAATATCACAAATGTAATGTTGAGCAAAGTAATCATACTATATTATTGCATTTATTCAAAGTTCACAAGAGTCAGGAGTAACCCATGTGAAGTAGCCTAAGAAGTGATTACCTCTGAGGGGTTTGGTCATGGGGAGGGAGCATTGCTGATGTCCTATGTCTTGACTGGGTGGTGTGAACTGTGCATTTATGAGCTGTGCACTTTTCTGTATGTATGTTGTACTTCAATATACATGTTTACAAACATAATGCTCACAGACAGTTTATTCTGTGAACTTTGTCCAGCGGCATCCCTCTCTGGCCTCAGAGTCCCCTCTGTAAAGTGGAATGGAGACACTAGACCACTTCCAAGGCTTGTCCTACTCTAACCACCCATGGTCCTCTGTTTACAGTCCAGCTGCAGAACTTGGTGGGCATGCTCCCAGGTGTTCAGGACACAGGAAGAGAGGAGTGGACTTGGAAGCTGGTGAGTGAGTCTCAAAATGCATTAGGCCTTTGACCTCTGCCTAATGCTTGAATCTTGTCCCCAAAAGGCACCCACTTGGCTGCTGCTGGGAATTGTCTGGGAACAGGCACCTCTTTATTTTTGAAAGAAATATCTTCCTTTTTGGAAATGTTCTATTTATTAAAAATTTGTCACTTTTTAAAATTTGGAATCTTCCCTCCCCTCATTGGAGGGAAATGAGGCCTGCAGTCTGCACCCTACATCCTTGCCAGTGCTGGAACAGGTGAGCGGGTTCCCCCATCTTCTCCATTGAGCAAGTGCCATCCCCTCATCCTCATCTACCACACACCACCCCGCTGCCTCTCCTCATGAATCCTCATGGTTATGGAACATTCTGGGTGAGTCTTCCTCTCTACAGACTCCCTCACATTTCTCATGGCTCAGCACAAATTCCTTCATCCTTCTGCCCCGAGTTCACTTCATTCTCCTATGTCTACCCCTCACACCTTCTTCATCAACTCCACCTGTGGAGTGTGAAAACGGCCATGGAATATGATGACAGTTGGGAAAAGAGCTTGTCATCCTTTGCCACTGGCGTTTGTGGTTGTGTGTGCACTTGTGTGTGTGTATGTGTCCCACTAACGAGGCGATGGCCCCCTGTCCACTTCCCCCACCCACACTGCTCAGTGAAGTGCCTGGCACAGAGAGGGTGACAGCAAATATTTGTGTAATTAAATCCAACGTTACGCAGTGTGGCTTTTGTGGCATATTTTCCCGCATGAATGCACAATTCATGAGTTTTCACAAAGAAAATGGAGGAGATGGAGTAGGTGTGTTGAGTGGTGGTAGAAGACAGAGGGATGCGGAGAGTCCAGCTGGGAACTGGGCCCACACTCCTGCCATGGCTCTGCTTCTTGCCTACTGTGAACCCTGGGTCTTCTCTCAGATTTCCCCCTCTGGCCTGATGAAGATAACTTCCATGCTATCTTCTAATGCCATCTTCACATGGCTCTTCTGTTGCATGCTAAGACCAGGGTACAGTTCAGAGGAAGTTTTCTCCTTACCACACCAATCCATGAAGTTGTGAGGACACAGTGTCACCCCAGAGGTGCTTGCTTCTTTCTACCTCCTGGCTTTGCCCATGACTGGAACCTGAGAGACTGGTTTAAGTACTCCAAGGAAACTGCAAATTAAAGAGTGGCCTGGGAATAGTATCTAGCTTGTGCTTTTATCTCTGAGGAGAAAGACACCAAAATTAGCTCCAGGGAAGAACTAGTCATTTTTAAATGACTCTAAAGAAGCATTCTGTATTCTTTTTGAGCAAAGAGGCTTGGTTTGTTTTGATAGTGAGGAAGGTACCAAATTCCACCTTAATTTATTGAAATCTTGATTTATACATTTTAACTTACTTTTTTATTACAGTAAATATATGAGTAACAAAATGGTTGCCACTTCTACAATCTTCACAAGTACAATTCTGTGACATCAAATATGTTCTTCATTTTGTTCAACAATCACCTTAACCGTTCCCGGATTTTTCCATCACCCTTAACATGTTTATTTGTGTTTCCTTTCTTAAATTAAAATGAAAATCTGAACTACATTAAATAAAAGCCTACCCTTCTCACAGAAATTATCTATAATTTCTATGTTTTGAAATAGCTATTATTATCATCTTTCTCAGTCAGGTAAGCATATTTTCATATAAGTGGGAAAATAAAACACATACTCATCTACATTTTGTTTTCACTTAAATGTTATATTAGACAGTTCTACATAGTCTTCATCATTTTCTCTTCTGCCAAAGTTGTTTATTCTTCCTGGCAGTCCCTCCTCAGGGGGTTGATCGATGGACAGTCCTCTATGGCCATCTGTTGTATTTATTTATTTAGTCTGCATTTCTCACTAGAGTCTGCCTGAGGTTGTGAGCTTCT
Organism: Trichechus manatus latirostris; assembly: GCF_000243295.1. NCBI lineage: Eukaryota > Metazoa > Chordata > Mammalia > Sirenia > Trichechidae > Trichechus > Trichechus manatus. The sequence continues at coordinate 5,085,242 of NW_004444091.1, forward strand.
CAAGTACCAGGAACACTTTCTCCCACTCCGTTTCCCCTGAGCTGAGTGCATGGAACTCATGCTCCTGTGTGCAAGGGCAGAGAGCAAGCACACGGGCACCCTCTTTCCCACCTTTGTATAGATGAGTCTCCTCGTGTTCTGGAGTTCTTAAGTGGCACAAATGGTTAAGTGCTCCACTACTACCCAGAGGTGTCTCAGAAGACAGGTCTGGCTATCTGCTTCTGAAAGGTCACAGCCTTGAAAATCCTATGGAGCTGTTCTACTCTGACACACGTAGGGTTGCCATGAGGTGAAGTTGACTGGATAACAACCAACGACAACAACCACCTGTTGTTCTACCATCTGGTGAATGACTATCCTCTTTTTTAGCTTTTTTGGTAAAGTTCTATGTAGGCATATATCTACGTAAAGTAAAACACAGTTGTTGTTGTGTGCTGTCAAGTTGATTCCGATTCATGCCAACCCTATATGACAGAGTAGAACTGCCCCATGGGGTTTCCTAGGCTGTAATCTTTATGAGGAGACCTGGTGGTACAGTGGTTAAGAGCTTGGCTGTTAATCAAAAGGTTGACAATTTGAATCCACCACCTGCTCCTTGGAAACCCTGTGGAGCAGTTCTACTCTGTCCTATATGGTCACTATGAGTCAGAATTGACTAACTGGCAATAGATATCTATATGAGAACAGATCGCCAGGTCTTTTCTTCCACAGGGTGGCTATTGAGTTTGAACAGCAGACCTTTGTTAGCAGCTGAGTGTTTAACCATTGCGTCACCAAGGTTCCTTAAAGTACAACTAGATCCCTGTATTTCTTACAACAAGAGTATATCCTTTTAACAAATAAATCTACTCCAATTTGTTCGTGGATTCACAATAAGAAAACATCTGGAAGAAAAATGAATATTGAAAACGTAATCATCACAATGTTTAGTCTGAGTGCTACCACACATCCTGATGTGGTTGAGTATTCCTTCACTTTATGTGATTGTTTTGGCACCGTTGAGCTGAACTTGGAGAGACCCTCCACTTAGACTCTCAGCCTCAGCCCTCTCACTTGGACCGTCACCATCATCTTCATCAATCAGAACTGAAACTTTCAGGATGCCTGAACCTTCGCCAAGGCCAGCTCATCACTCTTCTCACCTTGGAGGGAGGCAGGCCAGGGAGGAAAGAGGCTCACAAACTTGTAGGGAACACCACTATTTGCCAAGCCAAGTGCTTTATGTTGACTGCCAACAGTACTCCTTAAGAGAAACATTATTATTATTATTTAACTTTTGTTTTAATATTAATATGAGATTTATCTGTCTCAAATTTTATATAAATTCAGCAAGTTATCATTTGCCCTTTCCTCTCAAATGAAGAGGCAATTTTAATAATTAAGTAGGATTTTTCCTTTTCACAGTAAGTAGGAATTTAATGAGTTTTTGCTACAGGGAGATAGCTACACAGTGCCTAGGGAAAGGATAGGGTAAGGGGTAAGAGACCTGCCTTCCACTTGCACTTTCTGTTTTTCTTTTTTCAAACAGTACACTTAAAGGGACTGAAGACAAATGTTAATGAGCCAGGAATAGTAACAATTGCAGCCACCTCCGGGGGTGAAAGCTCTCCAACCAAAACCAAACCAAACCCACTGACTTCAAGTCAGTTCTGACTCATAGTGACCCTATAGGACAGAGTAGAACAGCCAGCCCCATACGGTTTCCAAGGAGAGGCTGGTGGATTTGAACTGCCGACCTTTTGGTTAGCCACTGCACTCTTAACCACTGCACCACCAGAGCTCCACGAAAGGTCTCCAGTGTCCCTGAAACCACTGATGGGGAAGGTCCATCTGGGTACCCAGCGGCTGCTGAGAAGAACCCCTTACTCTCTGGTGTCTCCTTGCCTGGCAGTTTCATAGGAGGCAATGGTGAGTTTCTACCGGTGCTGGTTTGATGCTAACTTGGCCTTTGTACCATTTCCTTGCAGCAAGTGAAGCCTCACTCTGCGTTCAGCATGGTGCATGACTTGCTCAGCTCAACTCTGTCTGATAGACATTTCAGTACAAACAATACAATGTGCTGCAACCTATCACCTAAGACTCACTTTCCGTTGAGTGGTGCCTTACTCTCCCAGACCAACCAACAGCATCCACAATGACCTGGCAGCAGACCTATGGGATCAACAACTGGATTTTGACAAGAACCCCAGGGGAGTCAAATGCCCACTGAAGTTTGAGAAGCACACTGATATAATGCAAGCATTACCACACATCATTACTTCATCAGTTGAAATTAGCTAAAAGCCACGTCTGTTTTTATTAGCTTAGGGATTCTTTTCACTTAGCTCCTAGGTTTGCTTTTGAAAATTGAGCAAATATATTTATATCTGGAAAGACACAGAAACAATGAAAAGGACAAATAGACAGCTGTGCAAATATAAACTACTCAAATGAGGGCAGTACCTAGAATCACTAGAATCACATTTCACACAGACAAAGGAGGGAGGGTATTTTTTTGTAATGGGAAGTGACAAGTGAGTCATAAATGTCTAGAAGTGTTCCTGGGAAATAGCCTCATTTCCAATCAGTAGAAGTGATGTGGAATGTGGATTCTAACAAATATTTGAATAATTTATTTGAGAAAAGAGGGAGTTGCAATCATCTAAATGGAAGGGTTTAGGCTGAATTGCACACAAAAAAGGAATCCTACTAAATTTACATCTCAAGGGTGGCCCATCTTTGTTTTTAATGAACATCTCAGGTGATTTTAATGCACAGCCAGGCAGAGGGACCACAAACACAGTCCGGCACCCTACTTGATGACTGAGACACCCCTGTAACAGTGTAGATGAAAACCTGTACAACCACTGTTTACATAGTAGGGCGACCAGAAGTCCTCCCCACCAAGGCAGCCTGCGCGACCATCCTCTAGCAATGCTTGTGAAACTGAGTTGAATTTAAGTTTCCCAACTTTATTTTCCCCACGTAAGGCTATCAGAACAATTCCTATTCCACATTCTGCTCTGCTTTCTAATTAGCTGTAAAGATGCTTCATTCCTCCACTATGGGAAGGGGCCAGATCACATCTTCTTTTAAAAACAAATTTTTAATCTTAGAATAGTTTTGTATCTTCAGAAAAGTTGCAAAGATAAAGAGTTCTTGTATATCTCACACCCATTATTAACACCTTACATCCCGGTGGTACGTTTGTTTCAATTAATGAACCAATAAGAATGATGTTATATGTGTGTGTGTTTTTTAAATACTTTTAAAAAAATCATAGTAAAGATGTTTCCCTCTCTTCCTAGTCTGCTAAGAGTTTTTATAACGAATGGGTGTTGAATTTTGTCAAATGCTTTTTTTGCAGCTATTGATATGATCATGTGATTTTTTTTTTTTCTTTAGCCTGTCTGTGTGGTAGATTCCATTAATTAATTTTAGAATACTGAATGAGCCTTGCATACCTGGAATAAATCTCATTTGGTTGTGGTGAAGAAATCTTTTTATACTTTGTTGGATTCAATTTACTAATAATTTGTTGAGGATTGTCGTATCTATATCATGAGAGATAGTGGTCTGTAGTTCCTTTTCTTGTAATGTTATGATCTGGTTTGGGTTTTAGAGTAAATCTGGCCTCATAGAACAAGTTAGAAAGTGTTTCCTCTGCTTCAATTTTCTGGAAGAGATTATGGAGAGTTGATATTATTTCTTCCTGAAATGCCTGGTAGAATTCACCAGTGAAACCATTTGGGTTTGATGCTTTATTAACTGGAAGGTTTTTAATTATTAATTCACTGTCTTTAATACATAAAGGGTTATTCCGGTTACATAGTTCTCCTTGTGTGAGTTATGGTAGTCTTTCAAGGACTTGATTCATTTCATGTATGTATCAAATTTGTGGGCATGAAGCTTTTTGTATTATTCACTTCTCCTTTTAATGTCCATGGAACCATTATTATGATCCCTCCTCCTTTTTTTTTTTTTTTTTTTTTCGCTACCACTAACAACTGATAGGAGTCCAATTCTAGCCAGCTGACATGGTCCCTTTTTTTTTTTTTTTTGTATTATTGGTAATTAGTATCTTCTCTCTTTCTTTTTGGTTAGCCTGACTAGGGGTTTATCAATTACATGGAGCTTTTCAAACAACCAGATTTTGGTTTTATTGATTTTCTGGACTTTCTCTGTTTTCAGTTTAACTTATTTCTGCTCTAATTTTAATATTTATTTTCTTCTGCTTACTTTAGGCATAAGTATTCTTTCTCTAGTGTACTAAGTGGAAGCTTAGATTACTGATTTTAGATCTTCTTGTCTTCTAATGTATGCATTTATTGCTATAAATCTCCTTCTCATCACTTTCCACTCACTCAAGAATTTTAAGTTATATTTTCATTTTCATAGTTTAAAATATATTTCACTTCTATTTAGACATCTTCTCTGACCCATGAGTTATTTAAAAGGGTGCTGTTTAATTTCCAACTATTTGGGGGATTTTCCAGCTGTTATTAATTTCTATTTTAATTCCTTTAGGGTCTGAGAATATACTTTATATGATTTTTATTATATTTGTTAATGTGTGCTTTATGGTCCAGAATGTAGTCTATCTTGGTGAATGTTTCATGTGAACTTGAGAAGAATGTGTATTCTGTAGTGTTGAACAGAGTATTCTATAAATGTCAGTATTCTATAAATGTTCAGGTCATCTATATCCCTCTTGATTTTCTGTCTGCTTAGTCTATCAATTACTGTCAGAGGGGTGTTTAATCACCTCTTATAATAGTGGATTTCTCTATTTGTCCTTCCAGTTCTGTAAGTTTTGGCCTGTTGAATTTTGATGTTTATTTGCTAGGTGGGTGCAGTGGTTAAGATCTCGGCTGCTAACCAAAAGGTCGGCAGTTTGAATCCATGAGTCGCTTCTTGGAAACTTTATGGGGCAGTTGTACTCTGTCCTATAGGGTCACTATGAGTTGGAATCGACTCAATGGCAACTTTTTTTTTTTAGTACACTTTAGGATTATGTCTTTTGAAACATTGATCTCTATATTTTATGTAATATACTTCTTTGTCCTGAAAAATCTTTGTTCTGAAATCTGCTTTGTCTGAAATTAACATAGCTATTCCAGTTTTCTTTAGAATTAGTTTTAACATGGTGCATCTGTTTACTTTTAAACTTATTTTTAAAACATGTTTCTTGTAGATAGCATATAGTTGGGTCTTGTTTTTTATCCACTCTTACAATCTCTGTCTCTTAACTGGTTTATTTAAACCATTCACGTTTAAAGTGATTATTTATATAGTTGAATTGATATTTACAATGTCTGTAACTCAATTATACTTCTTTTTTTTACAAAAATTAATGGTTGGGTAGAGTATACAATATAAATTTTAAACTAATGTATGTTACCTTCAAACACCACACTACCACTTTTTATGTTCTGCAGGTAACTTCTAAGGTAGTAGTCCCAATTCTTCTCTCCAGTCCCTTGTGACATTGTTCTTTTTCACTTCACTTATCCATATGTTTAATCATCTAATCCATTGCTACTACTATACTTCAAACAAACCATTATCTTTCAGATAAATTAGGATTAAGAAAAAAGATTAAAAAACCCTTTATTTTACCTTTCTGTATTCTTTCCCCTTTGATCTTCCTTTCTTTCTGTAGACCCAAATTTATGACCTATATATATCCCTTTCCTTTTGCCTGAGAAATTTCTTTTAACATTTCTTACAGGGAAGGTCTGCTGATCTTAGTTTTTGTTTTCTGATAAAAATTTCATTTTTCATTCACTTCTTTTCCCATCTTTTTTTTTTTTTTTTTTTTTTTTTTTTAACTCCCCACTCTTCTCTTCTCTCAGTCCCTGGTAACCACTAATCTTTTATCTTGATGGGTTTGCCTATTCTTAATATAGCACCCAAGTGGGATCATACAATATTTGTCTTTTTGTGTTTGGATTATTTCACTGAGCATAATGCTTTCAAGCTTCATTCATGTGGTGACATGTATGATAACTTATTTCTCTTTATAGCTGAATAATATTCCATTGTATGTATATAGCACATTTTGTTTATCCATTGATGGACACTTGGGTTGTTTTCACCTTTTGCCTATTGTGAATATATGTACATGTGTCTGTTTGAGTTGTTGGTCCTCTTTCAATTCTTTTGAGTATATATTTAGGAATATAATTTCTGGGTCATATGGTAATTCTATGGTTATTTTAGGAACCAGCAGACTGTTTTCCACCCTGTACCATTTTACATTTCCACCAGCAAAGCACCAAAAGCTAAACCAAGCCTGTTACCATCAAGTTGGTTTAAACTCCTAATGACCCTATAGGTCAGAGTAGAACTGCTCCATAGAGTTTCCAAGGCTGTAATCTTTTTATGGAAGCAGACTGCCACATTTTTCTCCCGTGGAGCAGCTGGTGGGTTCAAACTGCAGACCTGGTGGTTAGCAGCTGGACACTTTTATAACTGCACCAAGAGGGTTTCCTCAGTAAAACACGAGGATCCCAATTTCTACACACCTTTGCCAACACTTTTTTTTTGTTTTGTTGTTGTTTGTTTTTGATAATAGCCATCTTAGTGGGGCTGAAGTGGTATCTCATTGTGGCATTTATTTGCATCTCCTCAATGACTAATGATTGAGATTTCATTTTGAAAAAAATAGTTTTACTGAATATAGAATTCTAAGTTAGCAGGTTTATTGTTTCAACACTTTAAAAATTTTGCTGCACAAGGGAGAATGAAGAAAACCAAAGACACAGGGGATTAGTTTAAAGGACTAATGGACCACAATTACCACAGCCTCCACTGGACTGAGTCCAGCAAGACTAGATGGTGCCCAGCTGCCACTACCAACTGCTCTGACAGGGATCACAATAGAGGGTCCTGGATGGAGCTGGAGAAAAATGTAGAACAAAATTCAAACTAACAAAAAAGACCAGACTTACTGGTCTGACAGAGACTGGAGAAACTCCAAAAGTATGGCCCCTAGACACTCCTTTAACTCAGTACTGATTTCACTCCTGAGGTTCACCCTTCAGCTGAAAATTAGACAGGCTCATAAACAGTAATACACGTAGCTCATATAAGACTAAGTAGGCACACCAGGCCAGGGGCAAGGATGAGAAGGCAGGATGGGACAGGAAAGCTGGATGAATGGAAATGGGGAACTCAAGGTCGAGAACAAGAGAGTGTTGATATGTCATAGGGTTGGCAACCAATGCCACAAAACAATACGTGTATTAATTGTTTAATGAGAAACTAATTTGCTCTGTAAAACTTCATCTAAAACACAGTAATTTAAAAAAAAACTTCCTGAAATGCAAAAAAAAAAAAAAAAAAAAAAAAATCGCTCCACTTTCTTCTTGCTTGCATTGTTTCTGATGAGAAGTCTACTATAATTCTTGCACTTGTTTCTCTCTAGGTAAGGTGGATAGGTGGATACCCCACCTCACCATTCCTGGCTTGTCTGAAGATTTTCTCTTTTTTTTTTTTTTGGTTTTCTGCAGTTTGAACATGATGTACTTAAGAGGTTGCCTCCAGCAACAGTAATGTCACTGTGGCTCTTTCTCATACAGGGATGTTTATCACTGCAGCCAGGCTGCGGTTTATGCTACCCCACATCTCAGCATCACCTTCTTTCCTTTCCTTTCCTACTGTCTTCCTCTCTGACATTTGTATCCTTTAACACTCAAACCAAATATTACCTTCTCCAGTATACTTCCATGGAAGATAACGACTGAATTTGTTGACTCTCATTGGAACTTCTCACAGTACTGTGATGATATTTGTGGAGCAAGACCCACTAACCTGAGACTATGGTTGGATAAAGGCCAGTGATATGGAGGGGAACCTACAGAACCTAGGTGTCTGGCTGAGACCCAGGATCTACATGCCCAAGGGAAACATCTCTTAAACATAAAGTGGGCAAAACTGAGCAAGGGTGGGAGATAGAAAGGGAAAGAGAGGACTCTAGTCGTCAGAGTTGCTAGAGATATAAGACTTGGGAGAAGGAATATTTCTGGTGAAGATTTCTTGTGAAATTCTCAGCCCTATGTAACATGATCTCTTGTATAGAAATCATGGATTGCTGGAGGTGATTGGATTTGTTGGGGAAACCAGTGAGGTGATTACATTTGTATACAAACAGAGTCAGTTTACGTGGGTGGGGAGGGGAACTGGTCAACTGATACCTGAGCTCTTTAAGGATTACTTGCCATGTCAGAGTCCCTCTTTCGACTTAAGAGAGTAACTTGAAGATGAGAGCTGTATATTTTTTACTGCTGACCCTTTTCTTCTGTCAGACCCACTGCAGCTTAGTAAATATTTGTTGAATTAAAAGAACATTCAATTCCTTGGTCTTACCTTTTTGGATCTCCTAATACATGATGCCAAGGAAATTAAACTACATACTGCTGATCTCTGGGGAGATACTTAATGGTTTTAAATAATGAACTGGCATGTCAAGAATGAATGTTGAAGGTGTTTACTGTGCTCTTCTTGGTAGAACTGGATACTTAATACTTCTAATTCTCTCCTCTGATCCATGCTACTATTACCACAAATCGTGGATTTTAGCCACCTGCCGCAAAAGCCAATACTGAGACAGGGGTGATGTGAGCAGCAAGAAGGTTTTATTGTATATTCATACACAGGAGACAGAGGGGAATGAGCGTCTCCAAAAAACCTGTCTCCTCGACTGGAGACTGGCTGAAGGTTTTATATGGACAGGATTATAGTTTCCCTTCGCGGTAGTCACGATTTGCCCATCCCAGATGATCTAACTTCTTACTGGCAATCCTTGAAGGTTATCTGGTGCCATTAGTCATGATTGTCATGTTGCAGATGAGTTAATCCTAGTCTTTGAGGGTTATCAATTTGTTCTGCCACCTTGCAGGGATAAACTTTAGTTAATCTTACTGGAATGGGAGGAGGGAGAAAGAAGAAAAAATATGAGACAAAGCGGGGACTAGTAATGGTGGGAATCAATTATTCAGCATTGGTGGTAATTGAGTTTATGCAGCCTGTTCCATTACCACTGTCTTACTAGTAATAGTATAGGGTTCAACTATTTGCTTTAAAGAGATAGCAACAAAATATACTTTCAGTGACACAGAATAATACAGAATATTTAATTTTTGGGTTTTATCCTTACCATAAATGAAAACTATAAAGACAGATAAACTGTGAATCTCTGATTATCCTTGAAAAATATGGGCATTTTGTTGCATTAATGAAATGACCCGTTTTCTTTGCTAGAGTGATTGTTGTAGGCTAAAGTAAGAAAAGCTGTGTATTAGCTTCTTATTGCTGCTGTAACAAATTACTTAAACTTAAGTGGCTTATAATAATATGAGTTTATTCTCTTGCAGTTCTGGAGGTCAGAAGTCAGTACTGGTCTCACTGGCCTAAAATCGAAGTGTCAGCAGGGCTGGCTTCTTCTGGAGGAAGATTCAGACGATCAGGATGTTGACATCTTTGGGGGCCATTATTCAGCCTACCACATGTTTAGAACCCTTCAGCTTGTCCAAACTCTCATTCATTGGTGAAGAAATTGAATATGAAGATGGAATATGCTTCACTCAGGTCATACATCTGGTGAGTCACAGAACAAAGAAAGAACTAGATCTCCTGATTCTGAGTCCCAGCTTCTTTCCAAAACACAACTGCTGCCATTCGATAAGTAACATTAATATGCACCTCTGTTGAGTATCTTTCATAAAGTGCTTTCATAGCCCACAAATACAAAATGACTTTGTGAGAGTGATCAATAATTTAAAGACACCTTTGTGCCATGTTGTATAATACTATACTGTAGTGTTATACCAAAGTGCTGCCAAAATTTTGTTGTTGTCAGGTGCTATTGAGTTGGTTCCAACTCATAACAGCCACATGTACAACAGAATGAAACACTGCCCTATCCTGTGCCATCCTCACAATGGTTGCTGTTTCTGAGCCCATTGTTGCAGCCACTGCAATCCATCTCATTGAAGGTCTTTCTCTTTTTCGCTGACCCTCTACCTTACCAAGCGTGGTGTCCTTCTCCAGGGAGTGGTCCCTCCTGAGAACATGTCCAAAGGATGTGAGACAAAGTCTCACCATTCTCACTTCTCAGGAGCATTCTGGCTGTACTTCTTCTAAGACAGATTTGTTTGTTGTTCTGGAAGTCTGTGGTATATTCAATATTTTTTGCCAACACCATAATTCAAAGGCATCAATTCTTCTTTGGTCTTCCTTATTCGTTGCCCAGCTTTCACATGCATTTATGAGGTGATTGAAAATACCATGGCTTCGGTCAGGTGCACCTTACTCCTCAAAGTGATATCTTTGCTTTTGAAGACTGTAAAGAGGTCTTCTGCAGCAGATTTGCCCAATGCAATGCATCATTTGATTTCTTGACTGCTGCTTCCATGGGCATTGATTGTGGATCCAAGTAAAATGAAATCCTTGACAACTTCAATATTTTCTCTGTTTATCATGATGTTGCTTGTGGGTCCAGTTGTGAGGATTTTTGTTTTCTTTATGTTGAAGTGTAATCCATACTGAAGGCTGTAGTTTTTGATCTTCACTAGTAAGTGCTTCAAGTCCTCTTCACTTTCAGCAAGCAAGGCTGTGTCATCTGCATAATGCACATTGTTAATGAGTCTTCCTCCGATCCTGATGCTGCTTTCTTCTTCATATAGTCCAACTTCTCAGCATACAGACCGACTATGTATGGTGAAAGGATACAGCCCTGACACACACCTTTCCTGACTTTAAACCGTGCAGTATCTCCTTGTTCTGTTCAAATGACTGCCTCTTGGTCTATGTCAGTTTCTTCATGAGCACAGTTATGTGTTCTGGAATTCCCACTGTTTGCACTGTTATCCATAACTTGTTACAATCCACACAGTCGAATGCCTTTGCATAGTCAATAAAACACAAGTAAACATCTTTCTGGTATTCTCTGCTTTTAGCCGAGATCCATCTGACATCAGCAGTGATAGCCCTCATTCCATGTCCTCTTCTGAATCCAGCTTGAATTTCTGGCCATTCCCTGTTGATGTACTGCTGCAGCCATTTTTGAAGTATTTCCTATAAATTAAAAGCAATATTTTAAGAAATTCAACAAATAACAAAAAATTCTTTATAATGTAATCTTAAACAATCTTAATTTTGGAATAAGAGGAGGAAAATAGAGAGGGCAAATATTTGCCTAAAATAAAAGTACCTGAGCATCAAGATAAAGGCCGACAACACCAGGATACCAACTTAGGTCATTCTAGATAATTCTCAGAGCCCCTGTGGCCTATGGAATGAAGGTTGGCCCTGCTCTAATTTCCCAATGACCTCCCTTGCCTCTAAGACCCTCCAGTCTAATCAGTCTTGTGCAACAAAAGGAAATGCTTTCATAAATCCAACCCCTGTCTTCAATTGGTGTCATCCATGAAAATTACCGAACCAAGGCAAGAGTGGTTTTGTTCCCTCACAAATGCATTTCTCCTCTGTCTGCCAGTCATGGGATTTGAGAGCGCGTGCAGCCCTACTCCAACCCCTTTAGCACAGAATGCTGCTGATCATCCTAAAAGTAGGGTCAAGGCTGTGTAGAGCCCGCATTGTCTTGACTTCTAGCCCTGGAATTTTCCTACAGTATATTGTCTCAACCTTATATTAGTTTCACAAATTAGAAACTGAGGTCTTTGAAGACTAAGCTACTTCCTGAGATGACACACATACTAATGACAGATCGATCTCTTCAAATTTTAGTTACTGTTCAGTGAAACATTTTTTAAATCACCCTAGGATTCATGGGTATACATCATATTAAAAAGGCAAGATAAGGTCATGTGTCAAGTGAACATTTTGACGTGAAGCTGCCAGCTCTGTTCCCTGAAGTCTCGCTCTTGAATTCCAACTATTCGGACTTTGACCTTGGTTTTGACCATGTTCTTGCCCTTCATGACACTGGCTCTCCTACCCTGCCTGCATGTCTGCTTCTGGCTCTGACCTTGAACTTCCTTCCCACTTTGTCCTGAGTATTTCCAGCTGGTTCTTTGGTTTTCTTTCAGTTTATACTTATTCTTGCATTAATTCCTTCTTTTATTTAGATAGTTAGCACTTACTCTATGCCTGTCTTTATGTTAGAGCTACAGGAATGCAGGTGACACAGGGCAGGACTGTGGTAAGAGCTCTCGGAGAGGTGGGCATATTCAAGATGCTTAACTCTTTAGTTACTATTGGTTTAACGGTATACTAGCCACTTTTTATGCATCTGGACCTTGTACGTAGTAGGTTGTGCTGGTTCTAATGTATTTAGTGTCAAGGTGGGTCCCTAGTGAAATGCATGAAGCTCAGCAGACCTGAGTTGGAGCCTCATTGCTGTGTAGGTTGATTAGTATAATAGTTAGGGAGATAGTTAGGGAGACTTGATGGGTGTGTTGTTTTTTCTGTGTCAGATTTGGAAAACAAGAGTTTATCCATGAAACCTAATGGAAAGTTGCCCACAATAAATACTCTATTTAGTTCTTATTGGTATATCGTCACACCACAAATTGGTGGTGCCAAAGTGCCATTCACCTTATTGGTGACTTGTATTACCTGATCATATTTCTCGAAATCCATATTATCAACCAAAAATTTAGAAACACTGTTAGTAAGCATGTATTCCAATACTGAAAACACATGCCATCAAAAAAATAAATACATAAAAATTTGATAACTAAAGGGCTTTAGAGAACAAGCAGAGAGCCACCATGGACACTGCTTAGGGTAATGGGAGGGACTTCCTATGAAAACTTGAAGACGACTGTCAAAAGCAAAACGTAAAAAGACACTTTAGAAAAAGGAAACAGATTATATAAACACTTAGAATCATGCAAGGATAAGGGATGTTCAGGAAACCCTGAGCTCAGAGTGACTGAATCAGGTAACTGGATTGTGAGGGGAGGCGGGGGCTATAGAAATGACATTAACAAAATTGTGCATTATACAAGGGGTAAGGAGTCCTGGTGGTGCAGTGGTTAAGACCTCAGCTGCTAACCAAAAGGTTGGCAGTTCAAATCCACCAGCTGCCCTTGGAAACCTTATGGGGCAGTTCTACTCTGTCCTGTAGGGTCACTGTGAGTCAGAATCGACTTGACGGTTTTGGGTCTTTTTGATCCTATGTACTCATCACTCCCCTCCTCATACTTGGCTTTGTCTCGACCATGTGATGGATCATGTGCCTCGAGATTGTACACTTGTCATAAAACAAGTTTTAGTTTAGAACTTTTAGGGATTGCATGATGGCCCTAGAAACTTTCTTTCTACTGTCTGGTTCTAATCTGCCAATCACTGGTCCCAAATAATTTCCTGGTCTTTGCTAGCTTCAGAGATCCTTGGGAAAATCTGCTCTGGGATTGGTGTGGGAAAAGGCCTAGGGCCACCTCATTGTCCTACAGGTGATTAGAGTAGGTGGCCATTGTGTTGTAGATGATATCTTCAGCGAGTGCAGAAGAGCAAGAGTCTGCTTCAATCCAGGCAGATCCATTAAACTGTTCCTTTATGTCAATCTTGAGAACTCCAACAGTACAGTATACATGGCATCCCCTTGAATAGAATTTTTTTTCAGGAGAAAATTTAAAATTACCTGTTGGGTGGATCCTTGCTGTCATTAACAACTTGACTTTCTGGTTAGTATTTTAGTCTTTTGGATATTAGTAGGAATCGGCTTACGCTGTGGATTTGGGGACCTGAAAAGTTGTGATCCAGACCCTTGTAGACAGGGAAAGCCCACGGAGGAGAGTTTAATGAGGTAGATATTGGAGATATTGACTCCAGAAATATATTTCCCTCAACTACTGACCTCAAAATCTGAGGACACGCTGACCATTGGAATTTGGCAAAAATGACACTGAATTCTGTGTCTGTCATGCAGGTTAATAGGTGGAGTCTCAGCTGTGGAATTCCAAGCATTGCACTGTAACAACATGAGAAATACTGAATAAACACTTGAAGGAGTTACATGTACTTTCCATTTGCACTTTTGTTTTATATGTTGAATGTGTGGCCTTTTTAGGTCGCTTTGGACAATGAGACCAATATGAATAAACTTTTCAGTTTTTTGGTACCCTTTTCAATATAGTGAGTTTCACATTTTGATTATAAATGGACAAATGAATTGGCCAAGGGTGTAGACACATGCAATATTGATTTATAAAAGATAGGCAAACCCAAACAGAACTTACTCAGTCAATAACTGAAAGCCCACCTTCAAAGATTATTTTTAATTCTTACAGTATTTGTTTTGGGTGAAGGATTTGCTCCCAATTATCATCTAAAAGTGTTGAAACATTTTCCAATTATTTTGCATTTGACTTTTAAAAATGCTGTTTTTAAGTGGTCATGCTAGTATAAGTTACAAGGCAAGAGTGATAGTTTACTTGTGAGAAAAAAAAATCCTTTTTTTTTCTGTGAGAAGAGGTCAGTAGAATTCCTTCAATATAAGATAATTGGTGGAATTTTGCAAAACTCTTTGCTCTACTGGTGTGTGTGTGTGTGCATATGCATAAGGTATATGCATTCTTGTGTGTTGTACATCAAAATATCTTAATCCTGATTAATTCACTATTTCCTAAATATATCAACTTGCATCTTTAAACTTTTTCAAATCCCTTCAACATTAACGTTCCATTAATGTATTTGATCCTCACAACAAGATTGTGTTTTATAATATTGTTTCCATATTACAGTTGAAGAAAGAGGAACTCAGAAAGCAGCAGCGATATACTCAAGTCACAGAGGTGGACGAAGTCCGTGCTATTGCTGTTGCCTTTTTTCTCCAGTGCTGTGTGGGGTTTTCCTCGCTGACCACGCAGCACTAATCCCAGGATCTAGTTCAGCTTAGGGACTCAGCAAATGCTGGATAAAACAGGTAAAGTTAAGTCACTGCCATATGCCTCCAATTCCTCTCCATGCCTAGTATGCATTATGACAATGCAAATGTCACATACAGGACAGTCATATGTTGAACACGAGACTGGACACTGCATCCTAGAAGTGAAGTTTCATTTTGGGGAGGAAGCACTGTTCTGAGCCCCATGTCATGCTAGGTTTTTCAGCAGCAATGCATCACCAGCAACTGAAGCAGAGGAGTACGTGAGCAAAAGTGCCAGGTGGCTTTCAGAAATGTTCCTTCGTGATTTTTCTCAAAATATTTTTTACATTCATCCACAGCCAGTTTTCAAAGACATTTTAGAAACACTTTATCAGCTTTCTGGGAGAACCTAGAAGGCATAAATTAACTTGGAAAGAGTTTTTATTTAAACATATTAAATGTCCCAATTCAAACACATTTTGGAAGTGACCCTTCACATAACTCAACCCCACTTAGATTGCAAAGTATTTGGGAAAAAAAAAAAAATCCCTGAGAGTTGTCATGATTCCAAGAAATCCGTCAGTATCTTTGGGTTAAAGATAAGAAGAATCCAACATCATAATAGCCTCCCTGACTCTCCAAGAAGTCAATTAGTCCAGTGCAATTTCCCTGCAGTCCAGTGCTGAGTTCTTCAGCTAGGCGTGTAGAATCATCCAGGCAAGGTTTACGTTTGTACACTTTACAGGTACTTTAATGTTTTTAATGTTAAGGAAAACTCACGTGTGCCACATTTAGTTAATTTTCAAATGTTTTGTTGCGAATTGGATTTTTTTCCACTCTATTTTCTACCTAATTATTGTTACTATGGGAACTCATTGATTTGTGTAATACCTAGTAATTTTATTGAATGCCTTCATTTTTTCTATTTGTTCATTTCTTTGTATGTACTCATTGTGATGTCATATTGTCTGAAAAGCAGTGATAATAGATCTTCTTTTCAAACATTTAGTTTTTCTATGTTTTAACTAAATCACAGTGATCTCTAACATTCTGCAGTGCAGCTTTTTGTTTTTTTTTGTTAAATATCTTTCTGAGCAAAATACGTGGAACTTTTAGGGATTGACTGATAGCCTTTTCAAGGAGATGAATCATACAGCTCTGTAGAGAAAACACTTATTTATTAGGATATAGGAATATACCTGCCATTTTTCATAGATTATTTAATTTTATCCTTAAAAAAGAGGGCATTATTGCCAAATTTTCAGATGAGGGAGTGTAGAGCAGAGAAGTTCAGAATCTTGTCCAAAATTGCCCAGCTAGTACGTGGTGAGGCCTGTGGTCTCTCCACCTTCCCCTCGTCCTCCCTTAAGACAGCATGAATGAGGAGAGGTGAGACAGATATAAGCTATTGATTGCAAGACAGTGTGAGACAAGCAGCTAACCCAAAGGGGAAAGAGAAGGCTACTGGGGCCTGGTGGAGGAAATGGTTAACCTTGACTTGGGATTGGGAGCCTGAATGAACAGAAAGCCTCTGACTTGAACCTTGAGAGATGAGTAGGATAGCAACAGGCTCTGCTGAGGGAAGCTTTCTAGAAGGAGGAGATATGAGCAACATTTTTGAAATAAGAATTACTTGACAACTCTCAAGCTTGCTTTCAGTGCAGAATGGAGAGTATAAGCTCGTGAGGAGAATGACTCAAAGGCATTCCATGGCCCGTGGGATTATGAGTGCCAGGCTTGGAGTCTGGGAGGCATGGCATGTTTTAAGCAGGTCACTGAGCAGATCAGATCAAGGTTTTAGGCAAATGACTGAAGAGGAAGATCCTGAGGCAGGGTCTTTACCAGTTAGCAGGCTGTTGCTTTAGGAAGGATAAGAAAGAATTAGAGACTACACTACGTTAATGGAAGTGGAATCAGAAAGGAGTAAGAGGTGCATGTGGCATTACCAAAGAAAATTCAATTCCCTCATTCATTTATCCATTAAGGTGACTTTACTGAACATTAAGAGAGTTGGTTTGCAGAGAACTTCTGCCCTGGCAAGAGACATAGACTTACACTAAATCTCCTTCCACAAGGTAGGAAATGATAAGCGACATAAGAGAAGAACTGCTGGAACACAATGAAAAAAGAGATTATTATTCAGTTGCTGGGATCTCGGAATGATTTTTAGATGAGATGGTATCTGAACTGAGGACTGACTGCTAAAGATGTGCATAATTGGGATTCTGGAACGGATATTTTAGCCAAGATTAAAAAGGAGAAAGAGAGAGATAAGCAAATATGAAAAAGGGTATAGGAAAAGAAAAATGATGATTTTATGCTGAGAAAGTCAGCTTTGAGCTGTAACTTAAGCTCTGGGAAGACTTTAGCTGAAGACTTACAGAAGAAAATAGTTTCTCATTTAACAGTTAGTACACATGTTGCCCTATGACAATGGTTAACAACCTCACAACACATCAACACTATCCTTACTCAACCTTGGATTCCCTATTACCAGCTTCTTTGTCCCCTTCTGCCTTCTGGCCCGTGTCCCTGGACTGCTGTACCTCATTAGTCCCATTTGGTTTTATGGGGCTGTCCACCCCCAGGCTGAATGGTGAACGCTGGAGTTGACTTAACCACTGAACTAAAAGGGTGTCTGGGGACCATACTCTCAGGGTTTCTCCAGTTGCCTTTAGGCCAGTAAATCTGGTATTTTTTTGGTGAGTTAGAATTTTGTTCTACATCCTTCTCCAGCTCTGTCCACAACCCTCTGTTGTGATCCTGGTCAGAACAGTCAGTGGTGGTAGCCAGGAAGCATCAAGCTTTACTGGACTCAGGCCGGTGGAGGCCTTGGTAGCTGTGGTC